>NC_068953.1:4550454-4853484 GCF_026419915.1 Harpia harpyja | reverse complement strand
CACTGAGCAGAAAACAAAAAAGCAGGAGCTTAAAAGCAAAAAATAATTTCAACCATTGTGCTGTTTGCTACAATCTAAATGGTAACTATTGTCATAATGAAGGAAATAATCCATGCATTAAAGTGTGGAGATAAATAGAAATCTTTTCATAAGCTTTCCATATAAAGTAGCATCCCACACTTCAGTTTACAGAGACGTACGCTCCATTCTCCTATCTGATGACTTCATGGTAATTTACAACATAAGCAAGCTCAGTCCTTTTCCAAATGGAGGATTACAAACATTACAAATCTCTAAAGAAAAGCATACGTCATAATTGGCAGCAGGAGATTTAATAACCATGGAGCTTAACTCCTTTCTGACTCAGATGCAACAGCTGCTCATTTTGACAACACGACTTAGCAATGCTTGTACTGCTACAGAGGGAATGGTGACCCGCAGAATAGGAGGCGCACGGCTAGTCAGGTTCTCATGAGATCTGATAGAAACTCATGTAAACACAGGCAATCTTTTGCCACCACCCTGTGATTCAGTAACTTGAGACAAAGTAAAACCAAGGTGACTACCAGCTGTCCCAGAGGTTGTGGTGCTAAAAAAAAAACAAACCAAAAAAACCCACCAAAACCAAAACCAAACACCCCACAACAAATTAATTCTTAAATATTGTCACTACTCCTGTGAGCAGGAGGCAGAGCGCTACCAAGCCAGCATGCTCTTTAAGCGCAAAGCTCACGTCTGAGTGGAAGCTGGTAGATTTCCTACCCATGGGAGACTGCTCGATGCACTTTAGTTCACAAAACTGAGATCATGTTGAAAGAAAGTTAAAGTTGCGACACGAGAACAATGCAAGGAAACTGCCAACATACTCATGGCTCAGACATGCTCCCAGTAGGTTCTCCAGTGTGGGGAAAGCAGACAAGAGTGACGTTCCTTTCTGGCTAGGTACTTAGCATCAGTAGGGTACAAACTGGCCCTTACAGTAATAGTCCACAAGTCTGTTTTTGTGTGCCTCATCCTCAGACTTTTTGGAGAAATTTTTCTCATGCAGTGGCCATTTCATTCTTCCACTGTCCCCCATCAACAGCCAACATAATCACACTTCGCAGGAGAGATAATCTGTTCACTTCAGCTGCTATTCCACTGAGACACAAATAACTTCCTTCAACAACAGAGATATTTTGTTATTATGGTACCCAAGATGTGTTTTATTTCAAAGTAGCCTGACATAATCAAGCATGGAGAGATGCAGGACACCTCTGCAGTGAGACGTTTCCTAAGTAGGTACTTCCTGCCCTTGTGGGGAGGCTACACTGACATACGCGCACCCCGGGATTGGAGCAAAATATTTAAACATGGATTTGTAGGAGATAATATTGATAAGCTCTTCACTACATCTACCCAACTTTAACCTTTTCTTAACATTTGGTTTGAGAGAAGTCCAAAGTGAGCCAAATATGCTGATCATAACAGTCTTCAAGAGAAGACACACTGGAAGGTAGAGCCAAGACTTAGTATCAGGTCCTGCCTTACCTTCCCGAAGCAGATCATCAGCTGTACTGACTCCATGCTCTATTAGCTTCTGGCATTCATCCAAGGGTTTGATACTGTCTTGTTCTATAGCATCCACTTCCTGCAGCAGTGACATCAGTCGCTCATCCAACAGCTTCTTTAGGGTCCCTTTCAAATCATTAAAATGTTGCTCAAGTACATCTCTGGTCAATGTTGCACTTTCTCTGATCTAAATTCAGGTAACAGAGAGAAGGATTCAGGATAAAGGCAAAGGCCATGCACATCTTTTATTTTTCTGAACCACCTCATCTGCATCTGCTGGAGAAAAGCGGTGCATGAAATCAACTTTGAAAGAAGGACCACTGGCAGTTCACAAACTAGTGTAGTCATTTTTAGTAAATGTACAGCAGGGAAGGAGGCAAAGAAACTAGTCTGGACAAGGGGAAGAGTATATTAACTAAGCAAAATACAGATTGGGTTACGCGTACTTCAATCAAGGAATTTTTCTTGTCAGAAAGTCCAAATGGTCTGTAGGTCTTCTCCCCACCGCCCCTCAAAACTGCTGTGATCCTGTTCAAAAACCAGTCTGCCAGCATATACAGGTAATCCTCATTGGAAAGAAAAAGATATCAGGCTTTTAGAAGACTATCTAGGAGCACTTCTCCAGGCCCTACCACGTCACTGGATTTTTAAAGTCCTTGTAGAGCTGCTTTCTTTTCAATTTTTTTTTAAATAGCCACCTTTGATTTGTCTGTGCTCCAGGGTTACAGGGCAGGGTGAACAGCAAGTCTGTTTTGATTCTGGAAGAACTAGACCACAGAAGGTTCTGCAAGTGCTTATTAAAATGTTTGCAAACTTGCTGAATCTGACTTTTAGGGAAGAAAACACATTTGAACACCCCTGAGCTAAAGATGTAGAAGTCAGAAGTAAACATCTCCCTATGAAAAACTTTTCTAAGTCACACGCACAAGGAAATGCTGCAACATGCACACGGCCTTACACGTAATTTCTAGATCTTTAGAAGCATAGACAACCAACACAGGAAGTTCTCTGGTTAGGTAAAATAAATTTCCTCTTCAAGTAATATTCATGAACGTCTGCAGCTGCCACACAGCTTGGTTTCCCTTCTCTTGTTATTTTAACGCTTGAGGAAAAAAAAGGAAGTATTTAGCTTCATGAAGGGGTGGGGCAGAGGAAGACAGAACAGTCACTTCTCTAAGCCCATTACCTCCATTACATGCAGATACAAATTCAACAAGTCAGCCTCAGAATTACAGATACTACTAGCTACGCAGAAGAGGAAATGCAAGTCCCTGAACATACAGAGCTGCATGAAGACTGTTGAAAATCGTGTCCCATTGGTCCAAAAGAAAAGGATGCAATGAAAGTGTTCTAAAGCACTTTTCCTATCACATCGGCCCAACAGTCCCCAAATAATAAAGCTTCCGCTATCTGAAGCCCTAATCCAAGACATTCGGCACTTCTGGACACAAGGAATTCTTGGACATGTGTTGCATGGCTGATTCTTTGTGGACAAAACAACATGTGGTCCTGAAGATGGGAAAAGAGAAAACAGAAACATGTACACAAGCCAAGAAGTTCCCCCAGGGAGGACAAGAAAAGAAACGTAAGCTAACTAAGCACTGACAGTCACTACAGAAAGGCAAACTGGCTCCCTCTCAATGTATTTTGAGTTATCAGGCAACACTCTGAGATGACAAGGTTTGGATTAAAGACGGTCATGAACAACTCATTTTCTTAAGTAGCTTGCGGTTTTGAAGATGACTAATTTAATGTATAGTGATCGCCCACATTCACTCAGTAGCAGGACACTAACCTAGCAGATTTATATGCTAATGGAATCTGCTGCAGGAACATTATCAGGCCACCACAGAAACATTTTCTGAGTTTTGTTTTGTTTTCTTTTTTTTATTTACCCCTTGCAGAGTTGAATCAAAGATCGTAAGGCATTGGCTCTAGTCTGCAAAAACTAAAACACTTAGAGGATGTCTTAGAGAAGCCAGTCCTTTCCTGGCTCTCTGCAATCTCCCTGCCCACAGTTGCCTATCTTATCACGCATCTTCAGCGCAGAGTGGGTGGGTTACTAGTCCCAGTGAAAACTCTCCTCTGGCGCCAGTGCACAGCTGCAGAAAAACCAGCTAACCTGGAATGTTGGCAACACTTAGACGCGACCCACAGAGTACGTGACCCACCGAGTTTGATGCATGGGGACAGCAGACTTCAAGAGAGCAACCAAACTGGAGCATAACTCGCCTAGGCAGCTATCTTTTAGATGTGAGGGGCAGAAGACAAGCATGACGCTCCCCGTAAAATAAAACTTAGCATCCCAACCGCTTTTGAAAACGTAGTTCCTTTAGACATTTTTTATTTTTGCCTAGGAAACCTCCCTATCGTCCCAGAAAACCAGTCTCCGTTCTGTAACAGACTTCAGCTCGCACTCCCTTCCCTTCCCGGTACTTCCTACCTCCAACCGTTCCCAAGTCCTCCAAGGCAAGGCGCACCTTTCCCCGCAGCGTGTGCGGGACCACCGGGGTCACCGCAGCCCTCGCCCACCCCCGGTCCTGCGGGGTTCCCCCCCCCCCTTCCCTTCACCTCCCCCAGCCAAGCTCTAACAGGCTGCTGCCCGCACCCTGCTGAGGGGGTTTCCACACAAAAACACGGCTCCGGCTGAGAAGAGCAGGACCGGGCACCGCTGCCGCGCCGGAGGAGGCTCACCGATGGCTGCCACCACCCCACCCGGGGCCGGGCGGACCCGCCGCCCCGCGCTGCCGGGGAGAAGGGGGCAGGCTCAGCGCCTGTCCCGACCCCAGCACCCGCCGGAGGGTGCGGGCAAACCCCGGAGCCCCGGGCGGGCGCCTCCCGGCCGCTCGTCCCCTCCCGGCCTCGACGGTGAGCCCCGCCGCCGCCACCCCTCACAGCCCGGGCAACCCCGTCCCGCTTCCCCCACCTGCTTCCGCGCCTGGTGCAGTCCCCGCAGCCGCTGCTCCAGCTCCCGCCGGTAGCTCCGCGCCGCCTCGATGCTCTCCCGAGCCTCCTGCAAGAGGAGCCGAGCCTCGGCCTCGCCGTCGGCCTCCATGGAGCAGCCGCGGCGGCGAGGCACCCGGCGGGGCGGGGCAGCGACGGCGGCGGCAGCGGCGGCGGCGGTGGTAGCGGCAGCGGGCGGGCCTCGCCCCCGGAAGGGCCCCACATCCGGGCGCCGTGCCCCGGGGGGGCGGAGCCGGGAAGCGCGGCGGGGAGCCGGCCCCGGGGCGGGGAGGGGCGGAGCGGAGACACCGGCCGTTGAGAGCGGCCGCGCGCGGAGGGTGGCGGCGCCGGCGGCGGCGGGCAGGGCACGTGCTGCCAGAGAGCCCCGAGCCGCCTCCGCGCGCGCGGCGCCGCCGGTCCCGCCAATTTTGGCCCCCTCTGAGCGTCCCGTGCCCCCTCCTCCTCCCCCCCTGCGTGACGTCGCGCGCCCCGCCCTTCTCCGCACCGCGGCGCGAAAACCCGACTGACAGCGGCCGAAGCGAAGCGGGGGTGGGGTGGGGGGGTGGGGTTGTCGGGCGTGGCTCCCCCGGCACGTGACCGGGCTTGCGGTGAAGGGGCGGGGTGCCCGGCTGCGGGGCCCGCGTCACGTGAGGGTGGAGAGCGGACGGCCGTTGGCAGCCGCCGTGGGTCACGTGGGGGCGCCGTGGCGCCGCCCCCTTCCGCGCGGAGGTCCGAATCTTGTCCCGCGCGCGCTTTTCTGCCCGCCTGGCTCCCGCTCCTGTCAGGCGGCGGCGGCCATCGGGCGGGCCCGCTCCATGGCGATAGGGCGAGCCTCCCCCCGCGGCTGAGGGCTCCGCTCCCCGCCAGCGTCCGGGGCATGGTGGGCAGGGTCGCCGTGGCCGCAGCGGCCGCCTCCCTCCTCGGGAAAGACGGCGATGCTCAGGTGGGGACGCGGAGGCGGGCCGGGGGGCCGCGCCGTGAGGGCGGAGAGGGAGCTGGCGGCGGTCTTGGCGGGGCGGCCTGGGCGGAGGGCGACCCTTTGTCGTCGGCGCTTGACACAGCGCGTCTGGGGGGGGGGGCGTGAAACGCCGCCTGGGCGCTGCGGGGCGGCTGCCGTGCCCGGTACCCGGCACCCGGCACCCGGCTCCGCGCCCTCGCTCGCAGCCCGGCGGTCGGCGCTCGGGAGCGCTGCGCAGCCCGCGGCCCAAAGCTGTCATGAAATGCCTTCTTGAAGGGGCACCTCAGCGGAGTCCCCGGTAGCTTTGGGAAGAAGCGTTCTCCGTCTCAGAGGATGCGATTTCGGAAGAGTTCGGTTTTTAATAAACTAGGAGAGTTATAAAAGTCTTTGTGAGCCGTCTTTCTTGGGGCCGTGCAAATAAATTCTCTTTTACGGTTCGGATTATGATATGAATTCTCTTGTATTCGTTTTCTTAAGTATTTTTAAAGGTATGCTTTCTTCTTAAGACGTGTTAGATGTTTACGGTAGGTTCGTATCTCTTTAAGTGATGTAGGAATTTTCTGTTAAGCGCTCTACAAATGCTCAGGCGAACATCTCAAGGTAACCAATAGGTAGAGATCATCTGAATTGAAGTAGACTTTCTCAACTCTGGTATTACGAAATGTCTCCAGAGCTGTTCTGAAGACCTTGTGGTCACTTTCAGTTTTGGCGGTCTCAAAGTTTCAGAACAGGATTTTTATTTATTTGAAATGGCTGAATCTTTATTTCAAGCTTAGACAGCTTTTGAAAACATAAAGTTGATGTGCACACAGTCTTAGCGCATTGGCGTGAGTTTTTTATCCTCTGAAAAAGTACTAGTGTCACTAATATATACTGCAGATACTGTACTTCGTTTTATTACCATACTAAGTCATCTTAAGTTTTTGAAAACTGTGATTAATGTTGAACTTTTTTGTAGCCATGCAAGAAACGGCGAGAGGAGGATGCTTCTGTAAAAACAATCACAAGATACTTTTCACCATTAGCAAAACCAGTGGACAAAGTGTTGTCACCACCAAAACCCAACAATATATTGGATTATTTTAAAAAGACATCTGTAACTGAGAAAGCTACGTTACCAGTTGTAGCTGGAGAAAATAAAACACCATTGGATGCTGATGACAAAGACTGTAAGTCACCTTTTAAACCACTTTTAAAGCGGAAGAGGAAAGGGAAGAAAGCTAATTTAAATAATAAGCTGAGAGAGATGAAAGGATCTGAGAATGAGCATGAAATAGAAATTAGTCTTGATAACAGCAGAGAAACAACAGGAGTGAAACAACACAGTAACGATTTTATTGCTACTTGTACTTTAGTTGGCCAAAAATGTGCAAGAGAATTAGCAGAAGGTGATGTGCAAAGAGAGAACTTCTCAGATGCTGTCATCTACAGAAAAAATGCAAAGAAAGTTGGTTCTGAAATAAATGGAACAAAAAATAGGATAAGAAAGTCAAGGAAAAGGAAGCACAAAGTAAATATGGATTTGTCTGAAAGTTTTTCATCTGAAAAGGAGCTGAATGAAAAGTGTGAAAAGGAAACTGAAGATAAGAAAAAGATGGTATCTCCTACAATAGCAGAGTGTGACGCTACTATTAGTGATTCCAGTTTTGCAGTTCATACGGATGATAAGACATCACAGGTAAATAATAGTATAATAACAGTGTCATTTGAGGACTTCTTGAAGAGTCAGGGAGAAGATAATGTAGATCATGTTGAAGAAGACACAAAGCCAACAATGGACAATTCTGCTACAGCAAATGAAACTGACAAAAGTGATAGTATTAGTGACCCAGAAAAGTGTGAGGAATCTCAACAGCTACCACTTAGAACAGTAACTGTCCTTGCCCAAGTTCATTCCATTCCCCCCAAATTAGCTCCATTACGTAAGGAGCCAAAAGGCTCAAGGAAAATAGCTTCCATTTTTTTGAAGCAGAAGGGATGTGTAGGGGAAAAAGAAAGTAGCCCACCCCTCTTGGACAGTGAACAAACTGAACAGGTTACTCAGAAAAGAAAATCTAATGTAGTTATTGAGGAAGAAGAATTGGAGTTAGCTGTACTAGAGACTGTAGGGTCAGATTTTTTGAAGCCAAAATGTACTCTGGAAGAAAGGCATCAGTTTATGAAGGCATTTAGACAACCAACATCACATGTAATAAAAAGTGGAGTTAAAAAGGGACCTGGAAAACAAAAGCAAGACGTTGGAAAGTCTTCAAAAGAAAAAGAAAGACCTGAAGATTACATTGCTTCAAATAAAGGATTAGGAAGTGGAGTACCAGAAGATTATGTGGAGAAATATACACGTTCTGGTCCTGAAAACAATAGAACTAAAACCAAAAGACCTAAAAAGTTTCAGAAAAAAGGAAACAGAAGAAGGAAAGCTTCAGAAACTAAGGAAAAGAATGTCCCGAATACTAGCAATTATAATGAAGATGAGGATTCAGGAGCTAATGTCCTTACTAAGGAAAACACCTTAGATGTAAGGATTTCATCAAGTCCAAAAGTGAATGAGTTAAGGAGGAGTTTAAGGCAGAAGAAAATCAAAACATCAGAAAACGTTACACCTAAAAAAAACAGGATTAGAAATACCTTCTCTGAAGATGAATTAAGTGGCTGTCCTTTACAGACGTCTACACCAAAAGTAAGCAAACGATCCTTGAAGAAAAGTAACATGTATAAAGCTGAGGTGATTACCATGCCCTTTGATGGAAACAGCCCAATAAGGTAAACATTTTATATAGTCTACCTTTTTGCAGTTTGATTTCTTCCAAGTATTTTAAGAGTAAGACATAATTATAATTTGATTGGAATGCATACCAAAGCTGCATGAATACTGATCGTGGTGGATAATAATACAGAAGAACCAAAGTTGACTCTATAAATGTGCTTGCACTAAAGACGTTTAAAAAAACCCAAACAACAAAAAAAACCCCAAACCACCACCAATTAGGAGGGTTGCTACTGTTTGCAGCACTGTATTTTTAAAAGCTTTTGAAAATGAGATTGAGAGTAACATTTCCTTTTATCATAAAGTAATAATTTCATAATACTTTTTTCCCTAATTAGAATGAGGTTTACACGTATCAGTGCGACTACAAAATCAAATAAAGCTGAAATGATGAAAAATGAAGAGTTTAACTCCAAAAATATAAAGGTAATCTATGTAACAGTTTATGTTTCTGTATTTGTCATTTACTATATGCTTATAATTGTTAATATTCAGTATTGTGTAATAGTCTAATGTAATACAGTAAGACAGTTCTCACGTGCCCTATGGAAAGATACTATTGCTGTGATTTATGATAGCATTTGAGTTAGTTTCTAGTGCAGTTACTGTACCTTAGATTTTAAAATATGTTTTATTAGTGTAAATCTGCTTTTCATAACATAACAGAAAAATCCAATAAAATAGTATGCTCACATTCTGCAGGTTCTCAGGATGGGACCTAGTGTTTGGGCACAGCAGAACAGCTTGGGCTTAAGAATGTCACTGCCTGCATTTCATTTGTCCTGTGGACAAATTGGAGGATCCCCCTCTAGGGCTCTCACTCCCTTTTGAAAAGTATTTATATCATTTTGGTTTGCTCCTTCTTCCCAAGCTTTCTTTTTTTTTTTGATACAAGTAAAATTTTATAAAAATCATGTGCTTTTATGAATGTGAAAAATTATATTAATATGTGAAATACTTACCGAATATATTGCTGTTAATTGCCAGGTATTTTGGTTCTTTTGTACTTTGTTAACAGATAAGCTCTACTTCTAAAAATATATCTAAAGCGAAACAGCTGATTGAAAAAGCAAAGGCTATACGGCATAATAGATCAAAGGTTAATGAAGACTTACCAGCTCCTGTGAGGCGCTCATCTCGACAGCGAGCTCTTGCTGAAAAGAAAAAATTACAAGAAAATGAAGTAAGCCTGTATACTTTGGGGGGCGGGGGGGATTATCTTGATGTTTTTGTGATTCATTTAAGCAACAAAAATGTTTCTTACCTTGCAAACGTTTCTTTTAAAGAATCAAATAAGGTAGGTATCTATGCAATGGTATGGTAAATGTCAAATAGTAAAGTAACTGCCAGGCATAGCCTGGAAAGCTGATCCTAATGCAGATCTATAACGTGCACCAGGTGGTCACACTTTAGAAATGACTCTTTCTCTTTCCTAATGGACAGCCAAGGTGTCTGTTTCAAATGTGTATATTTTAGACATTTAAATTTAAATGAGAGTAGTTCTGGCCTTTGTTTATATATTGGAGATCTTATTCTATATACTTTTTCTGTGTAAACAGTAATAGAAGTATTGTATAATCTTCAAATTATATTTGCTAACTTCTAAGCTCTCTAGCAGTTTCTTCAGTTTTCTCAGTACTGATCACTAAATTGTATTGTTAATAAAGGAGGAAAAGTTGTTGTTTTCTTTCTTATTTTAGTTGCTTGCTTTCTAGGAATCGGTAGCAATTTTAGATTCAAGCCTGAGTAATACCACTGCTACAGTGCAGAATGTGAAGCAAAAGAATCTTCGGAGCTTAAATGATGTTTTGGGGAAGAAGTCTAGAAACTCAAAGGCTGCAAAGAACTCAAATGGTAATTGGGTTTTACTGGACATGTTTAATTTTTATTACAGTTATTGACTATTATAACTATTTTATAAAGCTGTCTTTGCAGTACATTCATCTTTTCTTCTGACGTTTTTATATAATATTCCAATATATACCTTTTATTTTTATGACATGAGTTAATAGCGCAGAGGTTATTTACACGTGCTGCTTTGATTTTTCTTCATTTGGGGAAAACTGTTTGAATAATGGCCAATTGTACACCATGTTTTGTTGTGTTCTAATTTAAGGTGCGTTTTTTTTAATGTTACAGAGAATAATGTCTATGATGGTGAAATAACTAGAAATAAAACTATAATGAATTTTGTTAAAATACTCAGCTTTCCCTTAAGAAAAGGAGATTCGCTAATGTTTAAATGGAACATATAAATAGTAAGCAGAGAAGTAAGGTTAGAATGCTATATCAGTGCTAATCTAATCATGTTTTTTTTTCTTCTTAAAGGAAAACTGGGATATCCACCTTCCTTCCTAGGCAGAAATGCTCAGAACTCTGCAGGTGAACCAGTTGTGATCTTTGATGAAAGCAGGTCAGTTTTCAAGATTGCAGTTGCTTAAGAACCAAAATATATTTCAAGGTTACTTTAACATTCATTTTACAAATTTAAATACACTTATCAAAATGTGATATAAAAGTTCATGTTTTTTACACTGATCAATATGTTAATCTGCTTGCAAAATTTGGGGGCTTTTCTTGACAGTTGTTTCCTCAACCATTGTTGAGCCATTTTAGACTGTTGAAAATGTAGTTGATGACTGATTAAAAAGAAATCCTAAACTGCATAAAAATACAAAACCAAAGAGGATTATTTTTAATTAAAATCTCTAACACAAAATTTAAAATTAAATGTGAACTTTCTACATTTAAACTAATTTTAGCAGTTCTTCCAGACTGTTTCTAACTTGTGTGTAGAAGTGAATATTAAATTCTGTTGTAAGCCTTATATAGTTGGTAGTTCTAATGATTTTTTTGTTGTTGTTCATGTCTATTTTCATAAAGTCAAGATGCATCTGAAAATTCTCAAGATGATGATCAGTTCAGAGCAAAACGTGAATTCTTGATGAGTGGGTTGCCAGAGTCACTGAAAAAACAGATTGCAAAGAAAGCAGCAGCAATGGAAGCATACTCTGTTGCAAGTTCATGTTTTAAGACTGTTGTCCATGTACAGCAGAAGGATGACTGTAAGCTTTTGTTCAGCCATTCTGTAAATGTATATAATAATTTCTAGTAAATCTGTGCAGAAAAGAAATTTGAAAAGCAGAACTTACTATTATGACTGGAATAATTGGTAGTTTCCTCTTGTTTTGTGTCACAGTAAGAAAACAAAACTTACAAGCTTCCAGTGAGATGTTTTTGAATACGCAGTTTACAAATTAAGTTGATGCTAAAGTAATGTATACATTTATGGGTGGGGATGCAAAATTCTTAATATTTAGTCAAAAAAGTTAGTCTTTCAAGTTTCAATTTGGAGAATAAAGATCATGCTGGACTGATTGGGGCAGAAACCTTTTCCTTGTGACAAAGGCAAAATATTTCTCAAAAGAGAAAAGAACAGCCCATTTCTTTCCACTAAGTGAGGGAGTGTGCTACAATGTTCTTATGAAAAGGGCATGACAGAAAAGCAGAAGGTAGAGTAGCACTTAACAGAGTTTATATTTGCAAACCAACCAATAATCAAACAAAATCCTTGGTGAGCATCTGTCCTACAGAGAGCCGGTGAGGGCAGAGGTTGTTATTTAGAGCCAGCAGAGCCTAGGAGCAACTTACTGGAGAAGTGTTGTATGCAAAAATGTGCAAATTTGTTCTGCTTGTGGGAGGTGGAATTAATAAAGATAAAAAGTTGATGCAGTGTAAGTTAAATAAGCTTGGTTTTGACATGATAAAGTTGTAGTTAAAAGAGTGTTTGTTCTTCTTTACTGTGGGATGGTTTTGTCTCTGGCTGTATCTCTGTTTTGTTAACAAAAGTTTCCTCTTGTTGTTTGGTTTTTTGTGGGGGTTCTTTTGTAGGTTATCCACTGTGGAAATTGAAATCACCATCATGTCCTCTACTAACTAAGCTAAGGAAACTGAATACTGAAGTCACTAATGTCACAAAAATCACTCTCTCACTTGGTGAATTTTCCACTGTGAATTCAAAACTAACTGGAAAATGTTCTGCACCTGTGGTTAGTACTTTAAAATGGGGGCTTGTGTTACAAGAAAAATGAAAAGAAAATTGAAATTGTTTTGTTACTTGTTAGGACTTCCGTTGTTTTAAAAAATGCTGGAGTTTGAATCTGTGTCGGTCCTGGATTTTTTTTTTCTTTTTTTTTTTTTTTTCTTGTATGTGATTTAGCCATTCTGCATCATAACATTAGACAATTCTCAAGGCTTTCTGTTAATCTATTAGTTTAACAAGACAGCTACCAATTTAAATTATGCAAAACTGTCATTGCTATTCTGTGTAATATTTTCAAGTAATAATTTTTTCCTGTGTGTGTTACAGCTTTCTGTCCACCGACCAGTTTTTCCTGATACATTCAGGAAAGATTTACTAGATGAGATCATGTATTCTAATTCTCAATTTCCTGTGAGAAAATACTTCTACAAGTTTCTGAAAAAGCAAACAGAATGGTTGGGTTTTGAAAACAGTATACAAGGTTAGTAATCTACATAGGGAAAAATAAATACACACTCACGCTCTCTCTGGCATAAAAAGGCAACCTGGAATTTCCAGAAATGTTTCAGTGAAGTAATACTGTTGGTGGAAATAAATTGGTCCTCACATTTTAGGTCATTTTGACCAAAATCTTCAAATATGGCTTAAATAAACATATGGTTGTAATGGACATAGCTTGAAATTTTTTTTTTTTTTTTTTTCCCCTCCTCTCTTAGAAAGCAGAGATGGTACTGCAAATTCTGAGGTAAATCGGAAACATTCTGACAATTGGAAGGAAACTAAGAGGAAAAGGAAAGAAACAGAAGACCACAAATCAAAAAGAAGAAAACGAATTGAAGGTACAGAGACGGAAATAAAATCCAGAGTTTCCAGGAACCTTATTTCTCACGTATCTGGAGAAAAACAAGCAGAGACAGGACAAGCAACGCATTTGGGAAAAAACAAGACCCAGAAACCAGATGTTATGACAGAAGACACTGAATATTTATCAGAGCCAAATGCACTTTCAGGTAACTGCATTTCCTGTCTGATTTTAATTCTCTTTGTACTGAGGGAATGTATATATGATGTATTTCAACTTTCCACTGCAATGCAAAAATCATATCTAGTCTTAATATTCTACTAGACTTGATCAACTCTTTTGCATGAAGAACTATTTAAAAATGGGTATTTTCTTCTGTAGGTGTTGAAAAGGAAGACATGCTCTGGACAGAAAAATATCAGCCTCAAGATTCCAGTGAACTTGTGGGGAACAAGAAAGAAATTGAAAGGCTACACAGGTCAGAAGTGAGAGCGTGGATCCATTCTTAAAATAATTCAAAACATCCTGTTACTTGATTATGCTCTAAGAATTGTAGCCAGTTATTTTATACTATGCTTGAATAAGATTTACAGGGTGTATGTTTGTGGCTTTTGTTTTGGTTTACTTCCAAAAAGTGGCAGAAACAAATTGTCAGTTGGTCTTTTCAAAAGAAAGATCTTTTGGTCATAGTTTCTTCTACGGTAATACCTCAGTAGCTTGTATGGTGTAGTACAAAACAAAAACACACGTGAAATGCTACATTAGGCTGTGGGATAGAATGAAATACTTAAGTAATTAATGCTGTTACCATTTGAGTAAAAATTATTTTTGTTGGGTTATTTAAGCTTACACACAATGAATGAGAGATAGCAACTTACCAGTCCTTGTCCATACTTCCCTACAAGCATGCCTGATCCTCGTCTTCATGCACTGCCTCCACTTTTGACAGTAATTTAGTGCTCAAGTCCATACAATATATTGTGCTTTCAGTTACATTTTCTGTGTGGGTTTAAGTTATTGTTGTGGCTCTTATGCAGAATTTAAAGATCCATCAAATGATAAAGCATTTTCCACAGTTTAAGTAGTTCACTAAATGACTTGTTTTTATACCAATCAGCTAATAGAATGGAGAATGAAGAAGGAATCCTTTTTTACAAAAGGATCAAACAAACCCTGAACAATTTTTTTTCTTTTTTTTTTTTTATTTGAAAGGACTTGTTATCCCTTTCAGAAACTTATCAAGTGGCTGATGTCCCCTAGTTTTATGTTCTGTTCCATCTGAATTTGGTTCACTTTATTCAGCAGTAATTTTTATTGTTCTGTTCTTTCCTTTTATAGTTGGTTAAAAGAATGGAAAAAAAGAGCTGATTGGGAAGAAAAAAGAAATCAGAAAGGGGAAAAGGAGGACAAAGAGCATCAAGGTGCTGCTAGAATTGAAAATAATATATATAGCTTCTTGTTGTTCAAGTTGGCATAAAAATGACATGAATTGATAATGGTTTGAACAATCCTTCCTTTTCTTTTAAATAATTCTACAGATTCTTTGGACAGCCTTGACTTTAAAGAGAATAAATCTGATATTGAGGAAGAGACTAGTCTTTGCAATACAGTTCTGATAACTGGCCCACCAGGAGTGGGGAAAACTGCTGCAGTATATGCTTGTGCTCAGGAGCTTGGTTTTAAGGTTTGTGGAGTCCTTTCCTTGGTGCTATTTTTCTTACTTGTAACTAGTAATATGAAAGCACTCATAATACAGGATGTCTAAATATATTTTTTTATATATATATAAATTAAATACCATTGCAGATATTTGAAGTCAATGCCTCTTGCCAGCGTAATGGTAGACAGATACTGTCTCAACTAAAAGAAGCTACTCAGTCTCATCAGGTGGACAAAAAAGGCATTAATGCACATAAGCCTTGCTTTTTTAACAGCTGTAGCAGTGCCAAGTCACCAAGTAAGTTTCCTGGTTATGTCTGGGTTTTTTGTTTGGTTGGGGTTTTCGGTTTTTTTGTTTTGTTGTAGGAACTGAGTTCCCCAAACAATTTTTAGACATCAGCTGTTTAAAAAAGGTAGCAAATTTCAGCTTATCTGGCCATAATAATAAGAAATGCTCTGTTGGTTAATGCAACTACATACCAAATTAAATCATGACTTTATCAAGCTGACTGACTCTTGATTATCTTAAGTTATTTCTGTACTGGTGGAGTAAGTGCTATAGCACTTGTATAGAAAGTTGAACAGAATGCATTCCCTATAACAGGAGAAAAGTAAAACAAGCAGAAATCAGCACAGTAAACCTGTCCTGTACTAGATACAAAACTGAGATTTGCTCTAAATTTGCCTGAGAAATGTCAGTCTGAGATTACATTTCCAGCTTAAGTTTAATATAAAACATATCTTGCAGAACAAATGTATTCTCCAAAGAAAGTTGTTTCACCAAGAAAACCTCCACTGTCACCAAAAGGAGCAGGATTAAAACGAAGCTTACCCCCTAAAACACTTGCAAACTATTTCAAAATTTCTTCCAAACGTAAAGGTAATGATGGAGCAGTAACATCTCAAGAAAAAAACAAAGGTAGGTATCACTATTTAATAATTATTTACCTCTGAAGATGGAAAAGCTATACTGTAATACTATATATGTGGAGCTATGTGGAAAAAAGAGTAGAGCACACTTACTATGCTCTAAGGGCCAGCAAGAATAATGTAATGCATCTCAGGTACACTTAACTATATAGGAAATTGTCATTATTCTGTATTACAGGAGAGTTAACTAGGGTACAGACAATCTGAATTTCAGTAGGCTTTCCTTAGTTGTTTGGGTTTGGGTTCCTCCCCCCGCCTCCCCCGAGCATTTAGGTAAGAGAAGATAAATTAAAAACTGTCTCTAGAAAAACACCTTTATGCTATATCAGTGCCTGTTTCAGACTGGTGTGGAAGGGTCATTGTGCTAGGTGGTGTGTATATCTATCTATCTCAAAATGACTGCCACAGAATTAAGAGGTCCTGTAAAGCCAATAAATGTTTGATTACTTACTGTGGATTTTAATACATAGAAGGGCACACTGAAATCTTTGAGTCTCTTTAACATTGGAAGGTACATTTTCAAATGTTTCATGGGATCAGGAAGCCTTAAAGACAGGTTTTTAAAAAGGAAATAATATATTTGGACAACCAGTATTTTTGCATAGACAGTAGAGAGGAATGCATGAGCTAAGTGCTGGATAGAATTGGGGCAATCGAGTCTAGTCCTTGTCATATTGCGCTGTCTTGAAGGACTTATATCTACTGCATGCCCCCAAGACACCATAGGTCACAAACAGGTTATGTGCAGAATTAATTTTACAAATAGTCAGCCCTTCACCAAACACAGTTGAATTCCCAGGAAATTTGTTGCACTTTTCTTTTAAACAAGATACATCAGAAAAGGATGTAGGTCACATTTCTAAGTTTTTGTGTCAGTGTAAATTTTCTTAAGCAGTTTGTACATGGAGTGTTTTTGAAACCAGTGTCTAGAATGCATATTAAATGTTTTCAGTCCTCCCATACTTCTTGCTCAATTCTTTGCCCATCTGCAGGAAATACTCAGGATTCATGTGAAGAAAAGAAAGATGCTCAAATGAAGCCAATAAGAAAAGAAGTAGAAGGAGGAGAACACAATAGAAAAAGTGCAACATCTCTCATTCTTTTTGAAGAGGTAAAATTCATGTGAAATATACTGATGTGAGCAATACATCCTTTCATTATGTTTAAAGAATTTAACTTTTCTTCCCTTCCTCCTTGAGACTTCTAGGTAGACTCAAGTGTGAGGATTATCAGCTTCTTAAAAATTAATTCAGTGTTTACTGATTTCATCCTCATGAGTACTTCTTTAACCATGGATCACTATTTTACAAAGTTATTTTAAAAGATAAATAAATTATCATCTATCAACAGTTGTTCACTGTTGGAAAAGTTTGCAGGATTCTGCTAATTTAATTCCTTTGTTTATGTTAAAAGTGTTGGTTTATAATTTTACACTACTTACATGCACTGAGACACTTTAAAAGTCGCCATTAACACCCCAGTAATTACAATATCTAAGCCCACATTAAATTCTTCTTTTCTGTAACCTCTTGCCCAAAAATGTCTTTGAGTCTTAAACTAAAAGTACAAAATTGCAGCCAAGAATGTAATTTCAAGTAAATAAAGGAGGTACAGCAATGTTGCCAAATGTGGATTGATCCTACAGATCACTGGTGCAATTCTATTAAAAAGAAAAAACAAACATCAAAAACCATCTGGACATGGTCCTGGGCAACCTGCTCTGTGTGACCCAGTTTGAGCAGGGAGGTTGGACAAGGTGACGTCCAGAGGTCCCTTCCAACCTCAACCAGTCTGTGATTTTGTAAGCTTCAGCATGGAAGACAGCGATTGAAGTGTTGTGTGCTAACAAGTGAACTTTACCTGAAGCATGCATACTGTCATTGCCCATGCACGTTCAAGAAATCTGTATTAATGTTAAGTCTTACTCGGTCGTTAACAGTATGACTGCATTCACAGCCTGTAGCTATTGTTAAAGCTATTGATATTTTGCACTTCATTTGTCTTCTATAGGTAGATATAATATTTGATGAAGATGCAGGATTTCTAAGTGCAGTAAAGACATTCATGGCAACTGCAAAAAGACCTGTAATTCTTACTACCAATGGTGAGTAGTGTTTGTTATGGAAATTAGGCTTTACAGACAGAAGAGCCTCTTTCAATAAGATGGCTTAAATGGTGATGGTTGAATACAGCTCCTAAATGTAAAATTACATGTGTGGAGACTATAAAGTGAGTATTTTAGTATTTGAATAAAGATACTGGCTGCTTTAATGGGTAAAGAAAATAATTAGTTTTGAACATAATGTCGTGACAGTTCGCTGATATCTCTTTATATAGATCCAACATTCAGCTTAATGTTTGATGGCTATTTTGAAGAGATCAATTTTAGAACCCCTTCCTTGGTAAGTCTGTGTTTAGAAATGCAGATATGTCCGAAGCAAGTAATTGTCAGCTAATTTAAGTTTGAAATTTAAATGTTGGTGTAGATTTATATTTATCTGATGTAATATATCTGCTTCATCAGAAGACTGTTTTTTGGAGTTTTATGCAAGGATGTGTAGGATGTATTTATCTTTACATGTAGAATTTTTATTACTAGCCTGGAAGATTTATTTTCTGAACCATTTAGTATAGGAGAGAATTACAATAAGAACATCACTTCATCGCTTAATTTAGTTTTTAGGATGTAGTAAATAACTTCATAGATGATATATCTAATAGCTTTGATCTGAAGGGTGACTATGCCTGTATTGGATCATTCATTAAAAGTATAGGAACTACTCTACGAATATTATGCATTATTCCTTTAATATAAGCACTAGTATTCTGTATAGCAAATAGTTTTATTTGCAGCTATGTGTTATATGAAAAACCTAAATAAATGACAAACAGAAGGAACTAACTCAAGAAGGGGAATTTTTTTTATGCGAAATTGAAAATCTTTTGGGCTACCAGACAGTTGCGGAGTTGAAAGAAAGAAAAAAAAACCTTTAAAGTCAATATAGTTCACTAAGACCTGTTCACTGGTGATGAGAAACAAGGCGTATGTGGTTTCAGGAACGTAGGCAGAATATGTGCGTTTCGTTCGTTTTTAATGAGTTGATTTTCTAAATTTAACTTAATTCTCTGATGTCGGTTGTTTGGATTTGGTACGGTATTCTGCTTTTCTATAGAGGTGTTAACATAGCTGTAATCTAATAAACTAATCTTCTGTATTAAAAGGAAAAATGTATTGCAAGCATAAATAGAATAATTTCCTTCTGTGTGACGTATTGAGTCTGAGTGGTAAGAGCTGTTTTCAGTGGTCTTTGTCTAACTTTTGTTTAGATAAATGCTGCTAGCTATCTTCAAGTGCTGTGTTTGGCTGAGAATCTACGAACAGATGTAAAAGACTTAGCTGCTCTGTTAACCACAAATAACTGTGATATCAGACAAAGTGTTCTGTACTTACAATTTTGGGTTAGAAGTGGAGGTGGATGCTTGAAAGACAAATGTTTGGCACATTATGGTAGGTTGATTTAATTTCATTTTTAAAAAAATTCTCTATCTTAACATGTATTTCATTAAATCAAACCATTCTTAGACACGTATGAATAGATGGTAACTTTCTGTAAGACTCCTAAACATTTGGGTAGGGTTTGGGGTTTTTTTTCCAGCTACTTCAAAGCCTTGTATATATACATAGGGAACTAAAAGTTTGATTTTTATTGCACCTGTTTATTACCTACCATTATGGGACGTAATTATCTCCCTTTCCTCTTCTGAGTAGCAATATTGGGCAGAGCAGGGAGCCAGCAGTAGTTTCCCTTCAACTTGGAGTTTGCAGTTCTTTATCCATTTAGCTGAGTTGTAGGTAATTCACCTAGAAGAAGCAGAACTGAAAAAGGAGATAAATTGGACAGCTAGCAAGCAGGCAGCAAGGGTAAGAACTTGGTCCCAAAGGATACAGGAAGAGTATCCTCAACAGGTGTGGGTGTGTGAGCAAGCAACAGAGACTAGCAGGGCATGAAAGGAAGAACAGACTATTTCAAATGGTTACATGCAGAGACGGGAGGGTGGGCAGATGGCTAACACTTAAAGAAATGAAATGGGGTTGATGAATGGGCATGGGGGATGACTTATTTCAGTTGTTATATTCCTTCAGAACTGCAGCAAGAGGCGACAGTTATGGTATCCTTTATAAAAGGAATTGAGGCAAAGAGGGGAAAAATCAATTTCATGATGCAATTGTTTCTTTTCAAGTAAAGCATGTTATCTTTGTGCAGGAGGAGATGAGACAAATAAAGCAGATCACGTAATTAATTCTGAAAAGTCTACTGATTCCAAGACTGATTTTTGTCAACCTGATGCATGTCTTCAGGAGCTTCCAAAATGTGATACAGGCTGTGTAGAGACATTGCTTGGCCTTAAGAATATCCTGTTGCCTTCAGAAGATTTGTTTACATTTCTTAAGGTATTTTTGTAGTTGACTAGCTAATACTTCGAATGATTGCTAGATAATTCAGTGTAATAGTCACTATGAATAGCATCTTCTTAGAAGCAAATCTCTTTGAAAAGGTTTGTTGTAGAAATTAGGGGATTCTGTCGTTATGAAGCAAAATCTGAACTGGGGCAGTCTCCTGCAAGCCAAACAGTCCCTTGCCTCATAAACACAAAGCCAGGAGTATGTGATTTTCTGTAATTAATTTTTTAAAAATAAAAATGTTTTTTAATGTATTAATAAATTTTTCATTGTTATTATTATTTTACAGCACAAAATCACAACCACAGAGAAATGGAATAAATTGATGCAGCTTCTCACAGAATTCCAGATGAAGAAAGTGGATTTTATATATAGTAATCTTGAACTTATTCTTCCGTTACCAGTGCAAGTTCTTTCAGACCAATCTGAAGCCTCTAACTCTATACTTGAAAGGACTACCATAGTTTCTTTGAAAAACAGATCTACTAACAGTTACTGCTCTGGAAAAAGTTGCTCTGGAAAAAGTAGCTCTGGAAAAAAGTCTAAAAAGACAAAGAATCAGAAAAGGCTTGATACATTGGATGATAGTGACTTATTTGATACTGGACTCAACTATTCAGCTGAATTCATAACTTTGCCATCGGATAGTCCTACGTCATGTGCTGAAGTGAATAAAGAGGAATCAAAATTGTTGATGAATAAAGAAGAAAAAGAAATTAAAACTAAAACCTCAGCAAATGAGAAAAGGTCTGCTCTTGTTTCTCAGTGTCTGAATTCACTGACTGAATTTGTGGAGAACATGTCTTTCTTGGATTGCTGTGTAAACACTAACACCAAGGAACCACTGGAGTTTTCTAAAGATGAAGGATTTAACTGGACAAATGGCAAAATCAAAAATGGTCTTTGTGATGAATTCAGTATAGAAAGTACTGATTGGTGGAGTTCCCAGAGCTATCGTGAAATAAAGGCAGCTATTGAAGCACTCAGTTTTAACAAATGTTTTGTTAATATTTCACAAAACTTGGAATCTTCTTTGAATACCAGTAAAACACCTGAAAGTGATCAACTGGAGGGACTTACTTTGCATATTTCAAACACAAGAAATTATGTATCCTTTAACCAGTCAGCTGATTCAAGGTAAGACTTTGCTAATATTTCTGGAATGTAATGCAGTTTTTTGTCAAAAGAAGAATTTCACAGAGTGTAGGACTGTTTCAGATACTATGAATACACAATCATACCAATATCGATGACATCAGTATGTCTCAAAATGCTGGAATATGTTGTTTGCTTTGCTTATATAAGCTTAAATTAACTGCTTGGCGATCTGCAAAAGTGTTTGAATAGCCTGACTATAATGTTGTTCAGGAATGGTAGCCTTAATCTAGTCTATTTACTTTAAAAATGAACAGACAAATACCACCACCCCCACCAAAAGAATAACAAAAACCTAAAGGAATGGCTTTTTCAAGACAGACAGATGGACTGAAATGGATTCTGCAAGTACTAGACATGCAAATTTTTCATCCAGTGCCTGGTTGTATTGAGCCTGTTTTAAATGCATAGGTGTTGGTTGATGAAGACCTAACAAAATTCAGAGCAAAGTTCTTGCAATTTTTTTGTAGTAACATGCTAGTGAAGAATAACCTTAATATATTATAAAAGATCAAAGAATACATTGCTGCTAGCAAGTGTGGATATGAAAGATTGTTTTTAACATAAATAAGTCATCACACCTGAAATGGGCATAATAGGTGAATGAAACCTATTCAAGTGTCTGAATAGGTAAATAGGTTAGACTCTTATTTCTGTAAGTCAGTACCCAGAGGAGCAATGTCAAAATGGATCTAACCATCTAACCTGTGACCAAGTTTGGCCAATATATCATGAGTTATACGTTGGATCTGATATTTACTTTCTGGCAAATACCAATCACATGACGCTTTTTATTTTTGAAGACCACAGATGCTTTTGGTTACATTATCTGGTGGATGTACTAAAACTCACATACATAACTAGATTGTGAGGACCTCCCCAGATTAGACTCCATAGTTAAGCTAAGAGCATTGGCCAAACAAACTACGGTCCCTCATGTTTCTGTCTGAGTGCAGCTTTGGGATGCTGTGTAGGCAACACACGATCAGAAGTTGCAGGCATCTAATCCATTGGGACACAGTTTTGGACATAAGTATGTTTAAGAGATTTTTAAACCAGGGGATTTGATCATAAAGGAACAAAATAGGGACTGCACATTCTTGAACAAGAAACAATAAAGCTTCATTCTCCATTTTAGCATTCACAAAAAAGCACAGAAGAGGCTGGCAGCCATCAGAACTGTATTTTCCAGAAGTCCTTTAAACCTGGGTAATAAGCAAGCCAGCATAATTGAATACCTCCCCACTCTTCGCAGTATCTGTAGGTCTGAGAAGCTTAAAGAGCAAGGGAAGACTAAAAGAAGGTATGTTTTGGTTTTCTTAAACCTTGCTACATTTCAATATACAAGGTAGTTAAGAATTTTAATAAAATACTTTGTCAAATAATTCTAGACGAGAAAGGTGAACATTTGCCTCTCCAAATAATAAAAGCGTTGCCTCTTATTTGGAAATAACTTTGTCCCCTTATAGTCACTTCTACTTTTCTTTTTATAGGTTCTTGCATTATCTTGAAGGGATTCATCTCGAAATACCCAGACAAATGATAAATGGTCTGTCTTTGGACTTCCCTTAAAATTGCTAACACCAGAAATACTTTGTGCCTGATGGTGGTATTCTCACCATAGTTTGATTTGATTTTTTTTTTTTTTTTTTACCACATTATTTTATTGTATATTCAGAGCCATTTGTATATTAAATTTCTATAAGTATTTAAAATAATGTATATATCTATTGTCATGATACTGCTCTCCACAACTGAAATGTGGGTGGGTTTGGTGCTTGTCCAATAAGTGCATTTATAATATTAAATGCACAAACTAATAAATGGGGACTACTTCATGCTATCTTTCTCTGTAATTTGTGTATCACATAGCAAGAAGTCTTTTTGTAATGACCAACTGTCACAACTTCCACAGAAAAGATGCTTTTTTCTGAGGAGACACTTTTATTAAAATAAGCTTGTTTCTTTCTGAAGTTCCAGTTAAGTGTTGAATAACTCAGGGTGGGAGGGGGCAGGGAGAGGATGGACAAGTCTTCTAAAGTGTAAATGACTATAAACAACTCTTCACAATAATGACTGGGTAACAAAGTCTTTATAAAGCACTATGCCTCAATGTACATATATTTGTATACAGCCATTTCATTTCATTATTTACAGCTGTCAGATCTGCATGTTAATCTCCTAAAAAGGTAGAGAAATGATTACTGTAGCTCAAGATGGTCTCAGAGATTAGGCAAGATTTTGTAAATAATAATGATTCCAGTGTTACTTTGGTTTCAGTAATATTTAACTACTACTAGTCTTGTATATTGTGTTCTATTTTTATACTTCATTTTGTATTTGACAAGACTTCAGCCTGATTATTTGTGATTGAATCTGGTTTTATATGACAATAAATTTGTGAGACTTTGCTACAATTCTGAATATTTCTGTTGTATGAAAAGTAAGACTCCTAAAACTTAATGTTTTCAGTCCATAAAGATGATGTTTAAGGGTTTTCTAACTGGAAATATTTCAACCATGTACTCTTCCACCTTTTATATTGCAGTTGGACTGTTCCTCTTCCTCAAACTCAGTCAGATTGGTGCCATGCAGTGGTAATCCACTTACCTCAATGTCTCTGTAATAATGAGGAAGGCCATTTTCTAGTACAGTCTGCTCTCATCTTATATTTTTCATGTCTAAAAGATGTTCAGGAATGAGAAATATTTATGAAAACAGTAAATTATTTTAAGCTTCCGCATTGTAGATAATAATCTTTATAGCTTACTCTTTCTGTAGCCCAGAATTATCAAATAAGAATGAAATAAAGCGGTGGCTGTTAAAATCTTAATGGGTTGTATTGTATCAATGGTCTAAGCAACTCCTGTACATTTTTGTAAATATAAATACATAAAAATTAAAAACTTTTAAAAATAAAAAAGTAAAGGTATATCTGTTCACTGCTTTATAAAGGCAATCTCAATCTAACTAGGTTACAGTGGGGACCTACGTAAATTGGAAACAGGCCCTATAAAGTATTATTATTTTAGGAAATTCATGGGTAATTTAAAAGACATAAAGTAGAAAGCAATGGGAGACAACTTAACTTCCCTTTGAAGTCAACTCTTTGGTTCTAATAACTGCCTTAAGAATTATTTTTTTTTTTATAGAAACTCCAGGCTATGGTGTCCAAAAGGAGTCCAAAAGGTCAGGTGGAATTCAAGTATTTCACTTCTTGATAAGATACTTGTGTGCAATTAACCGCATAAAAACAACTCAAGCTAGTTTGAATGAAAGTTAATCTACCTGTGATGATTTATTTGAACTCTGATAAACTAGCAATGTTGCATTTTATGCAGCAAGTATAAGCATCTTTTTTTATGCTAGAAGAAAGCAAGTTTCCATGAGGGTTGGGCTGGTCTTGAGAAAGAGATCTGGAGCTGGTTTTGATTAACTTGGCTTAAAAGGAAATGCTTCACAAGATCCATTCCAGTACTGCAGAAGTCGCCTACCTTTGATTCAGAATGTTTTCCTGCAATAGTTTGGGCCTTGCTTAGTACTTTATACTGCCCGTTTAGCTAGCTTGTGTGCCTTGTGTACTAGGGCACTCAACATTGCTTCCACAGTGTGAAAGTATTATATAAGAAAAAACAAGCTTCTCTTTGGAGCAGTTTCTTCCAAAATGTAAAAACCAGCTTCAGGCACCCTGGGAATGACTGAAGATACCTGGAAAGGAAAAAGACAAAACTCATGCTGCGATCTACCTAAACAAAAGAACTCAGTGAAACCAGAAGTAAAAAAAAAAACCTCGAGTTTCACAGTGACTCTACATCCTATTTAAGCAGTAGTTATTACTAGGTATACACTAATTTAAAAACAAAAAAACAAGAAACATGATGTTCTCGTTGAAATCTTAGCCAAGTTTCAAGCTTTTCTTTCTTTTTACTGTCATTCCAATATCGCTTTCTAGAATGTAAATGAAAGTGACATTATTTTACAATCCCATGAGTAATACAGAAAAAAGCAGTTAAGCTTTAGGCATGTTCTTGCAAGCATATGCTGTATTAATACTAATGCAGAGTAGAAGCAGGAGGATGGAAGGATCCCTTTACAAGCAAGACTATCTCAGGCTTTGTAAAAGCCTTGAAACAGGGCAAGATGTATCTTGACAGATGAGGGCTGGGAAGGATGTGTCCCTTGCAAGTTGCAGAAAGGCACTGAAGCTCAACCATCTGAGTATGACATGAAGAAAAATCATGGGGCTACTGACCAATGCCAGGTTTTTTGGGTGGTGCGTTTATATGTTGTCTTGAATATAAATAACAATTTTGCAAATGTACAGATTCTCTTTTTTTATTTTACAGGATTTGTAATGACAACAGGGTAAGTGCTGAAGAGATTTTATGTAGGTAGTTGAACATCAACTTTTCAGATATTCTGCTGCTGTTTATTTCATGACTTCACAATATTTGAAAAAAATAAAAGGTACAATGCTATTTAGTGCCTAAAAAGATGAAAAAATGTGTCAGTACTTTCAACTGATAATACATCTCTAGTATAGTATTCCATCACCTGTAAAGTATCTACAGTGTTTTTACAAGATTATACATGAACTTTACTGAAGAAGAATCATCTGTAATAGTCCACTATAGTAATGCAAGTTAACAATGCAAATTAAGTTTAACCTGAAACTCGTAAAGTGAAAAATACTTCAATACTTCTTAATCTATCTGATTTCATTAACCTTCTTGAAAATCTTTACCTTGTCTTAAATTTTTCTTTCGTCTTTTTCTTTTCTTAGATAAACTGAATATCAAGTCACGGACCTTTTGACATTGGCTTTCTCCTGAAAGAGGGACGTTTTCATTAGGACTTGCAAATCCTGAAGTGCTCCATTTTCCCTCTGTTGAATTATGCTGACAGGCTTTTTTCTTGTGCCACTTCGGTGTCGCACAGCTCCTTCTCCGATACGGTGTTGAGCACTTGCAGGGTGGCAGAGCTCTGCTGAGGAGAGCGTAACTCGCCTGCTCTTTGGGATACCAATGCTTTGATCGACGTCTGGTGAACGGAGGCCGTTCTGATATGTAGCAGGCTTTCTTATTATTATTTTTTTAGAGACGAACCTGAGGTGGAGTTGAGGCAAACCTGTTAGGTGCGTGGATGAGCCCTCCTCCTCCAACCAGGACCCTTAGCAATGACTTTTCAGAGCAGAAACTCCTAACCCCTACCCTCGCCTTGACTCAGCGCTGTGCAAAGAAATCTCCTTGTACCGGCCGCTGCGGTGCCCGGCCGTTGCGGACTCGCCTCACTCGCACTATCGCGGAGAGGCACGGGCGGGTTCTCACCGGGCTGGCCCCGCCCGGCGCCGCCGCGGACCTTGCCGCGGGGCCGGGGCCGCCCTGCCGGGAGAGCCGCCGCTAGGAGGCGGCCTGAGGGGCGGCCCAGCAGCGCCCGCCCGGGGGCGCGGGAAGCGGACGGGGCTCCCCGCGGCGCCGGGACCGCTCTCCAGTTCCTCATTTTCCTCCCGGAGCTGAGCCTCCCGCTGAGCTCCGCGCCGGGCACCGAGCGGCGATGATGGACCGCGACCGCAACAAGACGCTGCTGCTGGAGCTGCAGAGGGCTGCCGGGACCGGGAACGGCCGCTGCGCCGACTGCGGGGAGCCAGGTAAGGGGGCTCTGCCCGGCAGCGGCCCCAGTCCCGCTCCCTTCGCGCCCCCACCCCCCCGGGCCCGCCCGGCGCGTTTCTGACAGGAAAATAGGGGCGAGTGAGGGGCCGGCCGGGCCCCTCGGGCTGTGCCGCCGGCCGGGCGTCCGTCCATCCCCGCTCAGCCTGCCGGCGTGCCGGTGTCTGTTCAGCCCGTTCCTGGAAGCGGGGCCCGGCGTCACCTTTCACTTCACGTACCACAGAGGCAGGAGGCGGGAGCAGGTGGTTTCCCGGGGCGGGCGGCACCCCGCCGTCCCGCTCTCGGAGGCGGACGTTCAGGTGGTCCCCGCGGGGCTCCAGGCAGTCAGGACACGGCTCTCCTCAGCCGGGCAGGGCCAGGAGTGGTAGTGGAAGCCCCACGGGGTGAGGGGAGGACAGCGTGGGACAGGAAGTGGCTTCAGCGCACTAGCAGCTTCCCCAGAGTTATTTTTGACAGTGCACGGAGCTGGAGGAGGAGAGCGCGTGGGGTGGTTTTCTAGCTCGGGGGGGGAAGTCTCTGCACTGGGGTAGGTGCAGAGAAAGGCACTTAGGAGCCCGCTGGCAAGGCGGCACCGGGCTGGCACCCTGCGCTCGTTCGAGGTGGGACTCACCCTCACCAAGGCGAGCAGTCAGTCGGTAGCCTACAGCAGCTGGAAGAAGATGACAAGTAGCTTCTGTTTGATGTGATAAGGGAGGAGCGGAGGGCGACATGGTGAAAGTGGCGATCTAAGGAAATGGTCTTGCCAGAGCACTCGGAATGCCTCTAAGCATAGACTCATCAAGGCCACTTCAGGGAATGCAGCAGCAGGCAAAAGCAGGAGCTTTCATGGGCAGTGGACATGAGTCCTTGCTCTGGGTGGTTGTACTCCATTGTACTCTCAGTAGTGCTCGCTGTCTGCAACACCCTTCCATTGTTAATTCAGCAACAGCAGCTTTTCATGCGGAAATAATAATTAGCTGAGCTTTTACATCACCACTTAGCTGCCTGCACAGTCACATTAATTTTTAAACAAATAGTCAGTGAAAGAGCCTACAAATGCAGGAGCCACATTCTTCATTGTGGAAAGCAGGTGCTGTTGTTCCTCTGAACACAGTGAAGTGACAGCCATGAACGACAGGGTGGGATCTAATGTATTATGTGTGAAGCCTGGGCTGTGCGTCAGATGTGGTTTTTTGCCCTTGCTAGTGGCTGTGCCTTTTCCCATGTATTAGTTCATTCTTTGTGTTTGTATCTAGATCCAGAGTGGGCTTCTTACAAACTTGGAATATTCATTTGTTTGAATTGCTCTGGAATCCATCGCAATCTTCCTCAAATCAGCAGGGTCAAATCCCTTCGGCTTGACTTCTGGGAGAACGATCTTATAGAGGTACAGAGAAAAAAGCAGTAATTCACTTGCTTTTCTCCACTTTTCATTATAGTCTCCTCTACCTTATAATTCTTGTGTTGTCCACCATGGACAGAGGGACAAAGCCGCACAGGGCTAAGTTAACTCCGTGGGTAACTTTAGGGGTTTTTCTATGATCTACTCAATCCAATTACACTGATAGGTAATCATGTTTTTAACAGCCCACAGTGGGTTTTTTTTATAGCACACAGTAACTCGTCATTGTGGTTAAGAAGCCCAAGATTTTTCCAGATAGTATATTCTATTCGGTAATCCACATACCCTTCTTAAATGTTGGTTCAGCCTCTCATTTTTCAATTGAATTGTGTTAATAATATAATCATAGTTAATGTCTAGGAGGAGATGAGGGTATAGGGAGATTGTAAATACCTTTCCTCCTCATTTTCTTTTGTTCTTTTAATCAACAACTACCATCTCGTATTCCTTCCCATCTGATTCAGAACTGTAAATACTGAAAAAGGCTCTGCCACCTAAAAAGTGCAAACTATAGTGCCAAAGGGGATTTATAAACATACGTAGAGATGCACTAAGAGTTATGGCGAGACTGAGCAAGAAGTGCAGTGCTCCCTTTGATACAAGTTTCATGTTATGTTCATGACATGGTATTGACTTTGTAGTTGCACACCTAACTGTAACTTCCTTTGTGTTTCAGTTTATGAAGAAGCACGGGAATCTCTGTGCCAAAGCTAAATATGAGGCGAAAGTCCCTCCCTACTATTACATCCCTCAGTCCTGTGATTGCTTGTAAGTTATCGTGTATTCATTGCTGCAGACCTTTACAGCTGTCAAACTACTGCTTCCCTCTACAGGTCTCTTTGGTTGGTTGGTGAAAATAGAGTAGAGGCAGATCAGCTTTATCCATGTTTTCCTCTTTCAGGGTTTTAAGAGAGCAATGGATTAGAGCTAAATATGAGCGTGAGGAATTTGTTGCCACCCGAGTCTGCCAAGATCCTTGTTCTGCAGGTAAAAGTTAGGATTGTCAGAGAAAAGGTGTTAGCCTTAAGGCCAACAGCACAGTGTTATGTTTGCAACTTTGAAGATCTTTAAGGCTTGTCATATTTGAACTGTTGGATGTGCAGTCCTTGCTTTGAGTCTAACTTTGAGAAGAAGCTCCTAAGAAAAGGCACCTAGACACATGCAAGGGTGTATTCAGATCTTTCCGTTCTCTAGTTCTCCACTGATTTTTTCATATGAGGTGAAAATTCTCAGACAGAGAAGAGACTTGAAACTCTGCTACATCACGATGTAGATAAATAGTCCTGCTATTGTGCTGCCCTTCTCTGACACTTATCTTGGTCTGATCTGCAGGTAGCCGTGAAGGATTCCTCTGGAAGCGTGGGCGGGAAAGCAGACAGTTCCAGAAGAGGCGATTTCTCCTATCAGCAAGGGAAGGGGTGATGAAGTACTACACCAAAGAAGTGAGTTCCTCAGCCAGAGCTGGCTGTACGTAGCTGGTCAGCCTCCATCCTCAGACCTTGCTCTTCACCAGCAAAACCCAGCATAAATAGCTTTGTGTCTAGTTTTGTAGCCAGGCCAGCCTGTGTTTGGAGCAGCCCAGATGTTTCCCCATTAACATATGTGGTATCTTAGGCAATTGCCCTTTTGGATTTAGCCCTTTTCCTCATCCCTTATCTTAACCCTGCAGCCTCCTTTTGCTTAGTGAACAAAGGAAATGGATACTGGCAGTTGAATAGCAAGATGAAGAAGAGATCTGCTAGCAGCTGTTACCTCTTATATTACCAAAATATTCTCTCATCAACTGCTGCAGCATCATCCTCAACATGTCTCCCTTCTGTGGGAGAGTGTAGCTAATTGTTCTCCAACTATGAGGCTGGAGATAGAACCCATCCCTTGCAATTCAGACACATCCCTCTCAAATTGCAACCTAGCATTTGTCAAGGAAAGGGAGTCACTCTTTGTAAGTCATTTTATGCAGCATGTAATTAAGGCTTTATATTTCAGGTATATCCAATATTCAGATATTTTGGGATGCCTGCTTTCTCTTCAGTAGGGGTCTAGTTCTCATACAGCTAATCTGTCCTCCATTACCCTCCCTGAGAGCACTTTAATACAGTGATGCTTTTCATTTCACAGTCCAGAGGTCCAAAAGCCATTATCAGCATTGAGAATCTGAATGCAATGTTCCAGACAGAGAAAATCCAACATGCTCATGGGCTGCAGATCACATACAACACAGATGGTCAAACAAGGAACCTTTTTGTCTATCACGACAGTGGAAAGGTGAATACCATGGAGATTTTGGAATAAGCAAGATTCTCAGATGTTGGATCTATATTTTGGAAGAGATACCCTGTTTCTGCAGGATCTAGTTTTATTTGAAGTCACTATGACTTGTAGAATATAGAAAGTCACAGAATTTCACACTAATAACTATAACATCTTGCTCCTGTTCTGTTGGGGCATATGTTCAACTTCATACCCTGAACAGTCTTAAGGCTTCAGTGGGGCACGTATATAAATCTCTGTAAGGTAACTGTCTAATGGTTTTATACAATTCTGTGGTTATATTCTCTGAAGCCTTCTTGACATGCGTAGGAAATATTGTTCTGCATTATTTACAAGCAAACAATGATAATTTCAAGAAGTATGTCTACGGGTTTTGTTAGATTTCTGTTTCTTCCTTTGCCATAGTTCTCATGTGTTTCCAGGTACAAAGGTTTTTAAACAATCCATAACGGAATCAACTGAAAAAGCCAGTGTACATGGATGGGTGACTGTCCATGCTGAGAATGTCTGGGACCTCCCTGGATGGGCAGTTTAAAATTATTTTGAAGGCTCAGTGTTTTCCAGGTGTCTGGGACAAGTCACTGTCTCTGCCCGTTGGGGAAAAAGTACATCTTTGCAAAGAGGTCTCAAGGAAGGAGAAAGGCATTTTGAAGAGGCAGCACTCTTACTCCTTCTTGTTGTTCTTATTTTTATGTTTTTATTTGCTGTTTTCCTTAGGAGATTGTTGACTGGTTCAATGCCATTCGGGCAGCACGTTACTATTATCTCAGAACAACCTTCCCAACTGTCCCTGAGCCTGAGGTGAGAACTGAATAGGGCGGGCTTGAAGCAGTCTATGCAAACATAGCATAGGAAAACATTTTCTCACTTCTTCTGCCCGAGTGAGGTGCTCAAACAGCAGCGTATGGGTCTTGGGAATGGACAGAAGAGGTAGAAGGAAAGGCCATACTGGATAACATGCAAAAATGTAGTCAGCATTTAAGGCCTGAAAGTCTCCATGTGGTCCTTATAAGGTGTAATCTTTCAAAAATCTTATGCTCCTTCTTATTTCAGACTTCCCTTTACTGAGCAGCAAAGAAACCCAAACCCCAAAAGCCAAAATTGATGGTGATTAGCTTTTACAGAAACAGAACGGAAAAGCAAGCTTGAATGAGACAGACTTTTATTTGTTTGTTTGTTTTGTGTTCTCCTAGGTCATACCCAGGATCACAAGAAATTATGTCAAAGAAGGATATATGGAGAAAACAGGACCAAAAGTAAGTGCATACCTGGCAGTACACAAATAGGATTATTCCAGATGGAGAATATTTGATAATTCTATGATGTTTACTAGTAAACGATTTGTTGAGTGACTATCTGCTTCCTGGGTTGATAAAAAACATTCTATTCAAGCCTGTCATATTCTTTGGGATCAAGTTTTATTTTGTGTGGAAAATAAGACTGGGAAGAAGAATCCTCCTTGAAGAGTAAGCAAGATGGATTAGCTGGCAGTAGACATGCAAAGTTCTGTTATGCAACACTAAATGGATTTCTGTATCTGCTGACTGCAGCTCCTGCTAGAACAGAACATCACATGCTGACTCCCCTACTTCCCTGTTTCTCTTAAAGTCAGTAACACATAAGTCACATCTGCTTATAGCAGTAAAGTATGATGGAGCAAATTCTCCACAGTGAAGCCTATGGTTTGGTTTGGTTTTTAGCGGGGAAGTATTTGGGCCACTACTCCTTGAAACAGGAGAGGGAGATTTCAGGCACTGCTGAAGAAGGAGATAAAGATCTGAGGTCTTGTTTGAGCATTGCCACTTCTTGCCTTGCTCTCCTCTGAGTGAACCGTGAGCCAAAGTCCCATTAAAAAGTTCAGTGGTGTAATGCTGATATTGAATATGCTGGGGTTTTGGTCCAGCTCAGTGCTAGTGTCCCAATACATCTTCCTGAAGGTACTTGCACAGAGAATACTCACAGCTACAAGCATGAAAGATTGTGTGTTTTTCTCCTGAAGCCTAAATTCTGCTCAAGCTGAAGTGAACCCTAGAAGAGGATGCTTCAGTTCAGCATGGAGCAATGAATAGCTCAGGGAATGGTCAGATGAGTGTAGTTGATGGAATTAGCACTTTTAAAAAAAGCTACCATTATGCATCCCGCAATGCTAGGGACAACCCCCCAAACCAAGATGTTGAAATTGACTGCACGCTCTCCTCATTATCACCACTGGCCCAGGGATCATTCTCTGCAGTGCTTTCAATGAATCCATTTGCTGCAACTTTCTTAATCCTGATAATTTGATCACTGGTAGAACCAAACTTCCCTGCCTTACCCAAAGGATTGTCATTGAATGCAAATTTCTAGTGTGAACCCAGGGAGAAGGGAGCTGAGGGCTGCCCACAGTGGTAACTCACCTGTTACCAGTTACAGGGATGAATGAAACTGAACTCAAGCTCTGAGTCATTTAAGCAGTCCAGGGATCTGCCTTGAATAGCCCGAGCTCCCCTTTGAGACTTGGTCTTTAAAAAAACTTCTACCATCTCCTTGCAGCAGAAGGAGGCCTTTAAGGTGCGCTGGTTCTGCCTGGATTCTCAAGAAAGGAAGCTGATGTACTTTAAAAATCCACTGGTAAGAGGAGTGTTCTTTGCTATTCCACAAGCCCCTTCATGAGGTTGGGTGGGGAGGAAGGGTCTGTTCTCATCCAGCTCTTCTAGTGGCTGCCCAAGACTGAAGCAGGGTCAGTCTCAAGAAGTCATCTCCCTTGTCAATGGATCTCTTTGAAGCTGAGCTGTTTGGGAACTCTGGCCTTTACAGTGGCTGTGAGGAAGATCTAAGTCTTTTAAAAGTAGCTGCTACTGCCTGTAGTATTTATGCCCACTCTCTCCCAGCCCTATTGCCATTGTGCCTGTAACCTTAGGCAAGATGAGCAATATACCGATAACAGAGGCTTGACAGCCCCCATGTCCTACTTCCTAGCACTGCTGTAGCCACAAGGATATCCTTCCTTGCTCCTTCTGAACACCCACCAACCAGCTCTGTAACGGTGGGTCCCCACCTCCTTCTTCTGAGAATGCCCGTGAGTGTAAAAAAAACTCTGGTGTGTTTCCTGCTGCCTGTCACCCAATCAGTGTCCCCTTCATGCATCCCCAGTTCCTGTTCCATGTCAAAGGATAGAACAGTGTCTGCAGGAGCTGCACAGTCTACTGGCTCACGGATGTCTTCTGCTTCCTTTCTAGGATGCATTTGCACAGGGCCAGGTTTTTATTGGAAGGACGGATGAGGGGTATGAAGTACAAGCCGGCTTGCCCCAGGGAGTCCGGGTAAAGAAGAGGAAACCAGCGATCACTGTGATCACACCAATGAGAGAGTTTGTGTTTATATGTGAGAACGATAAGGAGCAGAGGGAGTGGATAGATGCCTTAAATGGAGTTATTGCCCAGCCTTTGACTGGTTAAGACTAGCACTGAGTTCTGGTGAACTGCACTTCTTGGGCTCTGTTCAGCATTGCTCTGTGGCCTCTTTCTGTTGGCAAGGATGGTGCTCAAGGCCCTGCAGTGACTCTAGTACAAAGGGCTTCTTCCTTCAACAGCCACAAGCACAGGAAGGCTGGCAACAGAGAAATGAGTAAGAGGGAGTGCAGATAATCAGAAATTATCTGTGCCCCTCCAGAACCTTGCTTGAAGTGCCTTCTCTCTTCCTGCCCTCCTCTGCTTTTGAGCAGAAGAGGCCTTCCTAGTCTGACATGGGGATGAATCATCCAGTGTTGTCTTATGGAAAAAAAACCCCAAAAGTCCATGGAGGAAAGTTTGACCTCAGAAGGGCTGGCATGCATTTCCTTGAGGACTCCTGCAGGTGCTGTTATATCAGCTCCTCCTTTTCTTGCCTTGGTCTGATGTCAGAAGGACTCCTGTACATCCTGAACGATGTACCTGACAATCCAGCCAGCGGCATGTATCCTTCCTGTGAATGGGGTCATCTGTTACATGAGTACATAGGGACAGTGACCAAGAGGCAAAGATACCATCTCCTATCGGGAAGATGCAGGGTGTCCTGTTGGATAGATCTAAGATACCGATTCATGCTGGAGTCACTGGATGTCCTTCTCAGTCAGGAGCGGAGTCAGGCAGCTACATTCCACCTGGCGGCAGCTCCTGTCCAGATAGGGACATGGTTGTCTTCAACAGAGCGGGTTTAATGTCTTTCACAGTGTTACATTTCTGGCACAGTAAAAAATAAAAGTCAAGTTTGAATTGTGGAGGATATTGTAATGGAATCGCTCTAATGATGAATACTCCTAGCTCCTAGCTTTCAACAATCTCTGCTGTTGGACTTTTTTGAGTGGCAAATCCACCATGTGAAGACCAAATTTTCCCTAAGCAACCCCACATAGTGCCCCAGCAAACACATCATGAGTACAGGGTAAATATACACTGATCTGTCTCACCTCCTGAAAAACAGCTAAAGCTTAATGAGCTTGGTTAGTCTGAGCATTGAAAGGCAGAAACTAGTTTTAAAAGTGTTCTCTTCAGTGACTTGCTTGAAGACATGCAATGAAAGAGGACCAGCGCCGAAAGTGGAGGGTGAGTGCCTCTTGGTCTGGTACCACTTACATCCATTCTGTGCAGGAATTGATGAAGATTTGCATTGGCTGATACAGCGCACTGAGTATTTTCTTGCCTCAAAATGAAGTCTGAGATTTGGTTCGACCAAGCAGCCAGTCATTCAGATATTTTATTCTTCTTTTCAGACAGCCTTAGTTTGCAAATCAAGAGGAAGTCTTGCAGACTAAGTTTCTGGTGAGGCTTCCACCTTTTGCTGACAATTGCCAGCCAGTCTGAGATACCCAGAATAGCTCTCCTCTTCTGCAGAAATGAGGAAGTACCAATACTTGCAGGGATTAGTGAGATTAACTCCCCCCCCTCCTCTCCCCCAATAGTGCAGAAGAATTGTTTGAGTTGGATCATCATTCTGCCTGTCTTGGCCACCTCATCACTGTCCAACTCCGAGCAATCTACAGCAATTTTGCTTGTTGATATGCTCCCATGAACTTCCCTGTGTTCCCACTCTCTCTCCCCACACAACCTGATTCATTCTAGTTCACATGCTGGTTTAGCAAATCTTTTTAACAACCTAATCCTGCAGCCTTTGAAATCAATAGCAAAGCACCTTCTGACTTTTACAAGGAACAGTGTCAGTCTTCATTCAGTTTAACATATTTTAATTGTTATTTTGAGATGAACTGAGTAACCCAGGATGACCTCAGAGGAGTTCAGTTCATCCGGTTGCCTAGACTTCACACGGATGGGGCTCTGCAAGCTGCCCTGTGCTGTGTTGCTTGCTCTCCCGGATGGGTCAGTGGACCAGCCCTGTCAGCAACTCTGATACGACTTGTTACAAAACCGGGAAATTCCCTGTGAAAATCAAATCACGCAGATAACAGCAACTTTTTTGGACAGTCACCAGAAGTCAAGGCCAGGTCATGGAGAGCTCCATGTCACAGTTAATTTCTGCAGCCAACCCAAATCCTCGGATCCAAGTCGCCAGCAGAGGAAGAGCTGGGCCGGCACTGGACGTTCTGGCTGGCGTGGGGAGCTCCCCGGCTGAGCCGCCCCCGGGGAGCACCGGGACGCAGGCTCGGCGGTGGAGCACAGCCCTGTGGCCGGCCCCATCCCGGTACAGCGCAGCGGTCTCATGGAGCAAGTCTCGGAGGAGAGCCGTCCAGCTCCCCGTCTTCGCCCGTCCCGGCGCTCTCCCGGCTTTCCGGCACACGGCAGGAGCCTCTCGGGAGGAGGCGCCCGGGGGAAACGAAACTCCGCCGGCCGCTCCGCCCCGGGCCGGGCCGGGCCGGGCCATGGCTGCCGCTGTCGACCTCGAGCGGCTCCTGGGCGCCGTGGACCTGAGCTGCGCTTGCTGCCTGCAGTACTTCACGGAGCCCGTGCGGCTCACGGGCTGCAGCCACAGCTTCTGCCGGCCCTGCATCATCGAGTACTGCAAGGGGAGGCAGCGCGCCGGCTGCCCGCTCTGCCGGGAAGGCTTCGAGCTGAAGGACCTGCGGCCCAACCGGGAGCTGGCCGCTTTGGTGAGCTTAATCCTGCAGGAGGTAAAGGAAGAAGGGCTGGAAACACGGGATGAACCGAAACCCTCCGGAGCTGTTGCCTGCAACGACCGGAGCTCGGCGGGGCGACCTGGGAAGCAGGTACGGCCGGAGGCAGCGCGGGGCTCCCCCCCCGCGGCACCCCACCTCTCCCGGGACAGCCCGGGGCTCCTCCCCCCGGGACAACTCTGGCCACAATGCTAAATACTTCACAAGGGTCACGAACGAACGTGGGGATGTGACTAGGATTGAGTGAACTTTTATCTTTCTTTTCGTTCCCCCCCCCAGATACTTTGCATTTCCCATGCTAATATTAGCGTCGTCATGACAATATCATGGACATTGAGCAGATAGGTTTAGCTAAAGCAGTGTTTGGGGTTCATTCGTGGTGTCTGATACATTGAGGACTGCATAGCTGAATTAGAAGAACTAATAGCTGTACACATTCAGCTGATGTACGATAGTAATAAGCGTTCTTTGTGCGGAGTGTTATTTATTGCACCAGCATAGCATTGGAGACTCCTGAAAGGACACATGACATTGTTATACAGTGCTACATCTCCACGGCACAAAATGGGACTGGTTCATTATCTAGATCTCTGCTTAAAATAACCCCCAGACTTGGAGGATATGATAAAAATCTGTTGACCTTCATTATTTTAGCATATATGTATCTAAAAAGTCTTCTTCAGTCTCTGTGGTCGACCAAAGAGCTGAAGCTCACAATTATATTTGAACATGTAATTGATGACTGTTGCATGTTGACTTCATTCTGACTATTCCCACTCAGAATTGTCTTCCAGACCCCTTCTCAACCAGTCCAGTGCTTAACTAATGTCAGTGATGTAGGGATTTTTATTATCCTGCTGCTTAACCTAGTCATGCTTTCTTTGAGGGTTATATAGATAAATGGTCCAATGTGTTACTTTAAAGGAGGACGAGATATGGGACATCTCCAAGCAACTAGAAATGACTATAGAGACCATCCATCTCTTGAGGAAAGATCTCAGTAAAACAAAGGTACACATTGTACATTCATTACCTGCAGTTATCTTCTGTTTCCACTGCCACCTGGAGACGTGATTGACTCCAGTGTAGCCTTCCAGTCCAGAGCAGGAATCTGCCTTTTTGTTTCCTTCTTTTGCTGTCACAACTCTGTTTTTATTGATGAGAATGAACTATGGTACCAGCTGTACTAACTCCTGTCTTGGCTGGCACAAAGGCTGCTGGAGTTGTGCATTGTTGCCTTTTTCTGTCTAACCCAGCAGTAGCCTGAATGTTTCTGGTACTCTTAGATGCAAAATACAAATCATAAAGAGGGAATATTGATCTTTGTTAGTTGTCAAGCAAAGATAAAATAGTCAAGAACCTTAACATGCCCAAAATCTCATTGCAAGTAATGCAGGATATATTGTCAAACGTCAAATATATTTTACTCCTTTCAATAAAGGTAGCTGTTTCTGGTCTGCAGGGGTCAGTCAAAGAGCACGTTAGATAGGGCAATAGATTCTCAAATTCCACACATCTTTTCTAACAACACAATGAGCTCCATGTTTTCTGCCTTTCAGGAATATACATCTGAGATCAAAAGCCAGATTACTAAAGATTTCTGTTGCATGAAGGAATATGTTGAAAGACAGGAGAGAAACACACTGATGTTTATTGAACAAGAGCAAAAAGCAGCTCAACAGAAAATTGAAGAGACTATTCACCAGCTCTGTGTTGAAGTGGACAAGCTCACAGACATCCAAGCCCAAACAGTAAGTGATGAAATGAAGTGGCATAATATGAGTAGAAACTCTTAAGCTAACTGTCTTGGACAGCTGAACACATACAGAGCACTTCCAGGTCCCCACTGCACTATTCTTATTAGAGACAATGATACCAATCCACAGACATTGCTGTTACCAGGGAAAGTTTGGAGTGAGAAATTCAAAGGGGAAAAGTGTTAGAAAAGGCATAGGCTGGGGATGCAATTCAGAGCTAGATTTGTTCCAAGGATGTTGGTGAGCTGGAGTGAAGTGGGGACTGCATTGCTTAAATCTGGTCCTGAGTCAAATCTAAGGTTAAGATAAGATCCTTTATTATCTTTTTATTTTCCAGAATATGTATATACACATATATATGCAAGTTAAAGAACTCACAAAGTTATTAAGTACTTTGTAACAACTTTCTTGGGGAAAATATGTCAAGGGCTCTCAAAAAAGGCAGTTAAAGCACTTTCAGTTCTGCAGAGCCCATTGTGATTTTGAAAACAACAATTCCAATGATGCAAATTAGCTAGCAGGAATTTGGAGTGGGGCTCACTGGGTGTGACGATGCCAGGAGGCAAAAGTGGACTTCCAGGGCCAAAGCACAGGGGCCTACATAGGAATTCACCTCCTGTAACCATGTATTTATATCTGATCCAGAGTCCCGTTACAGGCAATAAAGAGAAACGGGTACTTTTAGAGCTTGAGTCATCTGGCCTACTTGAGATGCCTACCTGCAAACGAGATTAATCAAGGCTTCAAAAGGCCTGTTTCTTTCCACAGACTATGAAGGCAGACTAAGAGAACAAGCTCAGATGTAGATTTCCACAATTTCTAAATTTAGGCAAATGGTGCTTACCCTTTTGTGAGTATTTTATGCTAGATCCCATATTAATACATTTTAAAACTTTTGGTTTGGGTTCTAGAACAAGAAGAAAGTTTAAAAAGAGAAAGTTTGTGTATACATGTGTATACTTAAGGAAATTGTAATATATATTAAAAACCAGTCCCATTCTTAGTTTTCTTGGGGAAAACAAATTCTTTTATTTTTTTTATTAAGAATAAACTATCCTTTCACATTTTCTGTAAGATTTCAGATTAGTTCTCTCAGACAGCTATCCTACAAAGGAAGCTCTCAATGCAAAGAATAAGATCTTAGAGAGATCACTGCTATTTTTCCACTCTGGCTTTATAAAATCATCTGATATACTAGATGAAATAACTGCTATTGTTTACATCTTGCCCTTCATTCTTTTATGTCATTATTAGAGTGACTTACCTGAGAGACATAGTTACAAAGGCTTACCTTCAGCAAGGAATCAAATTACACTTGATGAGAAGCTTAATGTTGTCAAAAGTGCTGTAGAAGATCTTAAGAGAAAGATGGAAATTTTAATTTTGGAGAAATATTCTTGGAAGTTCCCACCAGGTGAGTTTTCCTTTTTTTGAAATCTCTTTTTTAGAGGGACTGTATCTTGCAGGGTCCTGCATGTGACCCCCTTCAACTCAGTCTCTTGCATGGAGGGGGGTTGGACTGCTGTAATTTAGCACTACTTTGACCCCACTGTAAAGATCTGTATGAAAGAACCATTCTTACAAACAGGTAGGTCTGTAACTTTGGAAACCAAAAACTTCAGAGAAAACAGGTGTGCATGTGTGTGATTGTTATAAACCTCCATGCAGTTTGGGAGACAATATGATTACTTTATACTTTTTTCATGGGAGCCCAAAAGAAAAGAACTGACTGACATGTAGGCCAGTAATGGAGAATGAAATATAATCCATTTAAATATTTTTTTCTAAATATAAAGTAATATAAGAGGAAAGTCTTTGCTAAGAACAGACATAAAATTCCCTCCCACCAAACGCTGCGTCTAAGCAAAGCTTTAGATCTGGTATGGCCTTTGCTATGGAGTTCTCCTCCTCCTAGCACTGTCTGTCTGCTGTAGAAAGACGACTGAGTGTTTTTGAGAGCGATTTAAGACTGACCTAACGCCTCACTGCCACTGAGGGGCAATCCTCCCCTTCCCACCCTTTCCAATACTACCCGCCTTTTTCAAGCACTGGTTCTCAAAACCCCCAGAGACTTAATCATATTTTTACCTCAGGGTTTTTCTTACCTTGATCATTTCAGCAATTGAGTTTACAGCTTTGCTCCACAATCATTTTTACTATCAAAACCAAGGAATCAGTGGGCAGAGGTTATGGGGCAAGAACTTCTAAGGATGTCTTTCATGATGAAGGCAGTGTATTATGTAACCACATCAGGAAGTGTCTGCAAATGAGTCTTGTAAATATGTGCTACAATATCATAGAAAATTAGAAACAGCCCTTAGAGCTGTAGGGCTGAATGTCAGGCTTTTTGGTCAGCAATTAGCGTAAAAAATTACTTTGTGCTTATGAAATGCATGTGCAAGTAACACAAGAAACACATGATACTCAGAAAAACCCGAAGAACACCATGAACACTTTTATGACAGAAACTGGTTTATCTGCATAGAAAGATCCAACTGCTTTACCCATCCAGCTTTTCTGACTGCTCCATTCTGACCACACTTAGGGCAGCGGCATTCATTTTTGGATAAAAATGTTTGCCTACACGTCCTTTGATAATTTATACAATCAAAAAAGCAACTCTGTTTTGTACTTTAACCACTAGCTTCCTTTAGAAGCATAAATACTTCCTATTTACATTTTGAAGAAGTGCCTTAACACTTTGATTTTTTCTTATTTAGTGCAACCTCCAGACTTGCATCAGGAGACAAGTGTCTGCTCATTATCTCCAGAGTCTGCAGCTAAAAATCCAGAACCAACAATTTCAAGCCAGTTTTCTCAGTGTAAGTATGCAAGCCAGCATGACTCTTCAATAACAATACTCAAGTGACTATGAGACTGTGGGTTTGCTGAAGAAAACTGTACTTACAAACATCAGCAGGAGATCTGGCTCTTTACCTGAAGCATAGAAACACAATGAAGTTACCACAAATTAATCTGTTACTGCAGCATAATGCAATACTATACCTGAGTGCATATGCAAGATAAAAAGGATAAGAAACCTGTTTCATGGAGGTATATAAGCTGTGTTGTAGCTTGTGCTGGCTGCAGAGTCTAAGTTGGTGTATGGGCAGTTGCTGCACTTTACTAATCTTTACTGTGTTAAGCCGTAATGACTCCGTTTATTGTCTGAATTCTGCATCATTTTTACAGAAATATTTTTACAGTCAACACACAGTACTACAGCTGTAGCTTAAAACACAAAACAAATGTTTTTGCTGCTAAAATATGCAAGAACATGTCCCAGTGAGCAGATGACTGTGTAAGTTTTATTAAGGTAAGCATCCCATTTATTATTGGCAAAAGGGTAATTTTTTACTAAGATTGTGGTTAGGAATAAGATCCATGCTGTAGGGTGCCAAGTACCTTCACCTCCCCACTGAAGTGCATGAGTCTGTCATGGATGTTTACACAATTGTGCCCGTTAAATGTTTCAGTACACTTAGGATACAGTTGTTAGTGTTTGGTTGAGGATTCTTGCTGATTCACAGGATTGAACTTTGATTAAGGTTTATTGTATGATCACTGGTTTTCATTTCTGTTCTTAAGTAGGGATGCACATCCACTGTTATTTAGGATGCAAGTAAATACTGAGGTATTCTGCCTTCTTGTGGCCTGCAGGTGAGAGTATTTTCCTTTCTCTCTTCTAGGGGCAGATGATGTGACTTTTGATCTCACAAGAGTATATAAGCGCTTAGCAATCACAGCCCAGAACAGGAAAGTAATGGTTTCCAGCTACCCGACTGATTATGAACCATTGCCCAACAGATTCTGCATCAGCCAAGTGATGTGTTCGCAGAGCTTCTCTGCTGGGTGCCACTACTGGGAAGTAATTACCAAGGACAGTGATGGATGGGCTGTTGGAGTTGCTCATGGAACAATTGGTAAAAGGGACAAATTAGGAAGAACAGAGCATTCCTGGTGTGTAGAATGGCTAGGTCCCAAAAAGCAGCTGTCAGCATGGCATAAGGATCAAGAGACATTGTTACACAAGGATAAACCATTGAAGGTTGGAGTTTTTCTGGAGCTACAAAAGAAGACTGTGTCATTTTACTCTATCACTGACAAAGCAATGCTTTTGCATACTTTTGAAATCAATACCTCAAATCCTCTTTACCCTGCTTTCTGGCTATATAGTCTAGAAAGAAATGGATCTTTAACTATAAATCATACGAACAGGAGATAAAGCCTGTTCAGAAAAGTGACAATTTTGCCTATGACTGCAGAACTTCTATACAAGCTTCAGTGTTTAGCACAGGAATTTACCAAGGAGTATATAGCTACCCAGGCTTTCGTGGAAATCTTTGTCTGCTCTGCTTTTCTTCATGCTGTGCTCTGATCTAGCCATTCTTCATTAAAGCAATTCCAGTGTATGCTAAAGGTGGTAACCATCAGTGTGGGAGTGAAGTGGATTTCTTAAGCAGCTTTAAATAGTCCCAGGATATTCCTAGGAAGGAATGCACCAAGGAAGCTCTGAGGTTGGGGATAAGCCCTTCCCATGGACCTCATTTTCCTACATTGATCCAAAAAATTACAGGAGAACAGATGATGTCATTACATTCTGTCAAGTGAGCTTTCTTTAGAAATATCTGATTGAGTAAGGAATGCTCAGAGGCCAAGCATGTTACTGATCTCATGCATGAAAACCTTTCTTTTTAGAGTAGGTACTAAACTACAGGAAAAAGGCTTTGTATCTGAGGACCTGACCCTTCAGGGAGGTGTCCCAGAAGAAGATCACCTCACTGGCACCGTATCTTGTTTTAGTCTTGCCTAGGTCAAAGGGTTGTCACTGCTGGTGGTGGTGTGACCACAGGGATGGTTTTGGAAGAGGATGTTTTCAAATGTGTTTGTACCAGCTAATAAATCATGCGGTCACTTTATTGCTCTTTTAAAGAGCCAGCGAACAGGACTGTGTCATGGAAAGGACCATCTTTTCTTGCCTGAGGAAACAAGAGGTTCTACGAGTTTCCTTGCCAGCATACAGGCAATGTTTCGGCCCTTGTTTGTCGCATCTTTCTAGCTGTAGGGAGGTCCCTGTTGCCTGTGAGGGGTGAAGGGACCAGAGCTGAGATCCTGCAAAACCTACTGACAGCTGAATTTCTGAGAGGACCACTGCTTCATGCAGGCAAACTGAAAACAGAGTTCCCAAGAAGCAAAAGCTTTTTCAGGAAGACAGTGGCATTCCAGAATGGCCAAAGTAAGAAGTTTAATGTGAATAAAGCATGTGGGATTCAAACAGCTCATTTAGCCAAATGGAGCTCCGTGGCTTTTAAAGTCATGGACAGAACTGCTGGTAATCTTCAAGGTTACTCTCCTTTGCTGTCACTGAACACTCTGAAAGCACTCTGGACTAAATGCACATTTGTAAGATCCCAGAGGTGTGTCTATCAGCTTCTACAAGACTGGGGGGTAGCGCTCTCCCAGTGTTGCCAACAGCGTAATGCGTAGCTAACACCGCTGCCTCTTGTCAGGACTGAGGTGTCCTTTCCTGGTCCATCTGGAAAAGAACAGCGACAGCATGATGAACTCCCAGGACACCTCTAACTTTCCACATACGCTTTGTTATGGTTTGGATCATAAATTACCACACAATGGAAAGGCGAGTGCGTTGTCTCGCTTCTCATGTGTTGTCGGGCGCACCACTGCAGCCAGCACCGTTTCATTACAGTACGTGAAATCTGCGTCGTGGCTCCTTAACGGCGGAAAACCGAGTCACCGTCCCGGGGCAGCCCGGAGCAGCACTCCCCCTCAGAGCGGGGCAGGGACCCGTTAACCCGGCGCTGGGCTCTGAGGGGCGGCCGCGCAAATCGCCTCAGGGCGGCGCGCGGCCTCGAGCGCCCCGCGCAGCCGCACGGAGGCGCGCGGGCCGCCGCTACCTAAGTCTGTCCTTCGCGAGGCGCCGTACGCCGCCCGCTTCGCGGCGGGGAGGAGGTGGTGCGGGGTAAAGGGGGGGGGTCGCGGCGTGAGGGGATCCCAGGCCGCAGCGGCTCCGCTTCTCCCGCCGAGCCCGATGTGAGGCGCCCCGCGCCGGGGCCAGGGAGCGGGGCCATGAAGAAGGACGTGAGGATCCTGCTGGTGGGAGAACGTGAGTGCGGGAAGGGCCGGGCCGGCCCCGGGGCAGGGCGGGGGCCGAGGCTGTGGGGCAGGGCGGGGGCCGCTGGGGTGAGGGAGAGCTGCTGTCGCCATGCCGCCGGCTGTCAGATCGCCCTGGTGCTGCGGGGCCGGGGGGGTGGGGGGGGGTGTCCCTCATCCCTGCCCGGGCTCCTTCGCCGAGGGGCGGTGAGCCCGGCCCAGGTCGTCTGGGCGAGGAGGGGAGCCCCGGCCCTGCGTGGGTGGCAGAGGTCGGGGTTGGTGCTCCGTGACCGCTCTGTGCTTGATTACAGCAGCGGGAGGGACGCGCCGGTGGGCCCGGGAGGCTGTGGGCGCGCTCGGCCGGGAGCTGCCGGCTTCTCCCGTCCCTTCGCTGCATACCGAGCTGGCAGCATGCAAGTCGGTTTGCGGAGTTGGCGTGCTTCTTGGGCGTCCCTGGAGGTGAAACCGGGATGAAATTCTTGCCCTGTATTTGGTCACGTCCCGTTTGAACTTCTTTTTTTTTTTTTGTGGAAACCAAACTTAAATCTTTCTTATTTACTGAGTTTGGAGATCAGTGACCAGATGTGCTCCAGGCGGTTATCAGTCGGGTGTTGCGGATTTGTTGCTAGGACAGGGCCAGGGAGTCCAGATCCCTGCTTCTGCCATTAACTTACTGTATGACCTTGACTAAACTGCACGTACTTACATGCATGCGAAAGTTACAATGGGTCTGTGCTTTTTCATGTGTTTCTAAAATTATGTCCTTAAGTTCACACTTAGGTACCCAAATAAGTGGCTAGGCTTTCAAAGATGCAGCTTCTTACTGATGTAAGTAGCAGCAAGGAGGTCCTGTTTTGTTAGTTTGTGAAAGTGCGCTTAAGTTCCTCACAAGAAAAGAATACAGAGTAATTACCAAGTGTTATTAGTAAAATTACTTAATTATACTAAGAATGTAGTACTACTAACAAAGCTTTCCTGAGAGTTGAGAGTTGAGTACCTCATATATATTTATAGTACAGTTTATGCAGTTGTTTTATAGTGCGGGTTGGCTCTGTCTATACAGACTAGAAAGATCCTGTATGACTTCTTTAGAGAGGAATCTTCAGGGAGATGGTACTATGCAGAAAGAGTTAAATCATTAAGCTTGTATTTGGCTAGTTTTACAAGACTCAGTTTATTTAGAAATGTATTTGTGCATTTGAATACACAGTTGAATTTCTCTTCAGAATGCATGCCTAATTCACCTTACTTTCCTTGGTAATGATGTGTTCTGAACTGGCTGTGTACAGTGGTTTAAGTACAGGTATAACAGGTGCTTTGATTTGGCAGTTAGGTTTGCAGTGTGTTCAACTGAAAATTTCAAAGATACAGGTCTCTTAAATATAGCAACCTATAGTACATGGCACACATCAGAGATCGTGAGCATCTTTATATTGTATTTCAGTTGGAATTGTAACAAACAGAAGAGAGAAATTTGTTCTACAAATCAGTAAAACTTGTCAGTTATACTGTTAGTACTGTTTGTATACATGTCTTTATATATATATATTAGTCTGAAACCACAAGTTAGTCGAGACTAATACTTGCTAGATGATAACAGTGGACCATCAGGTTCAGACTCTGAAATATCATATGAAGACCTTTTGTTGTAAGCCTGTTCCAGAACACAGCCTTTCATCCCCAGTGGTCTACACTTTAGGTTTAAGGTTGTTTTAGTGCTAGTATCCACAGTGCAAACATAAATTTTTAATAACCAATAATTTTCAGAATATGTTCAGCATGTTATTTTATGCAGCGTGACCTAAAATACTTATATAGGAGGAAAAGAAGAGTTGATTATCACAAAGTGCTGTGCTGTTTTCTTCATCCTAGTCAGCTGATATTGTTTAGGCTGTTATTTTTAAGACTATAAACAGAATTGGAACGGCAAATGTTTGACCTAGATTCAAGCAAAATAAATGAAAACTCTACACTTGAACTTACAGATTTTCATAAAAAACCAACTCTAGAACACTTGGAAGTGTATCAGAGGCTTATAAACACAGAACATCTTTACTAAACGGTAGTCCATAATCTTCTGTTTTCAGTCATATAAAATTAATGAAATTACTTTCTATATCTGCAAAGCCAACATGTTTTGTCACTGTTTCAAATTAAAGCTGACTTAGATGCAAAATACGCTGCACTATTTTCAGTAATTACCTAATATCTTTACTTGCCTATCAAGAAGGTACTTATCTATGGAAATAGGAGAGCTTTTAAAGTTCTTTTAATTCTGTCAGGATGAAACTTAAGACATCATTTATGCAGGAGGACACCTGGCAGTGTAAATTATGGTTTTAGCTCATATGACTATCTTTGATGAAAACACAACTACATTGCCATTAAGAAACCTGCATCTTACTGCTCTCCAGCTAATACCACTGGGGAAGAATTTACAACTGTTCTCCCTAAGAAAAATAAAAGTCTTCCTCCCCAGGTGTTGGGGTTTAACCCCAGCCAGCAGCTATGTGCCACGCAACTGCTTGCTCACTCCCTGCTCCCCCCTGACCCCCTGCACTGGGATGGGGGAGAGAATCAGGGAAAAAAAGGTAAAACTCATGCATTGACATACAGACAGTTTAATAGGACAGAAAAGGAAGGGAAAATACTACTACTACTACTACTACTAGAACATACAAAACAAGTAGATGCACAGTACAATTGCTCTTCACCTGCTGACTGATGCCCAGCCAATCCCCGAACTGTGGTGCCCCCGGTGAACTTCCCCCAGTTTATATACTGGGCACGATGTAATATGGTATGGAATACCCCTTTGGCTCGTTTGGGTCAGCTGTCCTGGCTGTGTCCCCTCCCAGTTCCTTGTGCACTCCCAGCTTCTGCTGGCCGGGCAGTATGAGAAGCTGAAAAGTCCTTGACTTAGTATAAACGCTGCTTAGCAACAACTAAAACATCGGTGTGTTATCAACATTATTCTCATCCTAAATCCAAAACACAGCGCTATATCAGCTACTAAGAAGAAAATTAACTTTATTCCAACCTAAGCTAGGATACCAGGATAATACTCTTTAACTTACCGTGATGAAGGGAAGCTTTTATTTCTGGATGTCAGAAGGCCCTTTGCTACGATACCAAAAATAGACTTGGATAAGTTGAATGTACTTTGACTAGACCATCAGTTCAGTAATACCATTTTCTGCACAAAACCAAGCAGTTGTACAATTTCATCTGTTCTTCCTCCCATAGTCAGAATTACCTACAATTAAATAGATAAGTGTAAATGCAGTGATCTCAACAAAACCACTTCTGTCAGTTGGTAACATTATATATTGTTTTCAGTAGGAAGAGTGATACAGGCTCTGACTGATTGCAAGCAATGTCGTGGTTGATAAAACATGCATGCTAGCGAAGATGCTATACATCCAGGATGAAATAGGTTTTTGCTTGAATTGAGGGCTGTCAGAAATATACAATTCCTGATAATATTTGAATCTGATTATTTTGGTTTTTAAGAAAAGTCTCACAAACAAATAAAGCAGTAATAGTCTTTCAAGGCTTTCAAAGGAACAGGAAGTTGACAGATGAAGGTTTTTAGAGAGAGGGGAACCCTGAGAAAACTTACCAACTCTTAATTTTAAATGGTCACATTAAAGATTCTCAAAACCAAGAAATCAAACTGTGATATCGGAAGTCTGAACTTTGCAGGTAAACCGAGTCATGTATTTGGTTGAATAGAGTTGAATATTGAAGCAGAGATTATATTCTTCTTTTTGGCTTAAGAAAACTGTGACTTTAGAAGGGTTGGTCGTTTCGTTGTTTTTCACTTTTTGTTGGGGGCAGCTCATTTGTATCAAGGAGATTATGCTCTTGCACTTGCAAAGTAGTCAAACTAGTTTGTGGAGATTCTGTCCATTGATGATGGAGCCATGTCTTCTTGTCCAGCTCTTGTCCTTGGTAGTTTAGGACTGAAGTGCAACCATCGTATCAAGAATACTATAAAAATAGTTAATTCCTAAATTCCTTTCTGTGTGCTTTGTTTGTTTCTATTTATTAAGGTGTATTAAAGCATTTCCAGTTTGGTTTGAATTTTTGTTGTTTGTTTGCTTAAGTGTTCTATATTAAGGTTAAAACCTGCTAATTCTTTTGTGTGAGACAGAACAGGATTTGATTCCCTTCTGGATGAAATGCAGAAGTGTAAAATGGATCCTAAGATTTTACAGTAAAAGAATTACGAGAGAACTGCTGTCATCCATACATACTATGTTTAAACAACAGATAAAAAGCTTTTAACATGGTCAGTTGGAAAATGTTTTTTAAATACTTCCTGTTTTAAGATGGGATGCAACTATTGAGTGTAACAAAACCAAATTATCTAATCTCTGTTTTTAATGCTTTTGCAGCCAGAGTTGGGAAGACATCACTAATTATGTCTCTTGTCAGTGAAGAATTTCCAGAAGAGGTAGAGCATCCTTATTTGTTTTCTAAGTTTTATTTCTATCCTGTTGTATAATTTTTTTCAAAGAGTAAGTTAATGGGCTCTGCTTTAAAATAATGTTTCCTATTTAGAAAAAAAATAAAGTCTAAAACTGCATTAATGACTTCTGGAAGAGTGATGTAGATTGGTTAAATATATCTCTGTGTGAAGATTAGGAATTTAAATTTTATCTAAATTCCTTTCTTGTTTTTCACATGGTTAATTAAACTAATTCTTTGATATCTGAGGAATGTTAGGTTTTTTAAGCAGTTGAAGCTGGTCATAACTGGCAGCAGATTTGAACATTAGAGACTCATAAATGGAAAAGTGCTGAAAGGCAAGACACAATTTTTTTTCGAGTGTTGTGTTTAAAGAGCAAGTAGATTGCAAAACGGATGAGGAATTAAAAAGTCACATTGTATAGCTTATACTTAGCCATTTTTTGTAACTAAGCAAGGCATTGCCTTCTATTTTTGAAGAGTGTTTTACTGACTCTTTTGAAGTAAAAAAACGCCGAAAACTCTTACTGCTTTCTTCCAGAATAAAAGTAAAGCTACTTCTACATTTTATTCCTTTAAAAAAGCAGCACATAGTTCTCTTTATACAGTAAAAAGAACCGCAGTTGCTGCAAATAGTTAAGCTTTTTACATATAAACATGAATGTTTATTTCTTCTGATCACAAGTCTTAAAATAGACATCATGTGCTGCTCTTTGAATCTACACTGCGCTGTGTTTAATGCAAATCAGTAGGTTACCACAGTTCATGAGTCAAGATTAGATTGTTAACATAATTGAATTTAGTTCCCAACCTTGCAGGTAACAATGAGCTCCAGTTTCTGTTTGTTCTTAAACTGCTCAGGGACCCATTCCTTTGGCAGGTTGTTTGTTGATGTATTTAATGAATCATAGGCCTCTATTAACTTCTCAGCTTCTTCCTGCAGTATAATCTAGAATATTTCTCTAAATTCATGTTGAGAGAAAAAGCATCATTTATATATTACACAAAATCTGCCTGAAATTACAGAAATAACTTTAAAAAAATACTGCATCCTATATAAACTGCTGAAAGAGACACATACAATTCCTGCAGGCCAGTCATGCAGATCAGAGCTATACGGTTGTGTGTAACAGACATTTCACAGACTTTGAAATAGTGTTTAATATACTGGGTATTATCTGTAATCATTCTTGATGAAGACGTAAGTAGAGCCTGAAGCTCTACAAAGAGCCATTCTTCTGGCGACTGGCTTTTTTTTTTTCCTTTTTTTTATTAAAAGAAAACAAAAGTATCATGAAAGTTCAGTGTCAGCAGGTAAAAGGCAATAAATATCTGTGCATGAAGTTTTCATTAAAATTAGGTTTAAGTTGATTCTTCCTGAATATGGATTAGTGGTCTCTGGAAAAAAGGGCCAGCAATCATAGCTAGTTTACAGCATTTTGCAGAACACACCTTTTATTAGTATCATGTTTTGCTTTGCAGGTTTTTCAGAACTTAATGTTTAGCATTCTGTCAGAAGCAAGGAAGTTGTCAGGTTATGATTGTGTAAAAATTGAGATTTGTATTTTGTCTGTCATGCTTGTTTGCCATATCTTGAATATTTTATTACTTTTTTTAACAACTCATGCACTGTTTGCAGGGATAGTTCTTACACTGTTTTCAGTGGGAGTAGGATCAGGATATCTTGTGCAAAAAATAAAAAATTTAAACATAGATTAAACAGTATTTAATTTGTCAATAATGGCATGCTAACTCTGATGTTATTCTCCTGCTAAAGAATGTGTAGCCCTTTGAAGTAATTGGCTGAATTTGATAACCCCTGAAATTTTAGAACTTTTATTTATGTGACATTTTTGTTTAAAGTAAATTGCAATTCAAGTTTTGTTTATAGTTTTCACTGTTGTAGTAGTTCTGTATAGGTGGTTGGATATAGTGGATTTGAATTTTATAGAAGCATTCATGGAATCCCTTAACAATATTGCTTTCTTGCAAAGCATGCAGAAAGTTCCTTAGTAAGTAGACTAATAAGGAATAAGAAAGTAGCAGTGACTTTCAGTACATTGCAACACCCCCCCCCAAAAGTACTTGAACTACTAATAAGTTGTTCTATTTAAAGCTAATTGGCAGGTGTACTACAGTATACAACTCTTTTTGACTATCTGGATTTTCTAGATTATCTTTAAAGGATTCTTCTTGCTGTTTCTTTACAACCCAAGGTTCCACCACGAGCTGAAGAAATCACCATTCCAGCTGATGTCACCCCTGAAAGAGTGCCAACCCACATAGTGGATTATTCAGGTAAGGACTACATAATACCATTATGGTTTGACTGATTTGGTATGGAATTGTTTATCTAATTCAATAGCCTCTTTAAGAGTCATACAGGTATGGACCAAAGCTGCATGTAGGAAAACACTAGATTAAAGTAGAAACTCATCAGATGAAACGAGATCAGGTGATGATGGCTGGTCCTACTAATTCAAAGCCTAACATTAACGGCTGTAGGTACTTCCATGAAAGACAGCTGTAGCAATATTCCAGTGAAGTTATTGTTCTTTGTGTGACAGACATATTTGCAGGTTCAAACAAAAGTGGGTACTTTCATGGAATTCAAAACTATTTTTCTTTCTTTCGGTGAAGAATTTACTAAGATGCGGGAGACTTCATATACCTTATATTCTATGTCTTTCTGAATTTCTAAGTTTGGACACCTTATCCTTTTGCGTTAGTTTCATATTTTGTGTTTTTCTTTTTTGATATATTCTAATCTCCTTGACTTTACTGAATAGATAAATAGGCTCAGTATCAAGGCTCATGTGCTATCATAAATATATGGAACTGTTGCACAGCTAGAAAAATCTTTCTGCCATTTATAATGGAAGCCAAGAATTAGGCCATGTTAGCAAATACCTTCCTGCCTTCTCTCTCCCACCACTGCTGAGGAAATATATTTGGTATGTTTACCTGTTTGAAACAAAGAAATAATGTGTAATTTTTTTTTTTGTTGGACTTGCACTTAAATTTATGTGGAGTGAATTTTTCTTTCTGTTGGATGAAATGTTTCATAGATTCGGTTAGCAGAAGCTTGGTCTCACAAAAAAAAAATTGACACTGCAATAAAAGTAACACATGCCATATTCTGTTGTAAAAGTTTACATTATAGAACAATGTTGCTACTTACTGCCCCAGGAAGGGTCTGTTGATAAATGTAGCGGGATGCAAACTGACTTACTCCAGAGAGAATTTGTCTACAAATGTAATTATTCCTCTTTAAAATAGCTGCTAAAAAATTTGTGTGCAACAGACTGTTTCTGTCTTGTGAGTTAATGGATCAATTTCATCATTGTTACAGTAGAAGCACTCTAGTGCACTTTATAAAAAGATGTTTAAATAACAAGAGCTTTCACAAGGCTGTCTTATGAGCCTTGTGAAATACCCTAGTTCAGTTTCCTAACTTTTTCAGTTTTGTTTACAAAAATGTTTAGTATTAATGGATGGCTTATTCTGTTGACTGCAGAAGCAGAGCAAAGTGATGAGCAGCTTTATCATGAAATATCACAGGTAAGTATATTTTAGTGTTTACTAGAAAACAGTTTCTGCCTTCGGAGAAATCTGTCCTTTTAAGTTCTCTGCATTAGATGGGCTTCAGTTTAAATTGAAGAAAAAAAAAAACTTCTCTTGCTTTTTATTGCTTGGCATTTAATTTTGTTTTGTTTTGTGCCCTGTGCTATAGTAAACCTTCCTCTATTTAAGAAAAGTAGGTACTACCACTGTGTTGGTGAATCGAGCTTAAGCTTTGTCCTTCCAAGTGAAAGGACGATATATCTTTTAATCAGTGGCCAAGGGACTGACAGTTTTTGTAAAGTAATAACGCTACCCTGGAAAGATCCATTTCGGTTCTTTCTGTCATGTTGTACTATTGCATTTATGAATAGCTGGGGATTCTTGGTAATTTTATAATTCCTTCTGTTTCCTATTTTCAGTTCTTTCTGAGCACCTTTGCGCATTTTCTGTACAGTCTGTCATGGTGTTGTGTTCCATTTCTGGCTTTTAGTTTGGTACTTGAGTGGAGGCTGGAAATTATGATTCTTTAGATTTCTTGGTTACATAGGTCTCTGCAGGCATAAACTGTGAACGTCACACTGCAGGGCATGCTTTTTGGCACTTCTCAACATATAAATTATTTGGTTTAAGCTGTCGTTCAGGCTACAAATAGCTTAAGTCAGGGACACAGTTTTTGACCAACAGTGGAACTGTTCTTACTCTGATGTTGTTGCATGTGGTTCTTAATTGTCTGTGTTGCTCTAGAGACTCTAAACAGTGGAATTCCATGCCTTTCTTTTCTTTTCATTTTAGGCAAATGTGATTTGTATAGTATATGCTGTTAACAACAAGAATTCTATTGATAAGGTATGGTAACCCATTTTATCCAGTTATTCCTTGAAATGTTACTTGTGCACTGTTACTTGTTGGCAAGCTGAAAATGGCAAGACATTTAAAATGCATAAGGTGGTGTTTGAGCTCCAGTTGTTAAGAGAACTTACAGATGTATTATTGCTTCTGGTCCATTTCAACATCTGAGTTTTCAGTTATTTCAATCATCTGAGAAAGTTGCTCGTTAATTAACTCCAGTTTTCACTTGTTTCCTCCTTTGTGGGTAAATATGTGCCTTCTTGGGAAAGAAGGAGTAGCAGTTATAGTCAAACTTGTGCACAGTTCAGTCACATTAAATTTGAAAATGTATTTTTCATGTTTGTTTTTAAACCCACTTTAGGTAACAAGTCGATGGATTCCTCTCATCAATGAAAGGACAGACAAAGATAGCAGGTGCATAAGTAAAGATGAGAAGTGTGAATTAGGCTGCACATCGATGGGTGTCAATGGCCAGTGTTGAGGATGTTAATTGTTTAAGAAAATCAAATTCTAAACTTAAAGTTTAAATAAGAAGTCCAAGCAACAAGAGATTTAAAGTATGTAGGTCTGTTACATATGCCAGCAATGCTATTTATTTTGAATTTCATGGGCAGCTTTTACCAGGTGTGTTTATTTGTTATGGTATAACTAGTTTTGGCTACATGGTCTGTATAGCTTTTCTACTGATGCTGGTTTTGTATAATAATAATATGATTAGTTACTTTTGTGTTTAACTGTGGGTTTTGTAGTATCAACAAGAAATACATTTCTATAAGTGTGTATCAAAACAATTTACTTAAAACTGCTATTGTTTAGTTTTGCCTATAGGCTGCCAGTGATATTTAGTTACATCGTGAAAATAATATAATGGCTTCTGGTGGGAGATAGAATGCTAAGTTAAGATAGATCTTTCTATCCCTGTGTCTTTAAAGCTCTTAACCTTTTTTTGTTTTCAGGCTGCCTCTTATATTAGTTGGAAACAAGTCTGATCTAGTGGAATATAGCAGTATGGAAACTATCCTTCCCATTATGAATCAATATACAGAGATAGAAACTTGTGTAGAGGTATGCAAGACTTTCTGAAGTTAGAATGAGTAACAAAAAATACATTCTTGCCAAGCATGTGTGGCAACTTTTTAATAGACAAGGTGATTTTTGTTGTTGTTGTTGTTCAAAATAAAATATTTCAAATATAAGTAATTATCATGGTGAGTTTATATGTTATTTTTCCTTAGAGAAGATTACACTGTTGTATAATCAAATGTTACTGTCAAGTTCTTCTAACATTTAGAGCCTCCTCAAATCCTTGCCTTTAGCAAGTGTTTTAAATTTAAGTCAGACAGATGTCTGCAAAATATTAAAAATTGAATTAATATGTGTGGGTATGCCTTGCCCCCCCCCCCCCCAAGTAGATACAACTTTTTGATTTCTCTGTTCTTGGTATGACAGCAAATTGTAGTGAGACCTCCTTTATTACTGAACAGGTACAGGGGCTAGGTGTCTTTTTTCCAGAACAGCACTGTACCCACAAGAGGGGGCTAGATCATTAAAAGTTTGATGCTTGCTTAAATTTCAGAAGAAATCACCAAATAGTCAAGAAACTAGCTAATCCATATAAGGATTTCTCTTTCAGTGTTCAGCCAAAAACTTGAAGAATATATCTGAGCTATTTTATTACGCACAGAAAGCTGTTCTACATCCTACAGGTCCTCTTTATTGCCCAGAGGAGAAAGAGGTATTTATAAGTAGATTCTAAGAACAAATAATATGGGGGGGGGGGGGGAGTTAATCACTTCCCTGTTCTTTCCTTTTCAGTGGATTTTGCATTTCTTAGTGTGTTCTGTTACCACCACCCTATCCCCAAATGTCAAGCATTATATTCCAGAACCATGGTGATTGTTTTGTGTTGTATTAATCCGATCTGTCTTTCCTTTTCATTCAAAGCAATGAAGACAGTTTTTTGTTGCCCATGTGAACTACTAAGTAAAATGAGAAGCTTTGGTAATGGCTTTAAGCCAAATGTAATGTGAACAAAATCACGTGTTCAATTCAGTTCTCCTTTAGATATACATTTCACAGTAACTCTATTTCAGGGAAAGTACTCCAGACTTGGCCTGGTTTAAGGGAAAGAACGTTTTGAGCATCTTGTGAGACTTTGGCAAAAGGGATAAGAAACAAGTGGTGTGGCTGGTTTTTAAGTATCACAGGTAGTTAGCTGAGCGTATTAGAACATGTTTTTTTTAAAAAACATTAATTTCATGGGCAAATACAAATAAAATCTTTAAACATAACCCTTGTGTAGTATTGGGCAGTAGGAGAGTTGCTTTAATCATAAATACTTTGTTAAGTAGAGAACCAGAGAATAACCCTGTTTTGATTTCTTCCATCAGAATCATCTTTATGAGTTAGTAATGTTGTGATAAAATTGTTGTGCTGAAATCTTTTTGGTTTTCCAAAACCAATCTCTATGCAATCTGTGTGACCTCTATGAAGAGAAGAGTCCATCATCACTGTAGTTGTTGGGAGAGAATTACCAGTGTGTGTTTTCCTTCACTCGGAAGGTATCCTAGCAATTCTTTTGTCATAGAGATAGTCCATAAGATCAATGCTTTGCCTGGTAGATGAATGAGCCCTGTGAAGATTTTCAATATTTGATGTTTGAAGCCTTCTGAAGTCATAGTTGAAATGGTGAATAGAGATAGTGTGCTTGTTTAGAAACAATTGACTGTAGCTCTAGAGCTGTTTATTTTTGCAAGGCACTGCGATTGCAAGGCCTTGTTTCCCCCCCCCCCCGCCAAATGTTTGGGGGCGGGGGGAAACATTCAGTTGTTTTTTAGAGTTTTCTGTAGCAATAAGACTGAATTTAGAGAATTGATTTTTTTTTTTTTTTTTTTAAATAACTAAGTAGTGCCATCTTCAGCTTGTGAAGAACTTGAGGTTCTTCTAATAATTGAATAGAAAGATATTTAATGTGGAATAATTGCTTTAAAATCACGGATATAAATTTGCTAGATCAGGATTTTGTTTCCTCTTGCTTTTTATTTTTGTATATGTGTGTAGGAATGTCTCTGTTCTAAAAACGTAAAATGAAGCCTAGTATTTGTTTTATCTGATTGAGCTGCCTGATGTCATTCAGTGTAATCTTTTTATATTCAAGCCTAGAAAGATACTGAACTTTCTTCTATTCCTTAGATGAAACCTGCCTGTATTAAAGCACTCACTCGCATTTTTAGAATTTCTGACCAGGATAATGATGGTACTCTCAATGATGCAGAGCTTAACTTCTTTCAGGTAACTCTTTTGCTTATCTTTTCACCATGCTTAATAGTTGAACTATGTAATTCTAGAAAACAAAGTGATTTATTTTTGAAGGAACAGTAGTAAGGTGAATTCTAAGGGAACCAGGTCTAAATACTAAAAGTATCAAGTGCAGCATAAAAGAGTGGATTTGTAAAAACGGAAATGGTATTAATTTTACTTTTAACCATTGTTCAAGTTTTAGTTCAAGAGCAAAATAAAAAAAAAAAACTATTTAAATGTACAAGCCCCAATGCTTCTATTTAAAAATAAAGTTTGTACACCTTTATTTCCAGTAAGAAATTGGATTGTCCTTTACTAGCTTATCAGAACATTAAGGCTGCATTTCATACAGGACATGCTGTTTGTCCAGCTTAGTAGCCAGTGGCCCTAACATTCTCTTTTTTTTTTTGTTAGAGAATTTGTTTTAATACACCACTGGCACCTCAAGCTTTGGAAGATGTAAAGAATGTAGTCAGGAAAAACCTAAGTGATGGAGTTGCGGATAATGGATTAACATTAAAAGGTAAGCCCAATTTAACTCTTAAAAGATGTGTCTTTATACAGTTGATAATCATTCTTACATTAAAAAAGCTAGTCTTTTGGAATATGATCTCTATCTTGATTCTTTTAGACTATAAGAGCTGGGTGTGGTGGCAGTATGATATCAAAGGATTATTAAAATGGGGAATAATGGGGCAAATAAAGTAAGGTCTTTTTTACTTGTTGTTACAGAGCTTGGAATCCAAATAAGTGTACTGATTCAAAAGAGATTGTCTCTTAGATAAATCTGTATCTTGTCTCTAAGCTCACTGTCTGCAACACTTGTCAGCAAGGTGTGGTGTCTGTCAACATTTTAACAGCTATATTGTACAAATTTGCTCAGAGCATATGGCAAAAGTGAAAGGAGAAAAAACGTTTTCTTTCTGAGCATCACTGTAACTGCTTTGCTTGTGGAGCTTAGGTATGTAACAGGATGCGTGAGAAATTGTAAAGAGTGGGAATTTTAAGGCATAGCCTTACTAAACAGTGAAATCTCAGTGTTCATTAAGCCCTGGAAAGTGCTAAATAAAAATCCTACCCAGTTATTTTGGTACAGGAAAACTAAAGGCAGTCTTCTGTGAGACTGTTCTCCCGACTTCTTGCTAAGGCTTACCATTTTATCATACAGAAAAGTTCCTCAAAAATACTAGTACTGAAAGAAGCAAACAAAACCAGAAGAAACAAGTGGGTTGTTTTAAGGAAACAGTTCTTTGAGGGATACTTTGACAAATAACATGATTTCTGAACCTTCAGTCTGTGTAGATAATGCTGTAATGTCACCCAGGAGCTTTAAAATCTGAATGTGTATTTCAAGCTTTTTTGTTTTCAGTCTGATTCTATTAAAAATACTTGTAGCAGATAAAGCACTTCAGGGCCTTAAGATTTCATAATTTGATTTTTAGGTTTTCTTTTTCTACACACACTTTTCATTCAGCGAGGAAGGCATGAAACAACTTGGACTGTTTTGCGTCGATTTGGATATGACGATGACTTAGAGCTTACGCCAGAGTACTTGTTTCCTCCGTACGTATCACTTATTTTAGCTTTCTTTAACTTACATACATTTAATTTATGCTGCCTCCTGCTTTGACAGGAGGAAAGGGTTATTGTAGTGTGTTTATTTAACACGTTGTTACATCAAGTATCTCCCTTACTTTATGACCTACCAGCCAAAATCTTCATGTGACTGAAAATTACAGAGGAAGAACTCCTGTCTCTTGTGCCAAATCATGTACTGCTATCTCTCTTTATAAGAAAGATGGCAAAAGAGACTGTTCATAAAAAAACTGGAACATGAATCTGAGCAGTTGCTTATTGTATGTGGCAACAAATTAGAAAAGGCTTGTCAGTATTTTCATAGCACTTGAGATCCTTTGAAAATCTCCAAATTAAAAAGTTAAGAGATCGACTAACTCTGTGGCTTCTTTTCAGAAATGTAACTGCATAATTTTCCATTAAAAAAACCCAAAACAAAACACAAAAAACAACCAAACAAAAACCTGATTACTATATCTATATCTATATATATATAATGTAATATAAAGATGCTCCTAATAAAAAGTATGTGCTTTGATCCCTTTAAAGATAAATTATTAAAACTAAATGCAGAGGTCAAATACCAAATGTTGTAATTCAAAAAGTCTGTATTTTGAGTTTTAATATTCTCTATTTCATAAACACACTTAACACTTCTTGTATTTGTTTTCAATAAACAGGCTAAAAATTCCTCCAGACTGCACAACAGAATTAAATCATCATGCATACTTGTTTCTTCAAAGTATTTTTGATAAACATGATTTGGTAAGCTTTTGAGTGTGTGTGTGTGTCCTTATACTGAAGAGCCTTAGTTTGCTAGCAGTTTTGCTAGCAAAAAGTGTATTTTTGTCATTGTGTCATTTCATTCACAAACTGGCTCTGGCTTAAGCTATGCAGTCAAAACTAGCCTGCTATTTATATTTCTGTCTACAAGGAGAGTTGGCAGTTATAGATGTACTACCAAATTTTTTTTAACTAGCTCATATATTTAGTCTTATTTAAAAACAAGAAAAGAACAATGATTAAAAAGAAAGCAGCTCAGTTTCTTATAGCCAGTTTCTTGAATCTTGCAAGCATACAGCAAGAAAATACCAGTTTAGAATAGACATGAATTAAGTGATTTATGTCTGATATTGTATGCTTGTTTTCAGGATAGAGATTGTGCTTTGTCTCCTGATGAATTGAAAGATCTGTTCAAAGTCTTCCCTTATATGCCATGGGGACCTGATGTTAACAACACTGTTTGTACAAATGAAAGGGGGTGGATTACATACCAAGGGTTTCTCTCTCAGTGGACGTAAGTGTGATACGTTACGTTTTAGTAGTTGAGAACTTTGGGTATGATAATGCATTTGTAGATTCTTCTTGAAAATCTAGTAGAAAGAGTGGAATTTTAATAGTTGAAAATTGACCCAAGCAGTCACATTTTTATACCTATCAAGTGGCCTAATCTTCAGACAGTTGTTATAACCTGTTCAGGATTTGGCCAGTATTTAATGCTAACTATGAAGAAGTGTCTCTTCAAGCTGTGGAAATCTCCCTGAATGTTGTCAAAGTATTTATTTCTGCTGTTCTACTCTTTAGAGACAGTATGAATAATGGTGTTCAATAATGAGGTTTTTTTCCTGTTGAAAATACAGAAAATGAGGAAAACATTATTTGCTGAGGAAAAAAAATACAGTGTAGGCTGATAAGCCTCAGCAAGTACTGCCTTCATAGTGTTTTGCTGGCTACTAAGACTGGTACAGTTGTCACCATTTACCTTCACAGTGCTTTGCCCTTCAGTAGTGCCAGTAATACTTCTATCATGTCAATCTGGAGATAGGAGGAAAAGATTGTATCAGTACTGTAAAGAACTGGTATCACAGATGCTAACAATTTAAAAACCTCTTTTTGTCCCCTCTGCTAGACTAACCACATACTTAGATGTACAGCGTTGCCTGGAGTACCTGGGTTATTTAGGCTATTCAATACTTGCAGAACAAGAATCTCAAGCATCAGCAATTACAGGTAATAAAAAAAAAATAATTTTGGTGCAACTTAGGAATTAAAATTTAGAAATCTGCTCAAGAGTAAATTGCTTAAACAAATGGTCTTTTTTCACTTATATTCTTCTTTACTTTCTGCTCAATTCAAACATTTGATTTAATATTTTTTATTGTTTTGTGTGCATTTTAATGTAAGTGGACAATTATTTCATGTTTTCACATACATACATGCATGTACATCCTGTGAAAAATATTTGTGTTTTTTTCAAAAGTAACAAGAGATAAAAAGATAGACCTCCAGAAAAAACAGACTCAGAGAAATGTTTTCCGATGCAATGTTGTTGGAATGAAAGGCTGTGGGAAAAGTGGAGTTCTTCAGGCTCTTCTTGGAAGAAATCTAATAGTAAGATTCACCTATATATGCTTCGGAGTTAAAGTTAAACAGCAAAATCAATTTATCTTAGAGCTTTGCTGATTATTACTGAGTTTGGAGAGTTCTATGAGGGAATATAGAATTACTGAGGAGGAGAGGGTTTTTTGGTGTGGTATTTATTTATTTATTTATTTTTAGCAAATAGATAAATGGCTATTGCATGCAATAATTACTTGTACATTGTGGATTATAGCTATGCAGTTACTTGCAAAATGAACCACAGATTACTGTAATTTCCATTCATTAATAAATGGAGTAAAACAGCAGTTCAAATCTAACTTAAAGGGGCAAGTTGCTGTGGTCTAACATGAAATTCTGCATTTTCAGAGACAGAGGCAAATACGTGCAGAACACAAATCTTACTATGCCATTAATACAGTCTATGTATACGGACAGGAAAAATACTTGCTGGTAAGGTTGCCTCATTATTGTTTGCATATGACTGGTTAATCTTAAAATTCCGTGAATTATTCAGAGCCTTCTGCAAACAAATTTCTGTTTTAATTGTGTCGTCTTTGTAAATGTGGATTTTCCCCCCACTCCTTTTCTGGCTCAAATAACTTCTGGTTTTACATGTTGTTAATACTTTAAACTGAACCTGTTCAGGACCTGTTATTTTTGAAACCTTGACCTAAATTGTACAGAACCCAGTCCATTATGTTAATGCTGAAGGGCATCACATTATAACATATGATAAATTATCAGCAAGCAATCTACCTATTCAGTAGAGAAGAATCTGTCACATAGGGTGATTAGGACAGCTAAAGTTAATCTTCAGTGGGTGAAATGCTTTCTTTAAAGCTTGTTCCACTGTAGTTTTCCTTTATGATAATATGATTCTTTCTTTGTTTTCCAAGATCTAGTCCTCTGCTCTGTGGTTTTCCTCTGTAGGATGAATGGCAGTTCCTATGTTTATCTGAGACTTTGTGTTAAAGTAAATGTAACTTTTTATGCTGAGGTTGTGATTGCCTGCAGATGTGATGTTAACAGCTCACATGTGTTGGCTGTATGGTAAATTCCTACTATTTCTTTTTCGTTAATTCTGCCTATAGTCAGTCCATTAGTTCTAAGGATACATAAAAATGAGCCATAAAAATTGTGAGAAAAAAAGTAAGTTATAAAACTCCTTTAACTGCATAATGACAAAGCTTTTCTCCCTCTCCGACTGTCTTCTTTTCCAGCTACATGATGTCAGTGATTCTGAATTTTTAACTGACGCTGAGACCATATGCGATGCTGTCTGCCTGGTATATGATGTCAGTAACCCGAAGTCTTTTGAGTACTGTGCCAGGATTTTTAAGGTTTGTATAATTTACATACACAAATCTTTACATTTATGCATTTTTTCACTGACAAAATACTCAGTGTCAGTTACTGGTCCTATACATAAGTTCTGCTGTTCAAAAGACATTTTATTTATGAGTGCTGGTTGTATATGGCTGATGCATTAAAAATGCAGTTTTGTTACTCACACAAAACTAATGTCTACTTACTTGTCTATATAAAATATTCTGTTTCTAGAAATGCCTCGCTTCAGTCTACTGAATGTATCTTAATGCTGCTGCAAACAGTTCAACTTGGGCTGTTCCAGGGTGAATTTATCATATAGTGTTTCTTTCACTTTTTTCTTTAAATTTGCAGCAGCACTTCATGGATAGCAGAATACCATGCTTAGTGGTAGCTGCAAAGTCTGACTTGCATGAAGTTAGACAGGAATATAGTATTTCTCCTGCTGAATTCTGCAAAAAACACAAAATGCCTCCACCTCAAGCCTTTACTTGTAATACGGTTGATGTGCCGAGTAAGGATATCTTTGTTAAACTGACAACTATGGCAATGTATCCGTAAGTACTTGAACCGTTATATTTTTCATATTGCATGGGTCACTCACAATACCACTGCATGTCATTGTTAGTCACAAGGATGGAACTGCCTCACTGAGATTTAGCAACAGAGAGATGAAAGTGACTTGAGTAGAATCTTCAAGTTATTTCAGATTGAGAAAGTTGGTATGTATCCAACGTATAAATCAGTGTCAGCTATTGTTGCTAAGGTATTTTTTTAAAGAGTACACTACTTCATCCAGTTCCTCTTGCAAATTCCAATGAATATGTAGGGTTCTGTTCTGTCCTTACTGTGGATGCATAACTCAATATGTCAATATTCATATCTTGGTATTTTTGAGAGACTTGTGAATAAGCTGTGCTTTAATCCTTGTTAATAGCTCAACTTGACAGTTGGTTACAAGTAATGACACTCTTCAGTGAACAACAGTTCCCCCAATGCACTACTTGAAGCCTTTTTTATTTTCAGGGTATTTACTACTATGTTCTTCAGTTCATTCATCTAATAGATCTTATATTTTTTAATAGAATTGCTGTATAAACACCTTTTGGTCTTCAGATAGAAGATACTTAAGCTCACATTCTTCACTACACATCTCACTGTTGCTAAGCTCATTTTGCATCTCTTTTTTTGGTGGGTGGAGCTTTTAATATGGTGTTGAACTACATAAATATTACAGCAGATGGAGTCTAGTATGACAGCTGACATTTGCTTTAAATTAAATAGAACTAATGTCACTTTCACCCAAAATACTAGGATTTTTTTTTTTTAATATTTGAAACTGAATTTATTGAATTAGATTTGTAAAGTTTTTGTTTTGTTTTGTTCTCCTGTATTTATTTTGTAGCGCTGGAATACTGGGAAACCACTAAAGTGTAGCACTGACCAAATGTCTTGTCATATCAATATTCTGGCTTCTTCCTTAGTTTTCAAGCATGTGTGTTTGTTAGGGTGGGAAAGGTAGGGGTAACTGTCACTTTGTAAAGTGTGCATTCAAACTGGTAGAAAATGTGGCTTACTTTCCTTTGTAAAAGGGGTGTTATCTATTGCTGTGCAGACATACTCAGAAGCCTTTAGAAGCTTTCCTTACAAACTTAAATAAATTCAGCAAACGTTTTCATTCATGTTTGTGCTTTGCTATTAAGATCTGTGTATGGTGGTAATGCCAAAATGTCTAAGATTTAGAACATCTAACCTTAAAATTCTGCACAGCTGTAGTTGTACCCTTGCTTCCCCAGTGTATTTTTTTTCTCCTCTCCTTACTCATTCAAATGTACCTTTTATTCCTAAATCTCTCTTGGTTGTGGCACAGTCCTAATGTGCACCTGATTTTATGAGCAAGATTTCAACTCCTGTCCTTCTGTGTGTTTTCGCAGCCATGCCCGGTTACGCTGTATGTGCGCCTGCAACAGGTGTACATTTTGCATCTGTCAGAACTTCCTCAACTCAGACTTGCTGCAATCTGTAAAGAACAAACTCTTCACTGCAGTTCTTAACAGGTCCTTAACTTTATTTACTAGGTACCAGGTGTGCTTTTAAAGTTTTTTTTGAAAAAGCAATTGGTAACCTTATATACTGCAGATTTTTCACTCCATATCCACTAAATAGGCAGATACTTACTTTTGTATTTGTCATAAAATTGTTGAACTTTGCTTAACTTGAAAGTACTTCTGGTCTTTTGAGCTTAGTCCAGTGATTTCTTTGAAACGTCACCAATTTGGTAGTTGATTCAGGCACTTAGTGATTGCAAAAATGCTGTGGAGAAATTAGGACTGTGTTTTTAGGGAACTGGTAATGGACATTAAGTAGTGTCTATAAATCTGTGTAATGTGTCTCACTTGAGACATTATAGGTTTGTTTAGTATTGATTAGAGGCAGTGCCTCATAGATACCAGTTACACAAATATTTTCATAAAGGCTTGACTATAGCAGCATCATATAACATATTACATGTTTATCTTTGCTAGTTGTTTGATATTTGGGAATTCATAGAATTTCTGTGTATGTGTGTTATGCTTGGTTTGCACAGAGTGGGTGTTTTGTGTAAAAAAAACTAGAGTTTTTAACATCCAATTCCTCTCTGAAGAAAACGCAACATGTAAGAAGTGGTAAATGGTTAAACATTTGCAAACACTTTGGAAAAAGCAACTGGTAAAGAGAGATAACTGGTTTTCAGCATTGAAAACAGTGCTATACCTTGTCCTGTGTATATTGCAGGCAGTTTTTGACACACATGATTTACTAACACCTCAGCACTTGTCACCTCACCCCAATAAATGGGAGTTCAAACCGAACAATTTTTGCAGTGTAGTGGTTCTATCCTTTGTAGCCTTCTTGGAGGTGTATATGATAAATGTGATTCTTGGAGGCAACTATGATAAATGTGTTTATTTGAAGGCCATGGTTAGAATATCTTGACATGCTGCTTGTCCGTGTATGTTACTACTTTACTGTTTTCAGATGTAGCTGCTCCAAATAAGAGTGGCTGTCTCCTTTAAAAGTAAGTTACGCACACATAGGAGGCCTACTGATACACCCACCTACAGTATTGAGCATCTTTGTGAAATACCACTTTAATCCAAGACAAAAGTGTTAACGACAGAGTGAGAGTTCAGAGAAGGGTGAAAAACTCATGAGCTTAGGACAAGACTGTGAATATGAGTGAGACTGTTCATGCTGCAACTCTTCTACAGCAGTCACCCCTTAGACAAAAATCCCTTGAAACAGCAATCTCTTAGCATATTGTCTCTCTCAAACTTCATTCAGCAGACACTACTAGAAAATCCCAACTCTTTATTATTGAGGCTGAAATCACCTCTATAATGCATCCTCATTTCGTTGGAATGGTTTTGGGTTGCTACATTAGCTGTTGTGGCTTGTTTCTCTTTTGTATGGGCCTGTGGGGTTTTTTGAGTCCTGCATTAGACACTGCATTTCATTCCTCTGAAATACTGTCAAGGGCTTGAGGTATTGCAGTCTTTTTATGAGAAGTCTCAGGATACTGTCGTTCCACACCTTGTCACTAGACAGTGTGGAATACGCATAGGAATCTACTGCTGCCTAAAAAAGTCTGTAATTCAAGGTAGGGAGAATTCCTCATAGTCTTTTCCACTGACCCTACAGAAAGGAAAAATTATTTGCTAGAATCTCTTTGTCTGTAGTCATTCAGTTAGTCACTAGGGTTTTGTGGCAGGTTTCCAGTATGCTCACTTCATCTCACCAACTCTCTTCCTAGTTAGCTCGTCAGAGGTGTTTCCTTACCGAACACATTTCCACAGTTTATTCAGCATTCAGTACATGGACTACTATATAACTGCATATATAGTAGAGCTGAGATACCTGTAAACAAGAGGGAATAGCTCCTAATTGTAGACTTAGGAGGGTGGAGATGGTTTTCTTGTTTAAAAATGTTAGCTCCTTGGATGCATTCTTAATCTAATGATTTGTGATTAAACTAGAGAAAGCATTTGAATCAAGAAGGATTTTCTGATGTCATTAGTTTATGTAACTTTTCTTATTTTGCCTTTACAAGTGCTTACCATTAGGTCAGATAGTTGGGCAAAAGTTTAGATAACTGATGGGTAAAGGAAGTTTCTCAAGAGTACTTTATTCTCCTGATCCCTTCCTATTCTGAAGATTTAGATGGTAGAAGTAGGTAAACTGAAATTTTTCACATTGGACCCCTTCCTGTATTATTTGTTGCTAAGTAATGCTTAAACACTGTTACCAAGGCAAAATAAAATTCCACATTTGAACATTTCCACCTTAGTAATGAAAGGAAGAGCATTGCCTCTATGCAACTGAAAAACCTATACACGCCCACCTTCAGTTTCTGTTCTGCGGACAAACTTCAGAGACTCTCCCGAGGGTTTGTAGACTATCAGAAAGGCAAGTTCAACAAATGTGGAAGTTCAGTTTGGAGATGTTTATTGTGCAGGAATGGGATTGTTGGTTTGAACTACCCAGGATCATGTTTTATTGGTTCTTTGAGGAAGAAGGCACTGCATTCAAAGCACTATACATGCATGTATGAGACTTCTTACTATCCTGTAGTATTTTTATATTTTTAATTTGTTCTTTCCTTTAGGTGTTCATTTGTATTTGTCTGGCTGGCACTTAATCTCTTTTTACTACATTGTTTTACCTGTTTTTAAAAGGAAGGTTTCTGCTTATGTCATTCTAACCCTTTCTTTAATGACGAGCTTGGATTTTTAGCTTTTTTTTTTATTAACAACAGAGCATCAATTTTAAGTGTGTTTTTCTGCTTTCTTGGTTTTAAATCATTCACTTGTTGCCTTTTGCTTGTACAGTAGTGGCATTTTTCTGTCAGCTAAGTTAATTTAAAAATAAAATAATTCTAATGCATGAGAATTGTGTTGTTCAGTGAGGGAGACTTCTCAGATCATGTGTTTCTTCTTTCTAAAGTTTTTAAATATTGTGGAATAGAAGTGAAGTTCTATTTGCATATAAAACATGGTTGTTCCAGGAATTATTTGTAAGATTTTTTTTTTTCTATGAAAACCTTCCTTCTGTGAAATTAAAGTTAAGACAATAGTTTCATTTTTCTGTAATAATGGGAAAGTTTTAAGAGTATAACCCAGGATTTGTTTTTCACTGTGCAGTATATGCAGATTATTTTTCAAAACTATAGTATATTGCCATTAAATCTAATTGCAGAAATCTATCTCTATGCTTAGGTGTCCCCCAAATTAGGACAGTATAACAATATTTTACTTGCCTATTTTCCTCCTTCTCTAAACTGTTTAATGCCCCATACTGAGTAGAAATTTATAAAGCTGTGTCTCCTGATTTCTTTCCAAATAGAATATATTGAATTGGCATTTTACATTCTTTTTAGGTTTTGTAGATAATAAGATGCACTTGAAGCTTTTTACATTTTAGATGACTAATGTATGGGGGAAAATTCTAACTTCTGGAGTTGGTTTGCATCCTAGGAAAATACGTGCCCGAAGGGAAGCTGCAGCAGCTTGCGCATGTTATGCAATGTTTTTGGAATTCAGTTGCTTATATTTTATTGTTAGAACCTATTGTCTGTCAGAGCAGGCTGCTGCTGCTTGCTGGCTGCATTAACTTGCTTATAATTTTGGTGTGAGTAGCCACGTGACGAGGCGGTTGGCCTCACCACTGTGCTTTTAAAATGCTTTCGTAGTTAATACAGGAATGTTTTTGAACTCTCCCAGGCTTGGGATTCTTCTGCTGCTGACATGGGGAAAAGTGTCAGTATTGGCCCATAACTCGGCAATTTTCTGTGTGTAACCATGACAGGCATGCTCAGTTAACCTCTTGATAAGCGAACGTTGCAAACTTCTTGTGAGTTGTTAAAGCCTCTTAAAAGAAAGACTGTACAGATTTCAAAGATCTTATTCAACAAGTGACAAGTTATGTGACTCACTATTAAGAGTAGGTTGAATAAAAATCTTTTTTTCCAAAACGTGCATTATAATCTGAATTTTATGCCAAAGGCAAAATTTCTAGACTTTCTTACATATGTAGCACTAATTATATGATTAAATACACACACCAATCTATTTGGGAAGTTTGAAAGCTAGTTATTATTACTAATAAGCAAGAGTTTCAAATACAACTTCATTTATGGAGTCCTAACTACGACTGTGTGTGTGTGTATATGTGCACATGTATATGTTTTGCCCTTGGAGAGAGTAATTTTTCTAATTCAGAGTTACTGTCTTACTAGCAAGGCAGTAATAATTTCTACCACTGGCAAAAACTAGTTTCATAAACACAACTACACTGAAATAAAATTTGAACATTATTTATTGAAGAGGTAGAATTTTTCAGTATGTATTGAGAAAAGTTTTTCTGCATTATATCTACCCTCATGTCAAAGAACCTATGCTGGAAACAAATGTTGATCCTTTTTTATTATTTCAGACAGATTTCTTTTTTTTTTTTCCCCATTAATGGCAGCTAAACAATATTAGGGATCAAAGTTGTAAAAATGGAACTTATGACAGCATAAGGAACATTTAAGGGAAGAAAAATTGGAATTTTTTTTTCAAAGATGTAAAGCAATTAGACATCCGTAGTGTTCTGAATTTCAGTAAGTATTTTTGGACTTTGGATTTTTGGGCTGAGATGTTCAGAGGGCCCTAATCACTTATTACTGAAGTCAGTTGATTTTCTTGAGGTTATAAGGCAAATCCCTGCCTTGATTTAGTTCCTTTATTTAAATGAAAAAGTCTGTTACTGTTAGGCTTAGAAAAGGGATCAGAGTCAATTTACTCTCCCTTTAGACATAAAAAGAGGATTTTATCATGAATGAGAATATTTTAATTGTTTTTTAAAGGATGAAGCATGCTCAGCAACTTTCTTGCATACCACTAAATATGGACACGTGCAGAAGTCAAAACAAGGCAAATTATAGATAGGAATCAGAAAATCTAGATGTGAGAGATAGTGCTTTATGGGGCAATGCAAAAGCATTCATTTGCAATTTTAACAGTGATTTGCACATTTAAAGGGGTGTTTTTTAAATTATACAAATAGTTGGGTATTGAATTAACCATATTAAACTTGAGAATTGTTAGTGACACAAATACTTACCCAACAGAGCTTGTCACATAATCTATTAAAGTCGTGTTACATAGAAGTGGTTTATTTTACATACACAGATAAGTTTTATAATTTACAGATCTGAAGACAAGGGTTTGTATAGTCTTTTACTAAAAAAAACACCACATGTAGTGATAAAATTCAGTCTTTAATTGAATTATCAACAGTAATGAGATCTTGTCAGTTTTAGGTCTGATGAGTGTTGGACTCATTCCAGTGTGTTTGGCACAGGTACTGTAGCTCGTGCATGTGGTGCAGGAGTATTGCAGTATGCTGCGGACACATGGAAGTTGAGGCTTTGGGGATGGAATGGGAAGAGATTCAGTTTTTTAAGCAGTTTTCTTTTGTCCTTAAAGCAATGGCATTTAGCTACATAAAATCATATATATTACTTAGCTCATCAAAAGTACAAACTCCATTTATTTCTGGTTTTCCCCAAGCACTAAGTTTTTAACAACTGCACAAGAATCAGGGCTAGACGGCTAAAAATGATAAATTCTTTGGGCTTTGTTATTTGAGCATATTTGAGACGCTGTTGTTGAGCCATGCTATGAACTGCAAACTGTGCATGTGTGTAAAAAGGTTAAGACCCTACATAGATGAGTTGGGGGCCATGCTGTTAGCAGACGAGGAGAGCAGTATTATGCAGCAGGTGCACGCCGTCAGCTTTGTAGAAGATTCCATCTTCATGGAGTCATCTCTTGGTCCACGTTTACTTGAAGACAGGTAACAACAGCCAAGCTAAGGTGACCTTGCCATTGCCTTTTCCCTTTCTTCCCCTCAGCAAACCACTTGACATCTAGTTTGCAGAGAGTTTGTCAAAACTAGCTGTAGAAAAACTAATGCTTGCAGGAATTCATGAATTTGATCTGTTCCATAACCCAGCAAGATATTTTTAAAACAGGATTAGGATTTTTTGAGAGACCAGCTGTGTTCTGCTGTTTGTGCACCAAAGAGCCTGTTTGTCAGCATGTGGTATGACAGTACACTGATTATATGGCTTATATTACTCCTGCAAATGTCTACTAAAGAATATCCTAAAGTGGTTTTGTATATTTTGATAGCAAGTAACAATTCCTGCTTTATTAAACAGCTTGTACACTATAGCTCTGCAGTTTACGCTATATGAACTCTCTTGTACACCGTGTATGCTCCTTGTACTTAATATTCCTGCAGCTTTCGCTGAGTAACCCACGATGATTAATACAGGCTAAAATACATAGGCTAGTGAAGTTCTGTTGCAAGTTCTGTCTTAAACAAAAACAAGCAAACAAACAGAAAAAACCCTTTACTATTGTTCAGGAACTTCTTGTGCTTTGAATTATGGCATTTGTGATAACTTGTTTGAAATGGTAGCTCCTGCTTTATGGTAAGCTGTCATACTTGAGACTACTTTTGAGGATGGCTAGCCATGTTTAACTGAGCATGCTCACAGACTTCTTGCAATATTTGGGAGAGTTGGGTCATTGGCTGTCTCCACTGTCATGCAAGATGTGGCTTTTTATGTCATACAGTCACTTCATACTGTTGTTACATCTTGTCATCTTCTGTTGATGCCATTGTCACTGCTTGTTTCACTAAGCACTTTCTCTTAGCTTTCAGCTTGGTATTGGATGATTGTTTCTATTGCTGTTCTTGTGACTGTACTGGGAAGAAAGGGATTTACAAATGGTCCTTTTGATTCTAGCTTTTGGAAAAATATTACTTGCTACTTGTCAGTAAACTCTTTTTGGGGGAGAAGTGTAAGTAGATATTCAACAGAACTGGAAAGTTTTTTCATGGAAAAGCAGAAATATGCAAACTCAACATTTAAAAAAAAAAGGATTTTGCTGGACAGAGTTGTTCTCGCTATGGATTATTAATTATTTGCTAGCTATTTTTGTTTTCTTTTTATGAATGCTTGCTGGTACTCTCAAAGACGACACACTGCCCTCCCCACTTTCATGACTAATGATCTGCTCCTGCATTTCTCTTCAGCTGTGTGAGCTCTCTGACTTCAGTGAGATCTACTAATGTGATCAGAGCTGCAGATCAAATCCCAAGCTTTTAAAAAATGTAAAATGACTGTATAAGTACTCATAAGGCTGAATTGTAAGCTGCTTGACTGTGACAAGTGTAGTGATGAATTTCCAAAAGCAGAGTAGTTTGGCACAAGTTGTCTGATACTCCTGTCATGGAATTAACCTGGTTTTGTATGTGTGTTGAATTTTAGGCATGTGACACAAGCGGACCTGAAGAGCTCTACATTTTGGCTCCGAGCAAGTTTTGGTGCTACTGTCTTTGCAGTTTTGGGTTTTGCTATGTACAAAGCATTACTAAAGCAACGATGATCTGAGAAGAAGCACATCTGGCCCTACCAAATAAAACAAACAAACACAAAAACTTTTATGTACATTCTGAATGCTTTAAATTCTGCTAGAAATATTTATATATGCAGAGTTACTTTATTAATATTTGTAATTCATGCATAAGATTATTTTAAATTATAGCTCTTACTACAGTATTGCATAATGCGTGGAAAAAAGAATTGCATCTTAACAGCCAGCTAAAATGGCTTAACTTGTGAGGCCAAAAGGGAATTTGTTGTAAATAACCTGTACATATTAAAGCACTAAGACATTGCTTCCCAAAAAGCTATTCAAAATACTGTTCTTAGATGTTTCACCATGGTGACATACTAGTATATAGTTGAAATTCATTTTCAGTAGAGTAGGTTCAACTCAAGGATCATACTTCCTCAAGGGTTGCTTATTTATTTCACATTCATCTGAAGTGACTTCATCTTTTTGGACTATAAGCTATACCAGGCAGAACTTGTGATTTTCATTCTTACCTATTCTTTTTACCTGATGAACAAATTTCCCCAAGTATGTATTTCAAGAAAAAAAATCACTGTTGCTGTCCTGGCCTATGATTTTGTATGTTACATGACCAGTGACATCTGATTTTTCTCTTAAAAGGAAAAATGTAAACTTCAAAAACTGCCAGATCAGCTTCATATGCTGTGTGTAATTCGTGTTTTTCATTTTCCACTATGTTGTGTTTTATAACCCTTATGAATCAGATGAGCAAATTTGTATATTATAAACGTTTATAATTCGAAAAGTGTTGCTGTTTAATTTCTCACATCTGTTGATCATACCTGTTGAAAGCAGTGTATAAGATAAAACTAAAATAGTACACAGTGCCTATTCTACTGTAGTATATTAGTTGCATGGATCACAGTGCATTCTGTAACTGGCTAGAATTACCTATAGACACAGCTTTTTTATGATCCAGTAAATCAAACATTAATTCCTCATGACGAACCTATTTTTCCATTGCTGGCCTTTTCAAGTATTTCAATAAAATAACTGTGTACTGTGTTTGTGTTTTTCTCTATTCCCCCCCTGCCCCACTTTCCACTGCCCTGAAAGGTGGTCCTTATAAAACCTTGTCCTTTATCTGAGAGAATACTGTCGATGCCTTCAGTTGTTGAAGCTTAAATGTCTTGGCTATGTAGTTTCTTTTGATTTGTCTTATGACTCCATTAGAGGTTTATTTCTGATTTTTATCAGAAGACAAAAGTGACTTCTATGATATTTTAAAGCAGAAACACAAATGCATAGTCAACCATGAACTTTTTGTTTACTGTCAAGGACAAAATAGAGTGGGAGAAGAAAAAGTAAATACTTCAGTGGGTTGTTTGGGAAAGCTAATGCCTGTCTATTACACTGACCTTCCAGAAAAGCGAGGCAAGAGGAGCTGAATGAGAAAGTTTTATCAACAGAAGATTAGAAAGCTCTCAATCTGTAAACTGATGCACTCTATCTGGAAAATTAGTAATTTTCTAAAAGGTTTTTGAGGAAAAGAGGGCTAACATTTTTCTGGGGGTGGTGTGTATGCTGTTTTATAAAATCTTATCATTTTTCCTGGGAAAGTGATCTTTAGAGACCTCTGTATCCTCCTCCCACTAGGTAACTGGAGACCACAGAAATTAGATTTCCCCCATGTTAACCTTCTCTTAAGACCCGTTCTTTCAGCCTCTCTCTTTATTTCCTGTTCCAGCTCTGTACCCATTTCTGTGGCCTTCTGCTAGTGGACTCACTCCAGTATGTCAATGTCTGTCTTGTACTGGGAAGCCTGAAACTGGACGTAGTTCAGTACAGTCTCACAAGTGCCAGTTATTGAATGTGACTGGCTAGTGCTTGTGGAAGGTTTGTCAGGTAGTTGAACAGTATTTCTCACTCTTTTTCTGTGAGATGTCTTCTGACATCCATGATGTAGAAAATAAATGCATCAGTGTTATGCAGAGCTTTCGAACTGATGACCTGAGCAAGTGCATGTTTTACCCTGTCCCTGAATTTTTACAGTACTTCTCATGAGCTCGTGGTTCCATGCAGCAATGGCACAGGAAAGCTGAAGAGTGCACAGTGTGTTCTCAAGAGCTGACAGATCACTTGTTTTGTGGTTGTTTTTTTTCTTTTGTTTAGGTACAACATGCCTGCCTCGGTAGAGGGGGACCACATTGTGATAGAAAATAAGAAGGAAGACCACTGTGATAGTGTAACTTAATCTGCAGGGATCTTTTGGGGCCTGTTGATCTTTTACCATCAAAGCAAGCAGGGAAGGCTAGATATTTACATGCCTTGAGACTTTTTTGTTTGTTTTCCTGATGGGAAATTCTAATTTAGTAGATCTTAATGCTGCCGATTACTCCCACCACTCTCCCCCGTCAATGCACTTCTGAAAGGGTATTTCAGGACTTCATTTCTCAGAAATGTATCTCAGACTGCCAATGTACTGATGCTAAAGTGCATTTTGAGAGACTGATGGCTCTGCAGCACTGCCTGGCCTGCCTCCGAGGTTGGAGTTCTGGGGAGGGTCTGCTGTTGTAAACCAGTCAGTGGCTGTTGGCTCCAAAACACTTCTAAATATCTGATACCACGGTCTGGATTTACACTTGGGATTCCCAGTCACCTTCCGCAAGTACCCTCTCACAGAAATCTTTTAAGTATTGTATTAACGACACAGCTTATCATCTGTGCCAAGTACTAGAGCGTTGTAACTGCCGTTCCAACGAGTGGCTTGTGTTTTATTGTGTCATTTGCAAATCTCTTCTATTGAGCCCGTTGCTGTATTTTTCTGTGGGGGAGGCTGGTGCGGACGTGGGTCTGTGTGCTGGGCGTGCAGAAGGAAACGCTGGCTCCGGTGTGCTGGTCCAGACCTTTCGCCCATCAGCCACCCATCGCCCATCGAGTGCTTTTTGGGGCTCAGCTACCAGAATCGCCGCTTTCCTGGAAAAGGGCTGCCGTTAGGGTTGTAAGATTGCTTCCACTTGAGGGAAAAGGTGTTCACGGGTGAATATTTTCATGTTAATTAAACGTGCTTTATGCTCGTTACCCAACGAGCCTCGGAAGAGACGCGTTTCTATGGAAATACGGAAGCGGCACCTGGCAGCCAAGGCGGGCCTGCCGTTCCCGCGGCTGGCCTGAGGGACCCGGCGCGAGTTGCCGCCAGGGGGCGCGCTGCCGCCGAGCTGACAGGGCAGCGGCTCCGCCCGCTCCCGGCGCCGGAGCGGAGGGGGGCGGCTGGGCACCGGCGTCGCTGTGTGGAACGGCGCCGTCGGCTCAGCTCAGCGCCGGGAGAGCCGCGGTGGGTTCCCTGGGCCGTCCCTGAGGAAAAAAGGCGGCCAGCGCTGAGGCGGGTCGTGCCGCGGGGGAGAGAAACGCCCCGCCCCGAGGTGAGGCTCTGCCCTTCCTCACGGCGAGGCCTCCTGGGGCTGCCAGCCTGCAGGTGAAGAACGGACTAGATCGCTACGTGCTTTTATAAAACCAGGCCTTCTCCATTGGTTTAGGGAGAGGAGTTTGCTCAGACCGACAGCTGGGAAGAGAACTCAAGTTCTCTCTGCGGCTCCCTTTGGGCGGGAGGCTGGTGTGCTCTGTGAAAACCTGGGTAGCTCTGCCGCCTAGGTAAGAGTTATGATGTTCACTGTGTCACTGGCCAAGATATCCTGGATCTTGTGAGGATTATAGTCACTGTGAGGGGAAACCGTTCTACTGGGAGAGCACATAAAGAAGGAAGTCTAAAAAGTTGAGCTGTTGCTGTTGAGTGCTGGCTGGTGCAGCCCAGTCAACTCTCCGCTCACTCGTGATCTCCTAACAGTGATTTTTTGTCTTTCCTCTGATCCTGTCAGTTTCCTAACAACTTTTTTCATTGTATTTTCCCAAACCAGACTCCATCTCCTCTTCCTGTTCAGTCTGATGCGTGAATCGCCTGGCTGTGGTATAAAGTCACAGAGGGGACAAAGATCTTGATTCATCTTCCTTGGAGACACATCCTTCACCCCTCAGCTTTGACCTCCTGTCTGAAAGCTTGTCAGTTCAGGATTAATTGTAAGCATGACTTGATTTTACGTTGGAAATTAACCTTGAGTTACTAATCGGTCTCCATTTGAAACAATTCTTTTAATTTGGAATGAACCTACCAATGTGTGCTGTGACCCCATCAGGTGACAGTTAAAAAGGAGCAGAGACACATCTTAAATACTGCAGGGCTCACCTGACAGGAGAGCTCGCTCTTAAGACAACCACCCAAAAAAGGATTAATGGCAGATTGAATTGTTTCCCCAGCTATAACCAAAAAGACAATTAGAACCAGCTGCAACCAATAACAGCTACTGGGGGAGAAGAGAGCTGCAGGTAGAAAGACTAGAGTCTACTTTTTCAGTGCTGTACTTGAAAAAGTTCTAAGTATAACATGGGGAATAGGGAGGGTCAGGAGGATAGTCTTTCAACACAAGTTAGAAATCAGAGAAGAGATTGGGCCTTATTTTTTCCCTCTATTCCTTCTCTTCAGGAGGGAAGGTATCCGTGAATCAGGGAGAAGCCAAAAGGCAACACATATAGTCTAATTCATACTCATCCTAAAAAGTGAACTTGTATTGTCCTAGTCACAAGGAGTATCATTTATACTGAAAGAGCCCTTTGCCACTGTTACCTTTTGGACACAGTTTAAACCCCCATCTCATACCATCTGTGGTCCTTAAAGATTTTTTGCCATTTTCTTGAGTCTGAAGGGGTTAATCTGACTGGTCTGATCCAGTCCCAACTTTGTATGTGCTATGTAACTTCTTGCTAGGGTTGTGTTTGGGTGCAGTGTTTTTGGCTTCTGATCCAAAATACTGCATTTTGCTTCAGAAGTTGCCTTCCAGGGCTGGCCAGCTGGCTGAGCTCCAGTACAGTAATCAAACTGGGTAGGTTGCTCCATTTAGTTCCAGTTGTGAGGGCTGGGCAGTTTTGTAAAAACTCGTTGGGGCTACACTGGGGGGAAAAAAGGACCCATGAACAAACTGTTTTAATTTGCTCCTGGAGGCTTAGCTAACAGATGTTGGCTGGGTCCCTGCTTTGAGCGCTTTTTATTGCATATTCATGAGCTGACCTTTTTAGCCATTTCCAATGCAGGAAGGACGTATATCTACATTTTGTTTGCAGTATTAGGAATATAAAAGGTTGCCTACATGACTGAATGTGAAAATGGATTGGGTTTTATTATCTCAAGTTCTAGGTTTCTTCTGAAGCCCTTCTGTGTTCTGTCTGCATCTGCTCAGTGGTTGCCCACAGTTCCCTAGTTTCTCTAGCAATTGCTGTTTTCCAAGGTAGAGTCACCACGGTATGCAGTGGGGAGAAATGGCAGTCTAAATTAAGAGGCTCTCACAGACTTGGAAGATGATAATTTGTCTGTAACAAAACTCCTCATTAGAATGCTGTTAATTTCCTTTCTGTGACAATTATAGCACAGCACTAGCTCATATGTGCAATGTGCAGAGATATTTCCCTGAAAAAAGTATCATTACCACTAGTGAAAAACATTCCTTAGAGGAGAAAAATGAACTTGTAGTTTTGCAGCAGTTTTCCAGTTTAGTGGGAGTTTGGTGTTAAGGTAAGGTTTTGGGGGTTCTCCCTGTTGTTTATTGCATTTATGTTAGACTTCATGGTTAGCATTTTCCCACTAGCATCTGGAATCAGAGGCGATACAGAGCTCTTGACATGGCAGTCCCCAACTGTGTGGAACTTGTTACCCCTGAAATTCAGCTCATTTATTCTCTCTTTACTTTAAAAACTCGCTTCCCTCCTCCCTACAGACATCTTTAAATGACTGCTGTTTCTTTCTGTTGGCATAGCATATTTTTGCTTATCCATCTGTTTTGAAGTTTTGATGAGGTTTAGTTTTTTAATCAAAAAGAGATTGTTTTTATAATAGCTGTTTAGTGCCTGGAATGTTTTGGCAGGAGTGGTGTTCTGTGAGTAAAGTGGGTTAGTGCTTCTCAAAAGCACTGGATTTGGTAGCCTGTTCTTATGCTTTGGGAGAGCAGGCTGGGCAGGCTCTAGACAAGCAAGAAGTGGATGCTGTGCTGCAGGAATCACCTTTAAACCTGAAGAAGGTCTGCTCTGTTTAACTGATGATGACAGTATTGGTCATTAAGGGGAGAGAAGCCCTCTTGTTCATCTGTTGCACTGGAGACCCCTGAAGAGCTTTTATTCTGTTGTCATTTTCTCACCTGAATGCCAAGGTAGAAAAGTTCTGCTCTTCAGATCCAAGTGTCCTGGGTTTACTTCTTGCACCTGCTTTAAAAATTTAGCTAAAAATCTTCAAAATACTGGAAGGGACATTTCTTTTAAAAGTATCTTTTGGCTAGGACTGTGATCAGCTGGGCTCAGAACCATGAATAGAGGGAAGTTTTTTACCTTAGCAGTCCTTGAAGGTAACAGATTCCTTTCTAATGTTTGTTCAGGATGGGGCAGCTGTGCAGTACTACAGGATAAGGTTATCATCTTAACTCATTTGTTCCCTATATATGGATCATTTGCAGGACTGAGTTCTCCTGTTGTTCTTTCCAAGGAATCAGATCAGGTGACAGAGGGGATCATTCCCTTTACTTGACCTTGCTCAGCTGTGTGGGATGATATTTTAGCCCTTGGCCCTGACCTTAAATTAGTGCCAGCCGTGCAGGATGCTGAGATGTGGAAACCTGCTGTTCCCTGGCGGCTTTAGGTAGGTGTAGCTCATGTGGGCATATGGAAAGAACTTGGCACTGTTCCCTTTTTCCTGCAGAAAAATCTTTTAGTAACTAAAAAGCTAGGACCCAGTGGCTAAGAGCACTGGCCTGTGTGGTTTCCTGTCACTGTGTGGGACAAATCTGATCCAGATCAAAAGTAATACGCAGTATGGAGTTCATGACAGCTGCGGATGGGAGAGACAATCTCTGCTGTATGCTCTGCTACTGCTGGATGGAAGATCCCATTCCTGTTCCAGAGATACTCTATCTGGATTTTTTTTGCTTTTCTTTGTTGTTTGTTTTTTAAACAAATTTGTAGAAAAAAGAGGGACTTCTAGCATGGTTCTATCCTTGTGGCTGAGGTATGTCTGATCTGGTATTGGAGCTCTTGCATCAAGAAAACGCAGCCTGCGGTGCTGGACCGTCTCTGCTCTGACTCTGGGCTCTTTCTAGCTTTGGCTGTCGGTGCAGCAGAAAGCAGAGGCACTGGCACCATGCGGATCAGCCTGGCTCGGGTTGCCCTTCCCCCTTGCCAACCTATTTCTGTACTTGATTGGAAGAAGCTAAAACTGCTGGATTTTTGCCTTCAGTCAAGGCATTCCTCAACTTCCTAATCCAGGCTCCAGATGGTTAAGATACCCATCTTGACATAGAGGAACAAATAATTGTGGTAAAAAACTTAAACCCCCACACCAGCCCCTAACCGTGAGACTCTCGGGGACACAGAAGTTAGCTTCAGAAAGCCCAAATGACCCGGCACCTCTTACCACCTGCCCGCACTCGCTCAGCGAGACCAAGAGCGTCAGGACCTCCATGGCAGGCACCTCAGAGCGGGCTCGGAGGGGAAGAGGGCAGCAAGAAAGGGCTGAGACCTGCCGGGCCCTGCCGCAGGGGCTTGCCCGCTGCCGAACCTCCGCGGGTCGCTCCCCGGGGGGGGGGGGGGGGGGGAAGGCGGTGCCCGGGCGGGCCACGCCGCCTCCCCCGGCCGCGGGCAGGGGCGACCCGCAGTTCCCCCCGCCGCCTCGTCGCCGCTCAGCCCGCATACCTCGGACGTGCTGCAGCTCCGGGCTCTGCCTCCGAGACCACCACCCCCCCCCCCCCTCCCGAGAGACGCGCAGCTCCCCCGCGCCGGGAAGGGCAGGCCGGCCCGCCCCCGGGCCGGCATGGCTCGGGGGAGGCGCACGGCCGTGCCCCGGGCTGGGGGCTGGGGACACCGCCCGGCCGCAGGCAGGGGCGGGCAGCGGGAGGAGGCGAGCTGTCCGAGCCGGCGCGGGGAGGGGTCACCTGCCCCGTCCGGAGCCGGTGGCCGGGATGCCGCCCGCCAGCGCTGCCCGCGCTAATTGGATGTTCCCTGGATGGAGGATTTCCTCCCCTCCCGGCTGCGGGAGTCATGAAGGCAGGCTCGGCTGCGCTTGAAAGTTTGCCAAGCAGCAGCAGCTAGGTTTAATTTCTTTAAGGATCTGAGGAGAAGGGGGGGGGGGGGGGCGGGGGCTGGAGGGGGACCGTTTCCAAGCATGGGAGACAGGCTGCCGGAGCCTCACGCCAGCTCTTCCCCTGCTGTGGCTGCCAGCTCAGAGGCGGAAGAAATCGAGGTGCTGGACTCCGAGGATGTCCTACCTATGGCCGCAGAGGATGTAAGTTTCCTTTGCTCGGTGTCTTCCCTCCTTTCCCCCGGGCCGGGTTAATCGGCTCAAGCTATTTATAGATGAAGTCCGGGATGGGGGGAGGAATGGGGCTGCTGACCCTATGGGGCGAGGGAAACCCGTCGTCCCCCCCGCCCTGCGCGCCCCTCGCCGCCGGGTGTCTGCGGGCTCCGGCAGCCGCCGGGCTGTCTCCGTCCCCGGGGCCGCAGTTACCTTCTCCTCCCAGCCCCAGCCCGGAAAGCCCCGGCGGCAGCGGCCCGGACAGGCTGCCGGTCCGCTCGGTGTCCGTGCCCGGAGCCGCGCCGCCGGGGAGATGCTGGCTCACGGCGAGCTGCGGCCGGGCGGGCAGGGGCAGCGGGGCTGCGCACAGAGGCGTCTCTGGAGGCTGGAGATGGGCTGACGCCTTGGCTTGAGGGGCTTCCCGGGGACAGAGAGCTTCTCCAGAGTCCCAGCCACTCGGAGGGTGACAGATATCTATCTCTTCCAGCCCCCGAGCAACAAACAGCCGAGGAAGTTTTTTCCCTGGCTCGGCTCGGCAGGGCTGATAGCTTCTCTCCACCCTCTGAGCTGCGATTGCACCTGAGGGTGGGATAACTTGGCACCGGGTGTCAGCCTCTGCTCATCCAGCCTAGAAGGACACCAAGTGGTCCTGCGTGCTTCGAATCTGCTCCTGCCAGGCTGAGCAGCAAAGCCTGCAGAGCTGTGGCGGTAGTTCTGCATCTACCGGTCCCGGAGGCAGGAGCTCGCTGTGCACCTGTCCTGGGAAGGAGTGAACGTGAGCAAATCCTGCATGCCTGGTGCATCCCAGGACTGCTCGCAGCCCTCCTTCCCAGCAAACTCTGCTGGGATGAGGACTGTGCAAAGTGTCTGCTCAGTCTGCAGAGGTAAGCACAGGGTCTGTTCCTGCCTGTGAAGGCATGAAGCAGCGATATAAACATCTTTCTGAAGCGGGCTCTGTCTCAGGTCTTGCACCGATATGAAAGGGACACTTGTGAACTAAGCCTCCAGCAGTGGCACATCCCCTTTCCCCTCTACTTTTATGACACTGCTGGAGGAGCCCATCTAGGGCTGTTTAGGGGCAGTGTCTGCTCCTCGTCCCCCAGCCCTTCCTTCTGAATCACCTCGAATTCGGTTGCTGTTGGGTTTTCCTCCCAGAGGGTAGCAGAGGAAGTGCAGTTGCCTGGTAGAGCTGCATTCCCTAGGCTGTATTCCTGAGCACTGTACAGCAGGAGGAACCGTGTGATGCAGTTTGACCTCTGCTACAACACTGCCAGCCGGTCCTAAGAGGAGCATGCCTCACCCATGAGGGGCATGTGTAGCTTTCACTCGGAAAGGGTGGCTTTCCAGGAGCTTTCACAGTCCAGGTTGCCAAATCCCAGTGCTTGCTTACCTCGGACTGTGACCTTTTCCTCCCTGACAAGTTTTGTGCTTGTCTGGATGGTCTACAAGAAAGATTTCCTGTTGTGTTACACATGGGCCCTTTGGAGTTACTCCAGCCTCTACACGAATGCAGCCATTAGCAATTCAATCCTGCCAGGAGCCCAAGACACGCTGAAGTGCTGAGTGCCTGGCAGGATTGGGCTCTTGAGACAGGAGAGGGACCATGAGCTTTCCTTGGTGAAATCTAGATTCTCATCCTAGTTCCGCTACTGACTTGCTGCTTGACCTTGAGGTAGGACAGCTTGGGTCTGATCCAGCTCGCAGTGTCTTGCTGTTACTTATGCTGGGATCTGCATTGTTACTTGACTCTGGTACCTTGTTTTCTGCAATCAACAAAATGGAGCTAGAGCGTGCAGTTGCATTGTTTATGGGAAGCTGCTGAGACCTGGCAATAGATTGAGAGAAGCCTGAGGTATCGTATATCATCTGCAAGTCGGAAAGGCAGGAAGTGGTGTAAATGCCCTCCTCCTCCTCAGCCAAGATTTCCTGCTGAAACAAGCAGGCTGCAGAGCATCATCTCTGAAAATTCAAACTGCTCTGTGCTAGGACCATGCCCCCCTGAGACCTAACTGGGGGTTGATTTTCTGTTGTTATTATTACATTTGAGAGCTTGATGTAAGCTGTGTGGCTTGGCCAGCAAGAACTGACACAAGGTCAGTTCTTTATGTGTTATTAACCACGAAAATATTACGTAGTGGAGGTTTGGCTGTCACAGCCTTGACAGTGTATAACAGCTCAGCTGTGATGTCATTACAGCTCTCAGAGCAGCGTTCCACAAAGCCAGGATTCAGGCAGTCCCAAAATGTTCTGTTTAAAGTGCCAGGCTGATTTATGACGATAAATGGGAGTTTATAAATGGATAGAGGCATGGAGAGGAGGGGAGCCAACAACTTAACTGATTAAATGGAATTCAGTGGCCTGATATCCCACTGTCTCTCCAGTCAATTCTGCTTTAGATCTGCCTACGATGTGAAAGGAAATGTTCTTCCAGGACTAGCTAAGACCCTCACCAGAGCTCTGCTTTGCATATAGCACAGTGAGGACGTTTGCTTCTATGAGTCTGATGTTTGTTATTTTACTAATTTTGCTTTCCTGGGAAGGTGAATGAAGCAGAAACAGTGTTGTGCTGAACAGCGCTTCAGACAGGAGAGCTGGAAATGTGCAAGGTTTTTTCTGGGGATCCCAAGCCAGTGGTTACCCCACTGTTGCCCCATGGAAGTTGCTCTCTTCTCAGCTGGCCCCCCAAATCCAGGAGAGATGAGACAGTGCCTTAAACAATTCATTAGGAATTTCCTCTGTTCTGTGGGACAGTGAGGCAGCAAGCCTGGGGCAGGGAGGTGGCTTGACATCAGTCTTTCTACAAAGCATAAATCAGAGGCAGTCACCAGCTTGTTTTTTCTGTTCCAAAGTGACAAGGACTTGTGGAGTGTTCACATGGTCATCAGTATTGAAGTGGCGCTTCCTCCTATACAGAGCTTTTAAGGCAGATCTTCTAGAATGAAAGTTGTGGGGTAAATCCTTGTAATGGGCTCCCTCCAGCCTTCCACCCTCCCACCTTGCGTGAGAGGAATTACCCGTTTTTCAGATGTGGAGGTGTGAGGCTCAAAGAACTGATGGGTTATCGAAGACCTTGGAGCAAGTCCCTGCCACATTTAGGAGCAGGCAGCAGACAAGCCTCTGACAACCTGCAAGGCAGTCTGTGGGTCAGTGTTGGGCCACAGGATCTCAGAAAGTGATCTGAAAAACCATTGCTAATTCCTCCCTCCCCTCAGTATACACCAAGCTTTCTTGATCCCTGTGAGTAAAAAAGCCTTTTATTCCTTGCTTGCCTGCAAGAAGACAAAGCAGGAGAAAACAGAATTAACACATGAATGTTCTGAGTTCATCCTAATTTGGATTTGTAAATGAAAACTGTCCTCCCTGTGGTTGGTAGCTTCCCCCTGCCTCCTCCCCCCGGAAGGGTAGGTGATTCTGGGATGAAGAAGGATGTTGGAAATGGCACTAAATCATTTGGTTATTTCTTTGTTAGAATATACTTCTACAGTTTACTGCATGTTAATGTCGTTGCTCTTATACCTTCTTTTTCTTTTTTCCTCCCTTATGCATTGCCTCTCAGCACTGGAAAGCCCTATTTGATCAGGTATGTGAACAACTGATATATTGTCTCTGTCTTGTGAGCAAAGTGTCTAACCTCCAGTTAATTTCCTCTGTACTAGATTTTCTCTGCATTTAAAATACAGCCAAGGATAATGTGCTCTGTGCTCCCAGTTCCCACGATGCTGGTGTGCAAGTCATAATTATCACTACTGCTTTGGGCCTTTCTCTCAATTCCTCTTCAGAGTAGCCAGGGACAGAAGCAGGCCCAGCCTGGCCATCCCTACTAGCACAGAGGCTGAGCCGAGGTGCTGCAGCAGGTGCTCTGTTCGCTGCCAGTTGTGCTGTCCTTGCTCTGTGGATTAAAGGATCTTCTACTCTTTGAGGCAGGCAAACTATGACCTGTAAAACCAGCACTGTATTTTTTGAAATGGCTCCCCAGCTGCTAAACTAACTTCTGCGGGGTTACATCCTCCAGGGGAGGACCTGCTGCTTTAAACTTGCACAGAATTAGCAAAGTATCTGCTTCTGTGCCAAAGACTATGGTTGTATCAGGTAAATGCCTTGTGGGTCAGATCTGTAGGTGGCTGAAATCAGCGCAGCTCTGTAAAGCTCTGAGTTACTGCTGCTGAGAATTTGGGTTGCGGATTCCAGTTTGTAAATTATGCTTTTAGCTGCTTTAACTGACATGTTTGCTTTGTGATATTCCTTCCATCTGCCAGGTTGAAATGTGAAGCAGCTATAAACTGAAGGATTTTTCTAAGGTTGACTTGCTTTTAAACTGCAGCACTCTCTTGATGTCATAAACTTTTGTGCTGTTGTGTGTGCGTGTAAATGTCACCTTCTGTAAGGGAGCTCACTCTGATGCTGGCATCGTCCTGGCAATACTAAAGTTCGGATGGGATTTTGTCCCTGCTTTATGAGGCGATAATCTTGCTTCTGTGTCTGGCTGAACTGCAAAGCCAAAAGCTGTGGTGCAGTCTCTGGGAAAGGATGTCCTTGGTACCCTGGGGGTCCCGTTATCATTCAGCTAATAACTGGACTGCCTGTTCTGATGAGTGCTCATTCATACCCAGTTAGCTGTGACCGACTGCTAATCCACGTGTCTGGACTGCAGTACATTTGTTGTCATACAGTCAAGCAAGCTGGCAGCTGGGAATTAGATTACTATAATTGTTGATCACACCTAAATTGTGTGGTGTATTTCAATTTGCTGGGGCTCATAGGGCATGCTGCCACTCAAAAGGTGGATGCAAGATAAATTGCTTGTGGTCTGGGCTGAATGTTTGTTTCAGCCACTTTGAATTCTCCCCTGTCTCAAACGTTGGCCTTAATTTGGAGTCTGATTCTACAAGCATCCTTTGAAGTCACTGAACCCTTGTGGGATGGGGCTCTTGGCTGGAAGCTACCTCGGGCTCAAAGAGAGGAATCTGTAATTTCCCACTGGACTTGCTTGAATAGTAGATGGGGGTTTTTTTCCATCTTTTTTTCTTTCTAAGGGAGGAGAGAGTTTGACTGTTAGATTTACAGAACATTACCCCAGTAACAAGGGAATGGGCTGTAAAGACAGACCTTCAGTAATTAGCTATGTTTCAATTAAGGCTGCAGCTGAAATTTAAGCCTTGTCTGTAAGGCTTTATTATCAAAGAGAATGCAACCTGTGACAACTAGTCGTAAGTCCTGAATAAATCAATAACGTCCTTGTTGCCTGTGGGCAAAGCCAAGGAGCTGACGTCTTCCTTGAGCGTTGTATCAGCAATGCAATGCAATTAGCCCTGCAGTGTATTGCAAGATGCTGTTTGTCACGGAACAAGGTTGCTACTCCCAGCAGCTCTATGCTGGCAGGAGAGGGTCGTGTTTTGTTTAGCTCTGATTGGCATCCATATGAAACACGAGGACAGTCTTAATAACTAAAGAAAGCCTGTGTGTTGAAACTCAGAACAGTTGCAGCCCTCCCTGGGAGATATGACCTGGCCTGATGGGTACTTGGAGTGGAAATGGGTGGCCGAGGATTCACGTACCCTGTGCATTTGTGACTCATGGGCTGGGACTGAAGTTTAATAGCCACCCTCTCAGCTGAGACACGTGCGCCTCTGCATTCACCACCTACCAGGAGAGCAGCAGAGCAAGAGAAGGCTCTGGAGAAAGTGTTAGAGCAGCTGGAAGTTCACAGGCTGGGAATCTGCAAGTCTCATGTGTCTGGAGTGATGGAGTATGACAGCAAACAATGCAAGGGAGGGGTCAGCACTTGCCCCCCCCCTTGCCTTTGAGGGGGGAAGAAATTATTATTAATGCTTTTTTTTTCTTGTGGGCAGATTTAAAAAAAAATATTTTTATTTAGGTTTACTGACAAAAAAGCGTGTTTGTATTTAGACATACAAAATTAAAGGGTTTGGGTTTTTTTATGACTCCCCCCCAACATCTTAAATTAAAAATTCAAAACTTCTTGATGAAAATTGCTGCTCAGCCATAAAGCCATGCTTTTTGCTTGTTGATTTTTGGGGAGAGGAGTGACTGACAATGCTTTCTGGGGGAATTTTTTATTTGTTTTGATCCAGCTCTAATCTGTCACACTGGGAACTGTCAGTGACTCAAGCCAGTATCTCCAGCCACTTGCAGATTGCTTCTTTTTAAGGAGTAAAAGAACTCAAATTTGGCAAAAAGGCAGATCCAGAACTGCTTCCTAGGCTTTGAGGTTCAAAGAAGCCCCTTCCAGGGCAAAATCCTGGCTACACTGAAGCAAGTACCAAAATTCCTCCTGCATTTTGTGGGGTCAGCACTTCACCGAAGAGTTTGGGAGCAGGCAGACTCATAGCTTTTCAGTGCTGCAGCCAGGCAGTTATAGTACAGCTGCTGCTTCATACTGTGCTTACGAGATGGGTTTTTTATTACAAGGCCATGGCCCTCGGGCAGCTCTAAGTCACTTTTATATGGGAACTTTTATAGGGATTCATACATTTATTTATTGTGCTCATAAACACCCTCCACCCCCACACACACATTAGCTCCGCATCTGCTGCCTTCTGCAGAGACTGCACTGTCGCTGAGCTCTCCATGCCATCTCTGTGTGGAATCCAAGCTCTGAGCAGAGCAAGGCATTGCCTCTCTCCATCCCTCTGCAATCACTTGGGGTTTTTCTTCATTTGTTCTTGACTGGCCAAAAAAACATTTTTTTGTTAATCTTCTGGTAAAGTTAAAAATGTGACAATCCCAGGAGCAGGTCCTGACAGTTTCACACTTCTCTGTGCTAATAAGATCCCTTGTTAATTGCCTTGCATGCAGACATGAGAACATCTCACTGTCCTTGTTGAAGCCAAGTTGTCTGATGGTTAGAGTGAGTCTGCAGATCAGTCTCCTGAGGGGCTGTTCATGCTTTGCCATGTCCTTTCCAGGGCCTTGGTGCCGTTCTTTGCCTCCATGTCCCCAGTGCCCCTGCTTTAGAGATGACTGTAGCTAATCGGTATTATCCAGCCCTTGGCTGTGCTGGCTGAAAGGGGCTATCTAGGAGGACAATGTTCATTATTAGGACAGACCTGCCTTCTGAAGGTGGCTTTTAGCCTTGTTAGATACCAAGGGCTTCTATCATCTTCTCTGTTTCCCCATCCCTATGGCTGCTGAGATTTCAAGTGTGAATTAACATTATCAGCCCTCAGTTCTCACTTCTTCTCACCTGTACCCTGGTTTGTAGTCATGACAACAAGCTTGTTTTAAATAGACATACACAAAACTCTCCCAAAAGACCCTCCTCACTGGCTCAGCACCTTGATCCTATTGCTTGTCAATCCAGGCTGTCTTTTTGTTGCAGCTGCTTTAGAAATCCTGGATTCCTTCCTGAGACTTGTACGTGGGTGTGATGGCAACAGATGAACAGAGTTTATGGGGAATGCAGAGAGATGCCAAGTTACCCAGTCTGTGTAGGCAGCTAATGGAAAACTTGAGCTCAGAAACAAGCCTGTAGAGATATCCTGGACCAGAGGTGCACTTACCAGGAAGAGTTCAGTTGCTGACACTACCAGCAGTGGGTGCAGCTGAACCTGCTCTGCCATGCTCATAAAGCATTAAAATATGCTTGAAAATATGCTGACTTTGCAGCTTCTTAAATCCAGTGCTGGTTCCTGCACGACTGAAATTGCAAAGCAATCCATAAAATCAGGCCAGCTATTATCACGGTTGGCGGTAACCGAGAAAGGGAATTATTTTGTACTCAGTGATCTTTTATGTTAACTGTGTCCCTTTCCTCTGGATAGCTTTTAACACAGGCAGGACGAGCTATTTCCCACAGTGTAAAAGAAGTTCCAATTTGTTTACTGGGGCACTGTTGAGCTAAACATCCCACTTCACTTTGAAAAGTTTCCCTGACTATTGTTGCTGGCTAACCCCTGCCGACTGTGGCTGGAAGACCTCGCCAGGCAGGTGTCTCTGAGCTCTGGGCAGTGGTTTATGCCTGGAGATTTTACCACTTTCTCTGACAAATTGCTTGTGTCTTACCGCTGGTTTTTGTGGGTCACTGGGAGCAGGAGGAACAGAAACTGCAAGATGAGGAACAGGGAATGATGGCAGTGAGAGCAGCAGTACAGGCAGGGGGGTTGTACACAGGGTTGTATGCAACCTTCAAGTCCTTGCCTAAATTTTGGACTATTGCTGCCTTTTTAGAGTAGTGTTTGTCAGGACATATGTCCACATTTAAGTGGAGTGGTGCTGCAAAGAGGAGTTTATAGGAACTGGAATTAGGAAATAGTCATAGACTTGTACTTCATCTCCTAACATGAACTGGAGAATTAGAGCTACTGGTGGGAAGACTGTCCATGATGATGGCAGATTAGCAACCAGGCCCTAAAACCAGGGTCTGCCTTGTCTGCTATATTAGATGCTTCTGTGAGCCTGACAAAAAATTTGCCCCCTTCTCCCCCTCCACCAAGCTGTGCATTGTAAAGGGGAAAGACACTTTAAAAGCTACAAGGGTCTCTTGGCAATGCACGGAGGGGGTTCTGCATCTGCCCCACGCCTCGAAGTCTAATCTCATTTACAGTTGTCAGCGTGGGCTGCTGGAGTAGATGAAAGGCAGAGGACAAGGAGGGAGAATAGATTAGTCTCAAGCAGAGGGCACTGGGAGTGCACCTGCCTCTGCCCCGCTACCTTGAGGAGGGGCGGCAATAGCAGCTGGGCATGTGTCATCTGCTGCTCTTTGAGGCGCCCAGCCATGGAGCACACGATTAATCACTCAAGGGGCTGGGCTTTTGTGAGCGATAAAGCCCTGGGATTTAGGCAGGGCTCTCAGGCCTTTTTTCTGAGCAGCGCCATCACTTTACATTTCTCAAGTGGCGTTTTGGTCGCAGGGAGCTGCTGTCTGTGGCCACAATGCTTCCCTTTCTCCTCCCCCCCAAACTGGGTTGACCTTTGTCATGCAGCATTAACCCTTTGACTCCTCCACTTTGGGTTATGGAGTTGGGAAAAAGAAAAAGAGTCCCTTCAAATTCATTGCCCTGTGGACAGACTTGAAGGGAAGAATGGGCTGGTAAGAGAGGATCTGGTTTTGCTGAAGGAGATTGGTTTGCTGTTGCTGTCTGGATTATCAACCCCTCGCTGCCTTCTGCCAGAGGCTCTTTTGAATACAGCAGCCCCTGGGAAAGAGGGGAGGGGAATTTATCCTTCCTTCAGTCAAGGAGGGAAACTGAGGCATTGAGCAGCAAATAGATGTCTGAGAGACTATTCCCTCCGTGGGGTAATGTCTTGTCTTTTACCATGCCTGGATTAGCCTGTGTCTGTCCCCAGTGCTGTTACAGTGGATGGCAATCTCCCAGCACTTCAAGGCTTATACCCAGATTTGGCTTTTAGCCACGATACCCTGGAGTGATGGCTCAGCACGAAAAAGCTACATGGAGGTCATTAATGATCTTCCCGCCTCTTGCAGGATGAACAGCAGAAATTCCCCAAGTTCTTCCTTAATCTTCTAATACCTCTGTACACTGAACACCAGCCAGCCCTTAAGCTGGATACGGGTCTCTGGGATTGTCTGTATTTACACCTTCCCTGCAGCATGAAAGGTTTGTGGTCAGCTATCCCATTTCCCCTTCCCTGGCTATTTGGTTATTCGTCTGTCCAATCCCACCGGCCTGTGCACAGGCTGTTGGCTTTGCCTAGTGCAGAAAGTTGGGAGTAGAAGCTGTCCATATGAACTAGACATCAGCAGTGTAGCAAACACAGCAATATTAAGCTTGTGCTGATAGAAGTAGGCATCTCCTGAAATGTTGCAAGGAGTCATAACACACACCAAAAAGCACATGGAGGCTGAGTCAGTCTTACACAGCTCGTGAGTTATTGGCAGCTTGATGTCTCTAGATTTGTAAAAGCCTCAGGAGGCTTCCTACTCATTACACATTTGTGTACCTTCCATGTCTGATCTGCCTGGAAACCTGCACATTAGAGTGCAGCGTCCGAGAGGGATGGCAAGCTGCATTGAGAGCGTTGTATCTCTCTGCTGCCTTCTGATCCCAGCTGCAGTGGGAGGCTTTGGTAGCGTATGCTCTGCCATGTCAGCTGAATGACCAGGATGGTTTTTAGGCACATAGATCCTTGCTAATGCATTGTTCTCAAATCCTGTCTTGCACATAGAAAATCACTGAAGCAATAAAAACATTTAAGCCTACATGTTTAAAAAGAAAGGGGGGAAAAAAGCCATAAACAGAGTGGATTGATGCTGTTCTGCAAATCAGCTGGTGCATTGTGCTCTGTGGCTGTGTGCTCTGATATGACAGAGAAGGGGAAGAGATCATCCTGTCTCCAAAGGAATAAACCAGCTGCTTAGCGAGTGGAAACAGTTTGGAGGTGCTTTTCTACACCATCATGACTTATGCCTGTAACATTTACAGGGCTTTTAAAGTTACTCTCTACCAGACCTGGAAAGCAAGTGTTTCTCTTCTGCAGTAGGAAGTATGATGTTCCCGTTGCCTTCCGGTATTTGCAGTCAGTGCAAATGTACTGGGGTACGTTTGCAAATTAAATGCAGCAGTGGGCGTGTTTGAGTTTGACAGCAGCCAAGGAAGCTGTGATCTCTTTCTGCCTCCTCACTAGGCATTGTACAATGTGTTGGTCTGAAAGCAGCTTGGTACCAACACTCCACGAGACAAAGTTGATGGGGTTCAGATGATGACCTGTTTTCCGGCACTGTTGTATGTACAGGCTGCTGAGGAACGCTGATCTCTGAATGCTCTGGATTTTTATGTGATTCAAACCTTGCACTGTTTGCCTGTTCAGGCTGTAGCACTTGGGACAGTCACTTCTTTCCCTCTCCTCTCCTCTCCTCTCCCAGTCTCCTGAGTGGTGGCATCCCCACTGATTCAGCTGCTCATGATGATGCTGGGGATATTCTATAACCAGAGACAATATGTTTTGGTGAAATGTGTAGTGAAAGTCCTGAATGTTTGTGATTACACCAAGTCTCATTTGGACCTTGAATTCCTTCAACTTTAAAACTAAAACCCCAGCACTAGCAAGACACAGTGAATGTATGTATTCTTAGTATATGTTCCTGTTGCTTAGGAACAGCTGTCTGCAGTGACCCTGTGTTGCTAGTGAGAAGAGTAACAATGTGTGAAACTAATGTTAAACAAGCAAGATCAATCTTACCCCTAGGAACTGTTCTTCATGTTCTTTGATACTTGACATACTCTGTAAGTAGCATATACTCTGGAGTTTCCTGGGTTGCATGAGGAAAAAATAAATGAGGCTGCTGAAGGCAAAGCTGTTTGTGACTATCATCAAACCTCTGGTCTCATGTACTTCTTCAGGGCAGTGTTCCCTGAGGAAGCATCTCTTTGCCTCTGTGGTCCTTCATGATTAGGTACTGGTGATGATGGAGACCCTGCTTTGTGTAGCATACTTGTTTGTGATGTACGATTGTAGTGGTAGTGCTTGTTGATGACAGCCTACAGCCAGCAAGACATAGCCAAGCTTACCTCTCAGCAGAGAAAGGATCAATATTATAAAAGGTGAAAAATGGAAAGTTTCACAAAAACTGCTGGAGGACTTGATCCTGTGTGCTCTGACTTGGTCTAGCAAAGCACTTGAAGCACAAGTGTGACAATTGTCCTGGACCCATTATATGTCTAACATCAACTGTATGTTTTGGTGGGGCTGGTACCAGAATGGTGTGTGCCCTAAGGGATTTGGAGAGCAAAGTGGGTTTTTAGTTCTGCCCCTTGGCTCTGAAACAGAGCCAGATGCTTGTTTCCCTCTGCTGGCTTCCTGCCACTCCTCTTCCACATTTACTTACCCTCCCACTGAGAAATAATGGGAAGTGGGCCTTGAGCATCTTTCCTCACTGCAGGCAGTGGCCTCCATGGAAGGATGTTGCTTTTTAGCCTTGTTGTTTGCACCGGGGAGGAAAATGAAAATGTTTAATGTGGTTCCTTCTTCCGTTTGAACTGCTGCCTCTTCCTTCAGCTACTCCCTCTTGGTTGCTCATAGAGGAGTTGCTTTTGCATGGTGTTGTTATCACTGGATTTATGTCTCTGGGTTGTTCTCCTCCCGGTCAGCAGGGAAGGCACAAACATTTTTCCTTCATGTGTCCGCTGACAATAGTATTTGGGTTTTGGAGAAATGTTTATTTTGCATTGATTTGTGCATTTAGGCAGCCCCTTTGGGGGAGACTGCTGTGAAGAGCATGGGAGATGGTCCTGCTGCTGCTGTCTTTGGTCACTGAGCTGTGCCTGGAGACCATGGCTGGAGGAATAACTTACTTCCGACCTAAATTAAGTGTCTGAAGAATCTTTATTGAGCTGCATGTTTGCTTTATCACACTTGGACTTGCCAGCCCTGGGAACTGTTTGGGGATGTCTTGTGCATATGTGTATATGTGCAGGATGGCTCTTGTGCCTTCAGCATGTTAAATATTCTGCTGTTGTCTCCTCTAGACCTCTATGAACTAGAGCGTATGTTGGCTTTTTTAGAGGATTCTCCAGTGTCGGGCACCCCCCCCAGAGGTTTTTGCTGTTGCAATGCTTTTCAGTCAGTCTGTATCCCAGAGGCTGTAGTGTGCTGGCTTGCTTGTGTGCTCTTCACCTGATGGGTGCCTCCTGCCTGCTTTCATTGCCTTCTACAGCGTTTGGAGAGGCCAAACCCATGTCTTTTTATGAATGGGTGTATGGCCGGTTTATCTACCTGTCAGGTGTGACAGGAAACAGCTTTTGTGGTAGAGCAGCAGCATAGCTTCATAGTTATATGTGAGACCTGAAGCTGGCTGGGGTATAAATGCTGCACAGTTCCCTTCAACAAGACAGGTGCATTGGGTGACTTCTCCCAGGGTGGTGATAGCCAAATGTCTCCCAAAGAATTGTCATATGTGTCTGAAACAGTATCTTCCAGCCTTATTCCCTCTGTGGCCCATGAGCTGAGAGCTGCCGTTGCTGCATTGATTTATGGGATCTTTTAGGATTGGTACTGGTGGCCGAGAAGAGCTGGGGCAGAAAGTCATTTGCCAGCTGCTGATTTATGGCCCTAGTAAACAGTCCTGAAAAGCACAGTGAGAATTTTCTGGACCTTATGTGGTTCCAGCTGACTGGAAGCTCCAGGCTGTTATTTGACCATGTGGAGTAATAAAACTGTAAAAACTAATTAACTTTTGGGCCCACTGCAAAACAAACTAGTTCATGCAAAAAATTACTCCATACTTGCAAGCAACAGTGACTTTATGGGCTTATAAGCCTGTATTTAATGACCAAGCATGTAGTACGATGTGTGAAGTATGTTCCTTTTGCTGACTTCTAAGGCCAAACAGAATATAACGAGCTCTACTGATCACTGAAGGTCTGAATACCAGCTTGGGATAATGTTCTCTTTCATCCTTATTAATTATGTAGCTGATGTGTGGGTGGAGGTTTGACACAAAGCTGCATTAGATGTTTTCTTGTAGTCTCTAACAGCCTGAATTACACACACCCAACCTGAGCCGAAGCAGTTCATTCAAGGAAAGATGCTCTCTGCAGTGTGAGTGCCGTAGTCTTTCTGAGGTCATTCTCTGCTCAGTGTTACTCCTGAGGTATAGCTGAATGAGCTCTTTCCCGGTGGGAACACCAAGGTATTTTTCTGATGTTAGCAGGCAAACAGTCAGCCCTGCTCAGGACCTGCCTCCCGTGATGAGGATGCTCTGTGTGTGCCAGTTGTGGTGGTGACATCAGAGAAGGGATGTTTCAGAGTGCCCCGGTATTGTGTTCCTTGCCAGTGACAAAACACTTACCAACATCTTATAGATGGCCCAGCCTCTGTCATCCTACACCGATTTGGACGAAGGGAGTGACTGACTGTTCTTCCCGCTTAATCAGATTACTAAGGTAACCCTGCTTCTGTCCCATCACTCCTGCATTACTCAGTAGCCCTTAATACTGCATGTTTAACTGCCTGTATTGTTAGAGTCAAAGCTGTGCCTGCTGATTCCTGTTCTCCTTTGCTAGGGTCTATCAATTTAGCTGGTGGCAAGAGCTTTGTGTAGAGCCACATGATGCTGCTTTGCTGTTCTTTTCTGATCAGTAACTCATCACCCCAAAGAGCAGAGCTGGCCCTTTTGCAGAACATAGGGTGCTCTGGAGTAAGCTGTGCAGGCTTGAGCTATGGTTCCTCAGAAAGCTGCAGACAGTGCATGGCCTCTTCTCTGCCCCTGTTGAGAAGGGAGGGGAGGAAGGTTGAATATTGTACCAGGTTCCTTTGCTGCCCCGCTACATGGCTGTGGAATGAGGGAGCTTGATCTGGAGCTACCTGCTTTGGGGGAAGGTTGTGTGCTGGCCAGGTCTGCGTGACCTGGGTCATGCAGATAGAGCGTCTCATACCTTGGCAAGATACTTGTCATGATTGCTGATACAGGAGCAGTATTTGGAATTTGAAAGAGACACTATCTTAAAGGCAGGAAAACTGTGATGTGATGAGATTTTTAAAAAATAATTTATTTATTTTAAAGCTTCCCCCCCTCTCTTTCTGATGGATGTGCTTGAATTGTCATGGTACTCAGCACCAGAGTACCAACTAGCGTGGGTCTATCTCAAGCTTTGGTTTTCTCTGCTAAGCTAAGTATTATTGCAGAGCTATTATTTGACCTAAAATACATGTGTGTGCATACTCACTGCTATAGAATTCTACTTTTTCACGCATCAAATCAAGTCCCTGTGGATTTTCACCTCCCTCCCAGATCTGGCAGACAGTGAAAAAGGGAGCTATTTTTAATCTGAAATGTTCTGTGTTTCAAGTCCAGACTATAAAATGTGGTTTTTCTGCTGACAAGTTTCATGGCTGATTGCTATAAAACTCCTTGTCTTTAAAGGAAGGATAAAACTTCCTACAGGAAGGGCAAAAGTTCTGATTTTTGGGGCTATGGGTCTTAGTTCCTTTGAGAAACTGAAAAACAGTGGCAATCACTGTCCTTGTATTAAAGAATTTACCGAGAAGGAGGAACAATTTAACAGAGGAGTCTAGGAAAGTCCAGTGTGGTAGAGTGATATCAAGAGACCCAGTTCCCCTCCAGGAGGGGGAACGATAGTCACTGGATTAGGAATTATTTCCCTGAAATCTTGCTGTCACAACAGTTCTATCATCCCACTGGAGTCACTGCTCCATCTGTCCTCTTGAAAGGCTGGCATGTATTGTCTAGAAGAGAAGATTAATTTCTGGTCTAAGTGTTCTCCCTGCCCAAAAGAAATGGGTATAGAAAAAGTTTCTTCCTCTCCGCACTGTATGTGCTGTTCAGTGCCCGAGCCCAGTCTGATGGGTCAAAGGGGAAGTCACCTTCCAGGACAGGTCCATCCTTCTGTGCTGACTGTCCTGTACCCAGGGGTGTGATGATGGGGATAGCAAGTTATTACCACCAAAGTGCAGACACTTGTCTAAGCAGTAAGGGCTGAGACCTCTGGCTTCTTTTTGCCCTAAAGGGAGGAGGAGGGAGAGAGGCAGAACAGATCCGGCGGTACAGGAAGGCTTGAGTTGGGGAAAGTAGCATGCCCGGTTTTGCGAGGTAGCTTTAGGTCAGCACTTCAGGGTAGGCGGTAGGCTGGATGACTTGGGTGTGACAGGAGCAGTGTTCCCTAGTCAGTGCGGAACCCTGTCCCCCCAGCACTGGTGGAACTGCTTCAGTGCAAACCCCAGCTCAGCTTTCTTCTGGCTCCCAATGCTGAAGGGGCTAATCGTGACAGTCCGAGTGGTCTCTGTGCTGGTGGCCCCTTGAGCTGGGACAGCCCTCACCTACCCTGCTGCAGCCTTGGTAAGCACAGAATTGCAGCTAATGAAACACAAGGTAAGATAAGCTCCCTGTAATTGTATGGGCAGAATTTTTCCTTGCTGAGTAAATTTCCATCCTTGTTACTAACCTGGCAGCACCCTGCAGATGTAGCCTTGGTCTTTGCTGTAAGGACTAACACAGGCAATGGGTAACAGCATCCTGGCACCTGATAAGGCTTAATGGGACAGCCAAGCTCTGAGCCCAGCAGACCACCCACAGTACTGCCCTGCAGTGTGCTCCTCTCTTTTCTGCCTGATGCAGCAGGGGAGCAGCACTTGTCTCCTGGGGCTAGCTAGATCATTGGTGTTTCTGCCTGGCTTTCGTCTCACTGGTGTTGCTCACCAGATATGTCACTAAGCAGCAGCAGAGAGAGACCCAATGGCTCAGATCTGATTAACCTCTACAACTTTATCCTGTGTCTTAATTGGATTAGCTGCAGGGGGGTGGTTTCACTACGGTTCCTGTTTTTTTCTTGAACAGGTACTTATCACTGTGACATCTGATGCAAGCAACAAGTTAGAGTAGCAAGACCTGTGAATAAACAAGTGGTGTTTGCTTCTTCCCCACTGCTCAACTAACAGCTCCTGCCATTACGTTCTGAAAAATTGCTGTAGCTGATGCCTGTGAGGTGGGTCTGAGTAAGCCCTGTAATCGAACCTCTTGGGAGGTGTGGGTCTCACCTAACAGCCTGGATGCCAGACCAAGAGTCCCTGATTGCTAACTGCAGTTCTGTCACTTTTGGGAAGAATTTCTGCTCAGTAAATGTTCAAAGCAGTATTAACTTTCCATGTTCAGTATCTTTCATCTTTTCTCTGAGCTTTTTAGTTTCCTTCAGGGCCTGATTCTTCTGCACCTTAGGGTTTTTGCTTGTATCACTGCAGTGGCTGTGGGCTGTAGGGAATTTGCCTTATTCAGCACTGCAATAGCCCTTCCTCTTCAAGGACTTCAAAGCTCATTCTCCAGTATCACTTCATTTAGTTTCGCAGGTAGGAACAGGGAATAAGGAGATCAGTGATCATATCCTGTTACAGTGGGGGACAGGCTGCTACAGACCTAAAAAAGGAATGGAATCCATTTGATCATGGGATTGCCCCTCATTCCTCAAGCTGCTGTCAGCCTGCGTGGTGCCCAGTTGAGAAAAAGGAGAACCAGTTTACAGGAGACTACCTCATGTCCATCCTTCTGCCAGCAGCACCCAGTTACCTCTTCAACAAGCTTAAAATAGAAGCCTTTGTCTTTGCCGTAGCTGTAATTGGTCCTGGGTTGGGCACTGGGGAGGGTCATTCACTTCCCTGAGACGATAGAAGGGGTACATGCTGCTGAGAAGCGCTCTCTTACGTCTGTTTCTAGATAGCTGTGCACAAAAAGAGTGAATTGTAGGTGTGATATCAGCACACGGCTCTGTTCCAGGAGGAATAATAGATGTACCAGCACCACACTAGCTGTTACAAGATCAAAAGTGCTGTTACATTAAAGCTGGTAATGCTGCCTGGCTTGGCAAAAGGGCTGAGAAATTGTTCCAGGGTTTTAATGTATGTTCAGAAAAACTGTCTTCCATAGTGATGATCAGGCCTTTGAATTTAGTCCATGTACAATAGCGTGGGTTTTAGTGACTTGGTGAAAATGTAATTCCAAGGAATTCCCTCTTTGCGCAGGGCTTGAATGTGATTCATTTGTGAACACTGTGTGCATCACAGTTACAGCCTCTGACTAGAGAGTTCAGTACTTCATTGCATCTGGGGTGCCTTTACGGGGTGTGGCATTGTCAGGCATGGTCTGTGCTGCTGCTTGTAAAGAAAATGCAATCATTAGGTTGAATTACGATGGACGTTAGTTTCCTTTTTCTGATTTAATGTATTCATGTATTTTGTGTCCACTGGCCCCTCAGCAGCTTGCAGGCTGGATATGTAAATTGGTAGCTGCAGAGTATGACTGATCCATTAATAGGTGGAATTTGATGCTCATAAAAATGAATGCATTTAATGTTGCATGGCAATGGTTTGCTTGAATTTTTAAGTCGCCTGAGGATCTCTTACTTGGAATTCTGTGGCTCAGGCTATATTTGTTACAAAAGCAATACAAATGGAGAGGCCCTGTGGTTTCAGAGGGTTGGCTATTCTTTTGTCTGTGAGTATCACTTACACTTTTTCTGTATCAAATGTTATTCCAAGGAAGCTGTGAAAATGTGAAATGCAGTGATATCTGAAAACAAAGCATTGCAGTCCAAAATCACTGTGTCCACAGAAATATCTGTCTTTGGAGATCTGTTCAGATAGTATTTTTCAGAAAAAGCCAAGTTTTAGTAGATAATTTTTCATTATTAGGCTTTCATGGAGGGATGTAGAGGACTAAAAGGATTTGGTGGGTCGTTAAAATAAGTACAGATCTGCCACTGTGGGGTTTTAAGCACAAGATGAAATCCTGGCCCCTATGAAGGGGCCTCATTTGCTTCCTTTGGGCCCCATGCTAATTTCATTACTGATTTCAGAAGGGTAAGGACTTCCCCTGATTTTAATTTTACAGTGTTTCTTTAAGCATGCAGACATAGAAAAATTCGGTTTCTTTTGCTGAGGGTTTTATTAAAGCTCACGTAACGTGCACCCCTTCCATGGTAGAGCATTCGTGTGATAAATTTCATTTTTCGGGCACATGAGGTTGTGATGATCCCTCAGATATTGAGAGGCTGCATTCTGAAAACATTGGCACTTCTTGCTTTTTCCTTTAGCACTGCGAGACAAATACTTCAGCTCTTCATCACTTATGCAAGCCTGGGCTGAAGGGGCAGTAACAAATATGCAGGGAGAATGTTGTGATACGCACCATAAAGTTGTTCCAAGGAGAAAGGAATATCCAGGCTCAAATGATCTTTTTCCCTGAGGCTTCTATGGTTTATTTTAATTTTTTCTAAGGTGAAGTGCTGGATCCAAGCCTTGCTAACAGCCAGCATCTTTCATGTCAGGGAAAAAATTCTTTGCTAGCGTATTCCTTGGCCACAGCCTCTCTAAATGCTGGTGATTTCAACGCAGCAGAGTTTGGCTGTGGAAAGACTATCCTTACTGTAACAATGTATAGCTCTGTGGGTACTGCATGCATCTCTGACTGATCTGTTCTCATAGGAATGTATACCAGGCTTAGTCTGAACAGTGTCTCCATTTTGCAACCTGAGAAAATGACCATGGTTTGGTATGTTTCTGAGAAGGTGATGGAAAGAACCAGATTTGCTGGGTGGGCAGCAGGAATAGAATCAGGATTCTAGTACCAGTGTGAGGTAGCTGGGGGTGTGAGTGGCACCTTCATGGCACTTCTTTGCCACACTATGGTGTTCGAAAAAAAAATCTCCTAGAGGCAAGTAGGGGTGCTTGGTTATGATGTCTTGCCTCTGAAGCTAGCTAGTTGTGATTGCAGGGATTTGCAGTCTGCTACAGGTTGGCATAAGCCCGTCTTTCAACTTGTAAAAAAGCTGCTGTGATTGTTTGAAGGACATCAGGCAAGTATGCAGGCAAAACCCAGCTGCTTTTCTTCTGGAGGCTTGGTCTCTCAAATAGTCAGTGGCCAGGGTTCTTGGGAGTCTGATCATGCTTTGGGGCTGCAGAAGGCAGCACTGCGCTGTGGATGCTTCGGCCAGGCCACTCTAACCACCAGCTCCTTGTCAGAGCGCTCTGGCCTGCTTTGCTTGGGCTCAGCTGCAGCACACAGCTCTGTACACAGGAGACAGCTTATGTGGCTCAAGGGTGAAGGAATGGTAAGATGTGTAGGTCTGAAAAAGACCTCAAGAAATTTCCCCCCTTCCCCATCAGCTCCCCACCACAGATCAAAGTTATCTAGACTGTCCCATTTCCTTGCTGTAGGAAGGATTCTCACTTCAGCTTGTCTGAGACCAGGTCCACAAGGCCTGAGAAGAGAAGAGTGAATGGAGAAGCTGTTCACCAGGACCTGCTTCTTCTGGTGGCACCAGCTGGCAGTTTCTGAAATAATTTTTACGTTAGCCACCTCCAAACTCTGTAGAGGTGAGAACTGGAGCAAGCAACACTGGTCAATTAAAACGGCCATATAATTTTCATTGCCATAATAAAGACTAATGTAAAGTAAAATTAATTATTTTATGCAATAGGACAGGAATTAATCTCAGCTAAGCAACCCAGTCTGTTTGTACTTCCCTACTTGCTACAACAAACATTTATCTATGCAGTGAGGTTTTCTAGCATAGAAATGCTAAGAGAAGAGTGTGACGGCCATGAGAGTTGGACTGGCTTACTTTCTAGCCATGTTCCCTCCCTTGGGAGGTGAAGAGGCTGATGGCTAGCTTCCAGTTAACACAGTTATTTTGCTAGCTTACATGGTAACTGTGCTGAAGATCCTGCTATTGCCTGGGTAATCTCATTTCTGAAGAGGCATTCTGCCAAAATCTTTGTCCATGGAATGAGCTGAGTCAAAACTCTAGTTTCCCCTCCATGCTGGGGTAATATCCAGATTCAGGGTGCAAATCCTCAAACCAGCAGCAGGTTTGTGCCTGTCCTACATGGGACAGAAATATTGCAGAGCCCAAAGCAGCTTCACAGCTGGGCCACAGCTACTTCCTTTCTTGTGAGAACAAGCAGCAAGACTGACTCACTGGCTTACATCTGTCTCTGGGAGTGCAATAGCTTTGCTGTCCCATGCATGCTTATGCGTAGTACTTTACTGCAGGGCTGAGCAAGGCTGAAAATCTCTCAGTGTATCTCCTGTCCAGCTCCTCCAAGTCACTCAGTATGATGAGCAGAGCCTGGTTATATCTGTTCTCCATCTGTCCCTTCCTCCTCATCTTCACTATCATTAATTGTTAGCATCTGGCTTGAAAGATTGCCTCTTAGCACGGTGCTGATGGGATCTTTCCACAGAGGATTAAGGCTGGAGTGGATTGACAGGAGACAGTATCCTTGCTGTGGGAAGTTTGCCAGTTATGTGCAGGCTCAGTGCTGCTGCTCTTCCAGTTACTCCAGTTCATGTCAGGACATAGGCAAGAGTCAGTTGCAGCTCCATGCCCCCTCACTGTGGCCAGCTGGCCAGATGTGGCCCTGTGCACTGCATGCTGGGTTCAGGAGAGGCCTCCTGCACCCAGCTGCTGCATGCAGCCTTTGTCAAGACTTTCTGCCTCTTTATATCAGCTGCATCATCCCATGGAGGTGGTTTCATACCTAGCTCATCAGGTGGTTTCCACTGTGGATCGCAGTGCTTTAATCAAGTATGTGGATAACGATAACAGCATTGTGGGCGGTGCTGGCAGTAGGAGTTGAGATGTCGTTTCATACTGTATCATGCTCCCTAGGTGGCTAATGTGTCTGTAAATCACACAAGTGCTTTCCTGTAGCTTTGCTTTCTGTTACAGCCTCAGCTGCCAGGATTTCATGGGACACAGATCTTAGCTTTTGGCGAAAGCATGGCCTCCTTTCCTTGTAGAGGTACTTAGTATGTATTTCCAGTGCTCTGAAGTGTAGCTGAAGGCCCTGCTAAGCTCACTGAATCCAGGCCCTGAGAGATGATATTTCTTTTTGCTTTATTTGGTTTGTTTTCCTGTGGAGTCTGTATTTTTTCCTGTACGTGCACGGGGAGCAGGGGAGAATCCCTCGGCATTTCAGAAGATTCAGAAGGTTTTCCCCTTACCTTGTTGTCTGCTGATCTGTTCCTAACAAGTCCTTGGAGACCCTTGATGCTCTTTCCCAAATATGTGTCCTGCAGTAACTAAAGGGTATCTGTTACCTTGCAAGGACAATCTGGGGCCTGGAGGCACATTTACTCCTTGCTGTCAGTAGCACAGGTGATGACTCTCTTTTTCCATAGTTAGGACAGACGGGCAGAAACTCTGTGTTTTGAAGCTGTCATACCGGGGAGGGTTTCCATGTGTGTTGATGCTGTCTACAACTACAGCTGTTGCAAAAAAGTCTTCTCCCAGTCTAAAGGAAAACCTTTATATCTAATCCATCTCAGACTTTAAATCTTAAAGATAGCCAAGTAAAACCAACAGAGTTCGCACCAAAGGGCTCAATTTTGTGGGCTTCTTGGAGGGAGTGTTAAAAGATGTTCACCGGGTTTAGAAGCATTGTTGGTTTTTTCAGGTTTGGGTTTTTTTTTTTTGTATGAAAATCCCACTAGCTGGTATTCCCATGTCCCTTTAAGCCATTTGAGATAAAATTTCTTTTGTTTCTTTAAAACAATTTTTATCTTGGCTTGTGGGGCTGTACAAGTAGAAATTAAAACACTGCTTGGTATTTCCTTGCCCTTCCTATCTGTTCTTCATCCCCAGATCCTTTCAGCTCTCCCCAGCTCCCCCCGCTTCCCTCCCCAGCTTGCCTTGAAGGGCTGGGAAAGCCGGCTCTGGCGCATTATGTTGCCTGCCTGATTGTTGTGGGGTTGTGTTTGTGTGGGGAAGGTCACGAGACAAAAAGACCACCAGGCAGGGGTGGGCGGGGGGTGTTCAGTCCCTCTCCATTCAGTCCTTGTGGCGATGGGTGGGAAGAGTCTTGTTTGCATGACAGGATTTCAGGGGGCGATTGCTTTTTGTTTAGGTTTCTTCCATGGCTGCTGCATGGGCCCTGGAGGGCTACAACAAAAGTAGAGCATATATATGAGATTCATGGGGCTGAAGCATGCTGAGGTAACCAAGAAGCAAAGCCGTTAGTGCAGGAGTGACTGTGCCAGAGCCAGTCACTGTGCGTTTGCAGCCTGGAGACTGTCAGCAATTGATCTGGGTGGGGTGTTTGTGCTATGTCCAGTCTTGGCTCTGGTGGGAGTTCCTCTTGGTTGTCCGAATCCTGTGTGTGGGCCAAGATCCTTAGCTGGAGGAATACTGTGGAAGTTTTCTGTCTGTGGAATGAAGGTCGTAATGGGGGGGGGACAGCTCCATGGACCTGCCACAGTGGCTATGCTTCCCTGAATATTTTTGAGACTTCCATCCAGTGACATGTTTGCAGCATCTGCCTCCTTCCTTGCCCATCAACTCCACACTTCTGAGAGCATCCTTGTGTTTAAACAGTGCTTACTTCCTTATCATCCCTCTGAGAAGCTGAGATGCTGTGCCTCAGTGTGGCTCTCTCCTCACCCCCCATCCTTAGAAAGCAGCTCAGTCTATATTTACCAGTGGTGTGCACAAAGGCAAACATTGTCAGGGACTTATTGTAACTGTCCCAATTACCCTGAGTTCATTTGCATAAGAAGATTGACTAGCCTGTGGTAGTGGCTTTGCCTTGGTCGTCTGATATGGGACACTTAGATTTGGGGAGCAGAAAAGAACTAGACTTCCCAGGCTGCGTGTGGGATGGGGTGACAGTTTTGGTCCCTAACAGCGCGGGTGCTATGTCAGCCCTTCCTGGAAGGACGATGACTTGTCAGCTCCCAGCCACTGGCAGGACAACTCTGCCTGATTCAGTTGTGATAGCTGCCAGTTTCCCAGAGATGCAGATTCAAGGAACCCCAAGCATGCCTGAGCTCCTGACTGTCCCATCTGAGTAAAGCCTTCTCCTGTATAGTGTGTGTGTGTGTGTATTTATGTATTTATTTTTAGTAGGTGTTGACCCTGCTTGAATGCTTTTAGACTAAGCAGTGACCTGCCTTGTGTTGTCACTTCCCTCAGGCACATGTAACCTCTCTTCCTTCTGTCTAGATTTCTTCCAGAGAGCTAGCTGTTCCTGCAGGCAGGCACTAAAGGGAGAGGAAAGCAGCTGGGATGAAGCCCAAGTGAGGAAGCAGGCTGAAATGGTATGATCTCTTGACCCAAAGCAATAGCTAGTGCTGTTAGGGCTTGCTCACACTGCAGCAGCTGCACAGCTCACGCTCCTTTCACTGAATTGAGAATTATTCGTATTCTCTTTCCCTTCCCCCAGTGCCATATGTAACATGATCTGCCCATGCCCAGGCTGGCAGATGGAAAAGCAAGACACTCGTCTATTTGCAGTAATGGTTCTTCATAGGCTCAACTGGCCTGTCAAGTTACAATGTTCAAGCTTGTCAGCTTTGGCAGAGCAGCCTTTCTGGAGACCCTTACAGTCCCTCTGCCACTGCTGTGTGTGTGCAAATGCCTGCGCAAACGCACATCTACCTCTTCATCTCCCTGCTGCTTCCAGGAGAGACTCTCACATTTTGACATCTTTCCTTTTTGCTTGTGGATATCACCAAGCTTAGTGTACTTCCTGGGAGTGCTTTGACCTTTACTTTTAACCCCTCCTTAAAAATCTCCCCTCTAGTATTTGGCAATTTCCAATTTTTACTAGTCAGTTATTAGGTGGCAATGTAGGAGTGCTTCATGGAGGTGGCTGGAGCGCAGGCAGCTCATCTCAACCATAGTAGTATTTTAAAGCCTCTTGCATTCTTGGGTGAATTACATCGCCTTTCTGCTTTTTGTTCCCAGTTCGTAAAGTGGAACTCTGTCTACTGAGCCAAAGGCAGTGGTACCACTGTGAATCAGAGAGAGCACAAATTATCATTTCAAAATGCACTCTGTGATAGAGACCTGATTGCTAATGGCCAGATCCCAAGTTTCTGTCCTATATTTTTGGACCTCACTGAGAGGAATTGATGATCCAGCATTGATTTTCTCAGGAACTCCTTTGCTATTTCTTTAGCGTGGTGGGGGCGGGGAGGAATCCTCATGTCTTTTCTTGGATGAGTTGCTGCTTGTGCTCCGACTCCAGGACGCTCACATTTTTTGCCTGAAATTAACTGCATTGATACTGTTATATTTACTTGGTGCAAGAAACATCAAAAAAGAAAGGGGCAGAACCAGAGTCTCAAGTTGAGGCACAAATGAGCCCCTCATGGTTCCTCTAGCAACGCTTTAAAAGCCAGTTTGTATGTTTGACTGCCCCGATGTGTTGAAAAGGCAAAGTAGGGTCAAGTCTTAGATTTAAATTTGTTTTCCTTTCCATTGTCTTTGTTTTTGAGGGCTGTGTCCTACCTTCTACTGGGTTTCTATGACCTCTCATTTCAGCTTGTGTGACAGTGGAGTCTAGTTATGAACAAGCAAAACATGAGCTCCAGACACTGAATTAGCTTTTAAATGGTTGTTCCTGATAAATATAAAAGATTTTCTGAGCATGAAGTAAAGGGCTATGATTTAAGGTCTTATGCTATCCCTTTTAGAGTGAGTCACTGTATCTTTTGCTTTGCAGTTGGGAAAATTAGATTTGTCACAGGATCATGTAGGGGGTGACTGATAGACCTAGGAGGATAACAGATACCTTGGCCTATCGAAATCTGCACAACCAAAAGGGGTGGGAGTGTATCCAGTTTTCAGCTCTGCCAGTGAGGTTCAAGTAATAAGATGTGGCCTTTCTAAATGCTTTATTTTCCCCAGCTGTGAAAAGGGCAGAGGTGAGTGAATAGTGGTAAGTAGAGTTTCGTTTGCAATTCCCCAAAAGATTGGGAAAAATGCTTTTTGTTTCTCTTTGAGCAAAATATTTAGTTTGACTTGAGCCAAACCATCTGGGCACTCTGAACATAAACATAAATGGCAATTTTCTAATGAAACATTTTGAAAATGGTAACGTCCAGTGTTTTGGCCTTGTAGAATCTGAGGGAACTTCTTCTAAACAATCAATGTTCAAAGCTAAGGCAAATTCACAGGAAAGTCTTGGCATGACTGAAATCTCCAAGTTTTTGCTTGGAAAAGTTTTGTTTTGAAAAAATTTATCCTGACTTTAAGAGCGGAGTAAAGCCCTGCAAATAACACTGATGATAAACAATGTTTCAATGTCATACATATGAACTGCATCTTGTCCCACTTTTAGGGTAGTGTTACACTTGCATCTCTTGGGCTGCTGCTTGTAATTATCTTGGTGCTTTATCCTATCAGCTGTTTCCACGTTACTGGCTCAGTTTTGCTACAATTCTCTTTGATGGGGGCCGTCTGCCTTTGGTGGCTGCTGTTTGAGTTGCTCTGGGTTCATGAGAATCTGTTGACTGGGAGCAAAGAAGGTGCCTGATGGTGGAGGGATTATACAGGGCCAGATGACGGTAACACTGTCTGCTCCAGGCAGCTTTTCTGGTCCAGGATTAAAGTTCATGCTGTGTTACTTGCGTCTCCGTCTAAGGCCTTGTCAAGTCCATGTGGGAAGCTATTCTGCCTGCAGCATTTCACTTTGTGCTGCTCAGCTCACTCTCTGCCTGATTTCTCCTCCCCTCTTTCCCTTTCCATTCAAGCAGCACCTTTCAGTCTTCCCCATTCAGGTCTGTCTTTGCTCTCTGCCCTGTGTAAAACTTCCATGCCCTCCTTACCATTCATCATCTCTTGCTCATTCACCTCCCTACTTGCCTTTCTCCATTCATCTGGGCTTCCTCTCGGCCAGTCTAGGCTGCCCTCTCCTCCTGCCCCTTCCGCAGTCCTCCTTTTGTGTTTTTGCACTCCCTTCTCTGTGACCATCCGAAGCACAGCAGTCTGCAGTGGGGTCTGTGAGGATGCTCTGCTAGAAGTTGGCCCCACTTGATGGGCTAATTAATCCCCAGTAGAAGCCTGGTGGGATTGTTTTGGGTGGATTTGTCTCTCTAGTAACCCTGCAGGTGAGAAGATTATTTTTTTTCCCCCCACTCTCTTCCTGCTTCCCAGAGATGCAGCATGATGCATGAGTAGGAAGAGTATTGCCATTTCCTAACCTTCCTTTTCAGTCTGGTCTTTCTGTCTCTCCCTCCTGGCTTGTTTCCCCTTTGTTTGCAGTGGTTGCAACTCTCGGGTAACTCCTTGGGAGGTGGTTTTGATTTCCTCATTCCTGAGGAGCATAACATGCATTCTCTTAATTATGCTGGCTCTCTAATTATGGTTGTTGCCTGTGCCTTCTCTGCTTCCTTCTTCTAATCATCTATGTTGGGGTTGTATCAGTTTTGGAAAGCCATCTCTGCACTTGAATGTGTGTTTTAAGTGTTACTCAGGAAATAGCTTGTGAATTGCAGTAGCCAGGGCTTGTTGTTTCTAAGTCTCAATGCAGCCACAAACCTGTGCTTGTGATGCAGACATGGCAAATATGGACCACAGGCCTCTGCCAAAGATCCCCCAGCCTGCTGTGCACATGGTCCCCTACAGCTCGCACCGATGCTGGCAGTGTGCAAACATCACCCCCATCCCACTGAAGGAGCAGGTCTCTGCTGCAGTGTGGCAGGAGAACTAAGTGGGAGGTCTGCTTGCCTGTGGGTGCCCATGGGGGGCTTCAGCTTTGAATGGTTAAACTGCATTCAAGCCAGTCTGTTCAAGTAAAAAGGGAATATTAGAGCTTGGGAAGAGTGCACAGGCTTGTCAGAGGAAGCAGGTGCTCTTTAAAGCATGTGTGAGCCCTATACACATGAGAAATCTGATTAGTTCAGTAAAGGAGGCAGAAAAGAGGGAGAGGCAGGCAAGGAGAGGGGCTCTGTGAGTGAGTGCAGGTTTGACTGACAGGGCGAGCGCTCTGTTGTGTGGGAGGCTGTGAAGGGAGTATCCGCTGCTGTCTCCCGACGCAGTAAGGAGCCCCTGCTACGGCTCAAGCAGGGCCAGGCTCTGTGAGGACTTGTCAATGCTGTGAGAAAGAGCTTTTCCCCTGATAACTGTCTAAAAGAGGGATTTCAAACCATGCTGTGGTATAGTTTGTTGTCAGGCTGGTGAATGTGTAAAAGGGGTTCCCTATTCACCATGTTTGGGCCCCACAGAGACGTTACACCTTGCAGGGCACAGCTAGCCAGAGGCCAGCCCTGCATTTTGTCACCTGCAGGGAGAACTGCTCTGCTCCAGCTGTAAGGCTTGGGCAGTGAACCTGCATGGACAGCACTTCTTCCTATGAAGTTAGTTGCATTCCTGTTGTGGAGTCTTTATTTAAGTCATGATTTGCTTTAAAACTTCAGACACGTTTTGTGTCTGTTTGAAAACTGTGGCAAAGAGAACTCTAGAAACACTGTGCTTTGCATTGTATTTGTCCCTCGTATCCAGTAATAAGATATAAGGCGTATAAGAAGCCCAAAATGCAGCTTAATTTCTCTGACTTGTGGTTGTGCAGCTTTGGCACTTGGACAAAACTGTTCTACCCTTAAACCAAAGTATATTTGACATAGCAGACACTGGGAAAGTGCAAACACTGCAGACCTTACCCTTGCAGTCCTTCATGGAGGGAACCTGCAATCTGGGTGTCATCCAGGACTGATTTGGATATATTGCCTAAGAAACAATGTGAACCACCACAGCTTCCAGCAGTCTGGCTCCTTACTGCAGTTGTAACCACTGTGGTCACCCTGGAAAGATGCAAGCCAGGATTGCTTGCTCTCAAGTGTTTAAATGATAGAGGTTAGAGTAATAATACTTCCAGCTCTGGGTTCTATTTGGAACCAACCTGCCTGGAGTACTTTTGAGATAGTTATGTTGTTGCAGTGTAACGCCAAGTACCTACAAGGCATTGCAGGGAATCATGCGGTAACCTCTGCCTCTTCACAAGGCTGACATTATCTTCTGCTCCAGTTTAGCTTGGAAAGCAGAGGAGTTTCTTTGGTAGCTTCTAGTCCCCATGACTGAACAAAGCCAGATGTAAAATCAGTATAAGTTAAATATGTTTCCCAGTCTGTTTAGTAGAAGTTTTGCTCTGTGGTTGTTGTTCTAACCAGAAGTGTGGTTTGAATTCCAGTATAGGTGGGTCATTCTGGTTATATGTGTGTTACGGCAGTTTTTAGTTGGGGCTTTAAATGCATCTGTTTGGCTTAAGTTTTTCTGAGCCCTAATAACTTGCAGTCAGGTTGGAAGGGAACTGTTGGGATCATCTAGTCTCTCATAATGAAGGCCAGAAGATTTTCTGAGTGGTCTTCTGCTTGACCTCGGCCATACCTCATCTCCTAGGAAAACTTGCAATTTAATTGTAAAACTTCTGGTGAAGTTAGTGAGACATTTCACTTGTTAATAGTAAAAATAATCAACTTATTCTAATCTAAAGCTGCCCAGCTTTGACCTCTAGGCCCTAGATGTGATTATACCTTTGTCACAGTGGAGAATCCTCTACTGCCAAATTTCTGTTCCCTTTGTGGTTCTTCTGGACAGCGATCAAGTCATTGCTTAACCTTCCCTTTCATAAGCTAATGAATTGAGCCTGTCAGTGGAGCCAGTCAGACTATACCAGTAACAAAGTGCCAAACGCAGAGGTAATGTCACCTCATTTACAAACCTGCAGGTCATGTTTCGTTTTTTGAAGGCAGTGTTACCTTGAGAGCTCTCAGTGTAACAAACAAGGCTTTTTTTTTCCCGGAGTAGCTGCTTCTGAAGATGGCATTCCCCATCCTGTAAGCTGGCTGATGTTCTTGGCTCCTGGCCATATGGCTTTCCATTTGTTTTTACTGTAATATGTATTGTTTGCAAGCACCCAGCTTTACCAAAAGACCCAGCTCATGCTCAGTAACTTGCTGCTTTAGCTCATCTGTGAGCATGATGCAGACTTATCTTACACTTTGGAGAAAGTCACTGATGATAATTCTGTAGGGGCAAGAACAAATTCTCATGGGTCCCCATTAGTGGCATCTCCATGTGATGGTAGCTCTCTAGCTTAGTTTTATTTTTGAGACCTGTCAAATAGGCAGACTTTAGCATGTTGAATGTGTGACAGCCTGAGTTTGTGTCACAGTAAGTCCTCAAACACAGGGTTGTCTGGTGATGTCACATGCCCTGCAGAAATCAGTTATACCAGTGATCCTGTCTTATGATCTACACCAAGTTTGTATTCCCATCCAGATAATATCAGCTGAATATAATCTGTTTTCTGTAGCCTATTCTGACTGATATTAGACCAGTCCTCCTCCCATTATGCATTACTCAATATCAGTCATCTGTTCATTTGCTGTGGGTTGCTATTAGGCCAACAGACCTGCTTTGTCCCATTAAATTCTTGTCACAGCCCTGCAGTTTTGGGAGTGGTGTGGGTGCCTGTCACCATGTTTGGACAGGAGTTTGGGAGCCGTGGTTGGAAGGTTGCTGATGCAAAGCTGGAAGAAAGGTAAAAAGCAGATCTTGATGTTCCTCCAGTGTTCCCAGACTTGCAGAAAATCAGTATTAGTACTGGCTTTTAAAAATCTTTTGGATGAAAGTTACCTTGACCTGCTGATTCAAAACTATCTAACTTTGGCAGCTGCTGTGTAATGTTCTCCAGAGTTACTGCTGGGACAGAAAGTGTGTCATCATCGTATAATAGAAATAATTCATTGGGCTTTTGTTCATATACAGAACATAAACATTTCAACTACTGCAGATTCTTTTGCGCTGGTACCACCTATGCTACTTTTTCCACATAATATCAGACCAAAACCCTGTTTTGAATGAGGAGACTCATCTGCCTCACCTGTACCAGCAGAGACGCTGCTGTGACAGGTGACATTGTTGATAGCAGTGAATTTTACAGAAATGCTTGTGTATGTTTACTTAACCTGGGGGTAAGCGGGGATCTGACTGCAGGAACTTGGCCTGAAATACAGCCCCAGCTGAACAGCTATTCTGACTGTTGTGTTTTGGTTTTTGGTTTTTGTTGTTTTTTTTTATTTTCCTCATAGCAATAGTGATTAGAGCCTGTCTGTCTCCCAGCTGTGAGGTTGACTGTGCATGCTATGCCTTCTGTTATGTAGTCCAAATAAATGCAGCATCCTACCCAGAGTGTATTGCATTTCAGCTCGGAATGAAATGGCTTATGCATTATGTCCCTTCATGATGTAGAAGCCCTGAGAGATGTGATTAATAGTGATACAAGATTTTGAGATCCTCCAATAAGACATGACTAAAAAGAGATAAACAATAATTATGTGGTGGTAAATGAGAATATCATGTGTCATGGTAGTATAGATATTGCTCTTTTCAGCTTTTGATATTTAATGCCTTATACCATCCAGATGAAAAGTAGGTTTAATTTTAATTAGACTGTGGAACTCATTGCCTCAGGAGATTGTGGAGCCCTAAAAACTAGAGGAATTCAAAAGGGAGAGCAAGAGATTGGGCATTTGTACATATAATAATGTCTGGGCCAGTGCTGACAAGCAGATCTAGAAAGAGTGTTAAACCTCTTGCCTAAGGATTTAAGAAAAGGTTTTAACTGTTAGGGTGGGTTTGGTCATGGTAGTCACTAGGTGATCTCTTGTAGGCTTCATCTTGTCCACAATCTCAGAAATGCGCAGATAGTCAGCACCAGAACTGGGCTGGTGATGCAAGATACATGACTCGCCAGTCTGGGCTGTAACCTGCCCAGCCTGTTGCTGCAGCTGAGGACATCTGTCCAGCAAAATATGCAAGGTTCCCAGTGCTGGATCAAGATTAAAAATTTTATTTCTACCTAAAAAAACCTCCACTACTTTTTAGAGTGCCTCAGCTTCTTTCCATTAGTCTTAATGCACTTACATAAATAATAAAACAGGAAGAAGCAGAGCTGGAGAAGGCTCAGTCTATAAACATGTCTCTTTGCATTAAGCCTTGTGGCATAATGGAGGGCATCTCCTGCCATCCATGCTGTCTCGTTAATCATGTAATTATCTCCCTCACTTTCAGTGCTTCATCTCCTTCCTTGTCAGTGCTGCTGATAATAGAGCTTCTATTTACCCTGGCTTCTTTCTGGGGAGCGGCTTTGGTTTCAAAGCCAGCACAGTGGCATATTTTGAATAATTTAGTTCTGGGTGGCTTGAACACTGTGTGTAATTCCCCAGCTGAGACTGGAGGCTGATTCCTGAGAGTTCTGCCAGAAGGCTGATCTGGACAGAGGCAGTGGGATGGCTCAGAGTGGTGGGTCGCTGAGACAGCAGAGGGCTGAAAGCTAGCTCAACAGGTTCTGTGAGTGCTTCTCAGCTCTATCCTCTCTTAGTGTCTTAGCAAGGACTTGCAGCGAGAAACCCACAGGCAGAGGAAGGACAGGGGAGGGAGCTGCATAAAAAATGTATATGGAAACAGAAACATGGATTTGGGTACCTGGCTGAGCATGATAGGCTTCCCCAGCAAGCTGTGGGTCAGAAATTCCAGGGGTGTCCAAATGCAAGATTTGCTTGGACCAGGGGTCTGAACACCTGTGGAGTCAAGGAGTTCAATGTGGTGTCCAGCTGTCATTGGCTTTGGAAGGTTTGGTATGTTTCTATACCTGAAACTTTGGCAGAAGGCCAGCTCTGTTCATATTCTCCCTGTGCTGCTTGGCCTTGTGGCTTGCTAATTGCTCTTTGCCATTGCAGCCATCATCCAGTCATGCTCTGTAAGTGCTCCACAGCCCTCACTGTGCTAGATCACGCAGGCACAGGTGTGTTGCTTGTGCCATGTAGATGGGGAAGTCAAGGCACTACAAGAGGCACCTGGGCTCACTCCAGAAATCTTGGCAATACCAAGAATCAAACCTGGTCCCAAAGCCCTCTTTCCTATCTGCCTAACTGAGCGGCGGTGCACTCCTGAATCCTTTTATTCTCCCGTTCATGTTTAATCTGTACTTCCAGTATCTGTTTAGATGAAGTGCTTTTGCAGAAGGTAACAACAGATGGTAGTAATGTAGGTCCTTTTCTTGTCTTTGCACCTAAGATAGTAGGAAAAATAAATTAGAGCAGAAACGCCTCTACAGGTTGGCCAGCCAGCTAATGAACCTGGTCCTTCAGGCTACTCTGCCCTTCAAGGAAAAGGGAATCTTATACCAGCTCCCTCCATCTCCAGTTTGCCATGTGCTGCATGCAGAGAGATACTTACCCAAATCCAGGTGATGGACCATCTGCTCTGCAAGTGCCTCCCTGCCTAGGTGAATGCTGAGCTGGGTAGCTCTGTGCTCTCTCACTGCAGCTTTCCGGGGAGCGGGTCTGTCCGGGGACCCTGCTTGGTGAGTTAGTGAGGGTATATCCTCCGTGCTTAAATGCAATCTGGCTTTTGAGAACTGGGTGATGTTTCCAGCCCTCGGGTTCACCTCAGGTCAAAGCAATCAAACATGCACTAAAAGTACTGCTGGACAGCCCTTAATCACTTTATATTGTCTGGGCAGTAGTGGGTAAATTCATTATTTACAGGGGAAGAGAGTGTGCGTCACTGGAGCCAGCACTAATGTTTTACCACACGTGTTCAGGCAACTGAGATTATGTGAGTTTTAATGGTGAGAGGCTGGATTTCAAGGTGGAGGGATATACACTTACCTTTGACTGGTCTTCCTCTCTTCTGGATCAGGGTTTCTCCTCTCATGTGCACCTCCCACTATTGGAAGAGAGAGCAGGATCATTAACCTGCTGGGAAGATCATCACCACCAGGCAGTGATGAAACTCCTGTTAAAACAGCCTCTTTTTGCCCTCTCATTTGGATTATAAGGCAGACTTTCATCTTCTGCCTTGTCATTCCTTTAATCTTCATCAAAGGAGCAAATGCTACATGTACTGTTGCCACATTGTTGGTTTTTTTCCTGTTGTTTTTTTTTAAACAAACAAAAAAAATCCCTCTCACCAACTCACAGCATGACCCTAAAGGTTATGCAAAGGTAGAGAGTGGGCTCTGGTAAAATGTGTGACTATCTTGAGGAGAGTTTCAATTTCTGTCTTAAATGTCTTTTCACAGCTTCAACTTGGAGTCTGTCAATTTCATGTATTGACTTGGAGATGCTTGATTTAACTACAGCATGGCCCTTGAGGCTGGAGATGGTCTGGTTGTTTCCAGACCTTGTTAGCATCCCTAGATTGCGGAGACTATGCCATCTAATGGTCTGAGTTCAAATCCAGCAAACTTAGAGTGGTTTCTGAAACCCTTGGAGATGAACAGATTTTGCATGTGATCGACTCCCTCTTTCCAGCGGGAAAGGGCCTAATGTGAACAAGAAGCAGGCCTACTATTGGTAGCTCCTTTCTGGTAGGAAATAACACAGGAGTTGTCATTTCCATGTAACAGGAGGGGAAGCTAAAGCTGAAGGCGATTTATTTCCAGAATCTGCCTCCTAGTCTGGAGAAGAACTGGGGTCAGTGCCAGGAGGCCTGACTGCCAGGCCAGTGTCTCCCAGAAATGAAGATACCGCTGGACCATAGAATGATTCAGATTTGAAGGGACTGATCCTACTCAAAGCCAACTTCCTAATTAGATGAAGTTGCTTGGAGTCTTGCCCATTGCAAAGACAACTTATGGCTTGGGTGATGCCAAGACAAAGCCCCTTGATGAGGAAACCACGGGTTGTAGCAAATTCTCGGTTCCTGCAACAGATCTGCAATCCTAAAGCCAGCCAAGGATCCGCATGTTGTGCCCAGTTCAGCTGTTGACTCTCCAGCTGCTTTGATGCCCCAGAGGGCTGTTTGCCATGAGGGAGGGGAGCAGCTGGCTGCGCTATGTGAAATGTCTGCATTTTCCCAAGATGCCCATTGTCTGTCTGCAGCACCAGCCTCCACCCTACTTGCTCACTGAGCCGTGGCTGATGTGTCTTTAATTAAAGAGGAGGAACAATTTGAGATTTCGTTTTCTTTTCTCAACCATATTTCCTATTTCCATCAGAGTTTGCAGGGGCCCCTCCCCTTACATTTGTCTTGTAGTTTTGCTGTGGGGCCTTCAGTTTATGGTGTGTCTGCTCTAAAATAAGGAAGAAATAGCAAAAAATAGCTTGTTTTGGGCCAGGGAATTAAGATCCTGAGTCAGATGGCTGCTACGGTCATTAACATATTTACATTTTTGCTTAAGAGCCTGGTTGAGGATCAAGGGAGTTAAGGGTGATTGTCATTGAAATGCGGAGGAAACCTTGCATGAAATTGCCGTTAGTGTCCTATTGTTTGGGGGGGTGAGGGGGGGCAAATGGCCTTCCTCATCCCTGCACCCGTTGTGTTGCGCTTGTTTGCCCAAGTAGATGGGCAGAGGCAGAAGGAACTACGCTGAAGGAAGCCACTGTTCTGATTTAGCTGCTGGGAGGCTTTGCCTGGGGAGCTGTCCCTGTGGGGCTGAACCTGGGGCTCAGCGCAGCCATGCTGCTGGCTGCCAGTCATCGTCTGTCCTCTCGGTGAGACAAAGGTGCTTGGCTGGGCTTGTGGGACAACTAGCCCTTAACGAGATCATCATGGATAAATACATGAAGCGTGTAGCAAAGGTCAGTTGCCTCTTTTATAATTGATGGACCCAAGTGTTTTGAGTGTGCAGTCACATGTTGTTTTTGCCGTGTGTAGGGACACATGTTCTGCAGGACCAGCTCAACCCCTTGATTTTTGTGGCTAGCTGTGATATCAGAAACAAGGTTTGAGGCAGTTTGAAGTGTTGAGGTGGATTCTGAGTGCTGTAGTAACAGATTTTTATATGCTGAAAAAAAATGTTTAAACATAAATAAGAGAACTCCCTTACAGCTGGGGTTTACAGAAAAACATTCTGCTCCAGGTTGTGGAAGCAGTGGTCTAGTCCTGCTCTGAGGCAGGCTTTTTTAGTTCAGATGCCAGTTGTTCATTGTTCACCTCTTACTCTTTCATGCTGTTCAGATCCACTGTTTTAATTCAAACCTATTTCTGATTAGTATCATTAACTTAGTGCCAAAAAGAAAATTATACATAGTAATGTGAAAGAGGAGAACAGCCTCCCTAGCACATTTACAGTACTGAAAATACTAGCTACCTTCTGCCACTGCTTTGATTTTGGTGGGACAAGCAGCAAGACAGTGAGCTGAAGGAGGAATGCTGGTACCTATTGGTGTGAGAAAGAAGCATCTTTGGAGCAGAGGCTCATTTGTAGCCACCAGACAGGCTTCAGCTGCCTGTCCGTTCGGGAAGCCAGCAGCCAGTAACAGCTATGGACAGTACCATCTTGAGTGACAGGATCGTATCTGCTCTAGTGCTAGTGAGTCTGGAGTCATTAGCGTGTCCTTGTGGGCTGGTTTGAAGCTCTGAAGCGGTTTTGTAGTTTTTGTTCTTGGTTACAAAATGTTTCTTTTTGGAATGCATTAAAGCAGAAAAAAGTCTGGGAAAAGTGGTTTGTGATCCGAGCAGCTCTTTTGTGCTTCGGGAGCCTGTATGCTTCAGCTCTGTATCTCTTCTGCCCTTCGAAGGAATAGCCATGTTCCCCATGGCTGTGGCCATTGGTCTTTCCTACAAAGTCAAACAATGAGCACACAGCATGGGGAGAGTCCCACACTTCAGTCACTGACCCTGGCCCTCAAAGTAGGGAGGCACTTAAGCTTTCAGGGAACAAATGGTTTTGTCCTAGACAAGCTAGGTTCTGACATCTTAAATGTCAAGATACAGTTAAAGTGGTGCAGTTAAGTAAGATGTTGGTTAGGTCAAATGTTTTCAAGAAACAAGGATGAACACAGCAGTAGCTATGGGATTGCAGGTGTTAGATCCATTCACTGAATGACTCATCGCCCAGCTTCTGCAAATTCCCCTTGACAAAGGTCATCTCAGGTATTATGCTAATAATACTTTATTTTCTGCGTATCTGTGCTTCTGGGATTGGGCACTGGAAAATTAGGCTGGCTTGGGAGCCCCAGCAAGAGCCAAAAAGCATCAGAGCTGAGCCAGAGTGCAGAAGCCCTGATTTTGTGGTTGGTTTTAGAATTTGATCTGTTAACTCAAAGCATCAGAGTGGGCTGGAGTAGGGGAGCTAAACTTCTCCAGGGATTAATATTAAGCCCTTGTTTAACAGTAAACAGCTGATGAAATCCACCTTTGGCTCTGAGTGCCAGCTGTCAGGAAGGTACATCCAGGCCACCTTGCAAGGACAGAATAACCCTTGGCAGAGGGCGGGGGAGAGTGCCCAGCTCTGACTGTCCACAGGTCACTTGGTTTGTCTTGTTTTGTGTAATCCACTTGCCCCAGCACCTTCCTCACAGAGGGGCCGCTGCTTTGACAAAATCGCAGACCAGCTCTGCTCCAACAACGTGCTGTGATCTCCCCTCCTCAGATTAGACAGCTCCTCCTCACAAAGCAGCCAGTGATAGCAGAAGTCCCCAGGAGCAGCGGGACAAAGGTGCTCCTGCTGGAAGGAGATTGAGCCAGATCCTCGCACGTGGGCACTGCGTCCTCTAAACAAGCTGCCCGTGTCTGAGGCTGGTCTATTTTATAGCTGCTCTGCTCGCTGCAGAGCAGTGCCAGCCCTGCCGCTGGCAGGCTGCATCATGTGCCACATTCCCCTTCTCACCTCCTCCCTTGCCAAGGCAGCCTTTACTCCGCCGCGTCTGATTGAAGGCCCGGCGCCTGTTCAGCTTTTGTTCTCCGTTAGGAAAGAGCGAGGATTGTCAGGACCTTTTTGGCTCTGCCAAGGCCTTTTATGTCTAAAATGTTTCCATGAAAAGACTCCCTCCTGACCACCCTGCCCCCTGACAGCCATTCAATCCAGCCAACAACCTTGATATCATTATCTACAAAAGGAGGCCAGTGAGCACCAGGGTCCTCGCAGCCAAGTTTGGGAAATCAAAGGCAAATCTCCCAGCAACAGAGAGCTGGCAGAGATCAGACTGCACCACAGCTAGCGCGGGCTGGTCTGGCAGCTTGCATCCACTAGTTCTCAAAGCACAAAAGAAACATGCTCGGCGTGGTGCCAGCACTGGCTTTGTCGGGGCTGGGGGTGTGCCCGCCTGCGAGCTGGCAGCCCCTTGCAGAGTGCCCTGGGGAGCTCAGCGTGGGCTAGTCGCTGGAAGCAGTTGTAAGTTTGAACAGTCTTCCAAAGCTGTCTCTTTTTGGTCAGTGGCATTTTTAGGAGGTTAACGACTTTGAGGGAAAACAGTGATGTTTTTGGTCAGAGTGGGATTCACTGCAAGTCTCACCTGAGACTTTCCTTCTAATGAGTCTAGTTTATGTTCTGAAAACGGCATGTGGCTGCCTTGTCACTTTTAGTTTGACATAACATTCATCTGCTTTGCTCCCTGTCCAAAGACTTTCTTCCCAATCCATCTTAAAACAGAGAGCTCTTCAGCAGTGAAATCACTTACCATTTTGAAGGCATCTGTAGAGGTGATCTGGAAGAGTGACTGTCAGAAATACTGAGCACAGAAAGGGCTTGAGGAGGGATGGCGTATTCCCGTGTTGCAATTGTGTTAGGAAATACAGGAGTAAAACTGTTTTCAGTACGTTTTATCTGACAGACTGCATCTCTGGTTTGCTTGATAGTCCAGATAAAGAGGGATATAAAAAATAGCCGAGAGAAATGATGATGCAGAGGGAAGGAAGGTGAAGGGAGCTGACTTAGCTGAAGCTTGGGTGGAGACAGGGTGATGGTGTGGAGGATGATGCCTGGGTTCACCTCTCTCTGCAGCAGGGTGCTGTGCAGTCCCTGGGCAGTGAAAGGAAGCTGGAGATGGGGTGATTGCAGGGCAATGCATCACCAAAGCCTAGAGCAACCCCTGGGGTCCCAGTGGGCCTGCTGCAGGTGATGAATGCATTGGCAGAGTTGTGTGTAACGTGGAATGGTTAATTGTAGCACTTTCCCCTCCTATCCCAGTTCGATCCCGACAACACCGGCTACATCAGCACCGAGAAGTTTCGCTCCCTTCTCCAGAGACACGGCTCGGAGCTGGACCCCCACAAGCTGGAGGTCCTGCTGGCCCTGGCAGACAGCAACTCTGAGGGGAGGATCTGCTACCAGGACTTCGTCAACCTGGTGAGTGCTCTGGCTGGCAGGGCCTTTGAGTCCTTGGCTCTGCTTAAAACATTGGCTGTTGAGGGACAGTCCCTTTCCCTCCCTCCCTCTATCAACACCAGTGTTTGCCGTGTCCCTGCATCACACTCTGCATGGGCTTGCTGAAGTATTCAGTGGTGACTGAACTCTCAAGCCAAGAGTCAAGTTGCTGCTGATTTTTCCAGGGAAACAAGTTTGCATGGGAAGAAACTGGGGGAGCTGTTGTAACAGGAGCATGAAGCAATGGCTGCTGCTAGTTTTGAGGCTTTTGCTCTCAATTTCAATCGGTAGCTGTTGTAAGGAGCCATTTGTTTGGAAGCAGAGGTCTGTCAGTCTGAATGTCTCCTATTTTATCTAGAGATTTCACCACTCCCAGGCAAAATATAACACGGTGTTGACTTGCTGGGTGGAGTCATATTGCAGTGCTGTAGGCATCAACAGCAACAGGGATAAAGTGTTTCTAGGTCATGTTCATTTTATCCCAGGTGAGATGTCTCAGACTGTGTGAGTCATGATCTGGATGCCTCTCTGTCTTTACTAATGAGTCAATTAGTGAAGGGATCTCTCTGTTTCTCATCAAGGCAGTTCGGTGAGCCAACACAGATGTAGACATGTGTTGTTAGATGCCCAGGATGGCCTATAAATGTTGTTTGCAAGACGGGTATCTTGAACAGTGGCCATTCCAGGGGCTTTGCCCTGTTCTTGCTCTGTCATTCCCCACCTGAGTACCAGAAGATTTAGTGCAGCAGTAAGAGAAACCTGGGTGACAAAGTCAATGAGCAACGGAAGTCAGTGACATCTCTAAGGTTTTGCTGGAAAGCTGGATGTGTTCTCGATGCAGAGTATAATAATTTGCATCTCCATGTTCCTTCAGTCAACATGGGGATTTGATCCCTCCATTTGTCATGGTCACTCGTGCATGTGTTCTTGGTTGAGAAAGAAAGTGTCTTCTGTATGTCCTGTCTTCACATTAATCAGAAAAGTATGATGACAGGGCATAGTTGTCAAGGATCCAGGTCACAACCTGGTCAGGCTGTGGGCAGTGTGAAGGTGAAATTATTGCGATGCAATGACATAGATCTGCTGTATCTAATCGAGCCGTCTTGTTAGCCCCTTGCATGTATTTAGGTACACAGTAAAATAAATGTAGCAACTATTAAATAGATCACAGTGAGTGTGAGGTTTTCCTCAGCTCCAGCTTAATAAACAGTGTGGTCAATGGTACTCTGTGATCGGTGGTGTATTTATAGTAACAGCTGCTTGTTCTACAGTTTGGTGTATTCAAAGTACCATGCAAGCAAGCATTCACTAATTGAGCTGCACAACACTTAGGTAGCAGGAAGAGGTATCATCTAATTTCTTTTACAGAAATGATGGCAAGAGGCTCAGGAACAGAACTCGGCTTTTTCCTCTCTCCTTGCTCCACTGAGCTCCAGAGCAGCACAAGCTAATGAGAGGCAGGTGGGAGGTGAAAGGCTTGGACATCCTCCTCCTTTGGGGAATAGGAGATCATGCCAGCTCACACCCACCTGATATAATTTCTGCAAAATGGCAAATTTCCTTCGCTACTATTGAATGACTCCTGTAAAGAAGCCATTGATTTTTCTGTCATCAGTCCCTCTATCCTCATCTGCGTTTTTTGCACTTTCTAATCAATAGGCAATGCAAATGCCAGAACATTAAACTACTTACAAATGGCATCTCTCTTCTCACTCCTCCTCTAGTTGCTATTGATTTCTAACATCCAAACTTTTTAGGGCTCCTCCTCTTTTCCCCAGTTTCCTGCTCCCAAACCTGCCTTGTGAACTTCCTGATGGAAAGAAACAGCACAGTTGACACACAATCACTGTGAAATGAGTGATTTCCTTCACTTTGTAGCTGTCAATCCTGGAAACTATGTGTGGTGATGTTTAAGTACATGCTTGTGCTTGATGATCATCAGCCATCTCTGCTTTTTGCTCAGGTTAATTTGTCTGTTTCTGTAGCTTAGCAAGAATTGATCTGCTCCCAAAAATGATAGTACTGGATGTGGGGAAGGGAAAGGCTAACCTTTTACTAGATCCACAAAGGTTTTACAAGCATGGCTCTGTGCATGTGGTTTTCCTTTTCTCCATCAATATTCATGAACAAGTACTCTGACACGACAATCTCATGGCCTACCAAATGTGTCCAAGGTACTGAAACTCTGAGCAAGTAGTAAAATTGCATTAATAAATCTCTGGCCACTGGAGGGGGCTTGAGGGGAGGACTGGGGCTGGATATCAGAGATGCATTACAGTGCAGTTGTCAAAGCAGAGGTGTGGAAGGAAGGAGACTCCTCTGTGTGTGTGTCTCACAAGCAGCTCTTTTGGTTTCTTTCCAAGCATGGGATGGAAGGAGCTGATGAGCTGCCTGCTCAAGCTACTATGAAAAAAACTAACTCTATCCCAGCCAAAGCCAGTACAAACATGCACTGTCTCACAGAATCCAACAGAAAGTAAGGTTTGACTGCTGGGCACCAAGAGAACTGTCTTCAGTGGTCAGCTCCTGGGATATGATATCCTCTCTGTTTTTTCCCTCAGCTTTGCTAATGTTGATAAAAATCAAGCAGGGAGGGTCTTCCCTTTTTTCAGCCTTGTAGAACCCTTGATCTTTGCTGGATTCCCTGGAAGTGTGACAGAATGTGATGCTTATTCTGCAGGGAGCTTGGCTACTTACTAGAGAGTCTGATGCCGAGAGATGCTATTAGTGATCACAGAAGCACCTGTAACTCTATGGAATTATTATTTTCAGAAGTCACTACAGGCCATAAGCCTCACAAAGCAATAGTGTTAACACATTGTTTCCTCCAGGGTACTGCATGTCCCAGAGAGGGCAGTAAAAAATGCTTGCAGCTGTATGCTCCAACATCATCACGAGCACCAAGACTTTTGCCTGCTCTTTCAGACACTGTGATCCCCAACTAAAGGACTGCTATTGAGCAACGCTGTGTTATCTCCTGATGTCCAAAGTGTGTTGTGAACTTCTAGATGTCCCAAAAATTTAATTCCAGGACATCTCACCTTAATAAGGAGACCCAGATATACTCCCACAAAACATATGCCTGTTCTCAACTCAGCAAAGCAGCTTAAATTTCTGAAATTGAAAGTTTTACAGGATGAGAACAGACCCTAGAAATCACTCAGTAAGTAATTTCAGTAATGAATGAATTCAGGGAAGCTGAAGACTCCTGGTGTCATCTGCAAACAAAGGGCTGAAAAAAAATCAGATAGGCAACTCATTGGGAATTATTTCTCCTCTGTACCCCTGCGATTCATCTAATGTAGTTGTAAAACACAATGCTGCAATCATATCCACTTCTTTTTCTACACTGGGGCTTACAAGAACGGCAGAAAGCAGTTTCAGATGGGATTTCTTATCCTGTGTCTGAGACAGTGCAGAATAGCAAAAGTGTTTCCTGTACAAGTGGAGACGTCTTGTGCATTTCTGTTGTCTGGTTGCTTTTCTGCATTGTGAAGAGAGATGCTGAAAATGCACAGTGGAAATTCTGGCTATGAACAGCATAGGCCACAGGAGGAGATAATGAGCAAAGCTGTTTAACTAACTTTGCTACTTTGAGAGAGGAGACAAGTCAGGAGGTAATTATAGTTGAGATGTTATTTGCCAGGATCCTTGCTGAACAGCAGTTGCTGCTGGCAGTCCTGGACTACTTCACATTATATCCTGTGAACTGTAACAGAGCTAAAGGGCAGAGCAGTGAGGCCCTGGAGAGACTCAGTCTCATTCTCTTGCTAAACCTTCATTGTCTTCTCTGCCTGGGAATGTGGATTGTTGCTTTGGACAGGCTGGGGTGGGTTTACCACCTCCTCACCCTCTTGATGTGTTCCTCTTCAGACACGTGAGCAGAATCAAAGGGGTACAATGGAGCTTCTGAGACCTTACTCTGCTTGACGGAGGGGCAATATGGAGCCAGTTCAGGCTGTGGTGGTAGCTTATATTCTCTTGTTGTGAAAATCGGGTAAGTAACTCCTAGCCTTACTCTGGGCAAGGAAAAGTTTTACGGAATGTTGTGTTTAATAAAGCAGCTTTTGCTAGAAGAGTAAATCACAGCTTATACTGAGACTAAAGCAAAATCCATTCTGCAGCCCAAGAGATTTCTCTGCCAGTGCAACTCTACAGACCACCTCTGAACCAAATGTACTGTAAAAGCTGACCTCAATGCGTTCAGTGTGGTCCAGATTGGACCTGCCGGCATGGGGCAGGAGGACTTGAAGGGGGAAGGGAATGTGGCTGTCGCCCATTCCAACACTGGCACTAGCCTGGGGCGAGCCCCTAGTGCACACTGAATGTCTCTCTGTCCTTGCTACGGATCTCATATTCAAAGGGCAGGACTGGAAGTCAGGTGGACCAAAGTTTTGTTCCTGGCTCTGCAAAGACTCACTGTGAAACTTTTGGAAGCCTCATGTCTCTGTGCCTCATGGGTCTGTTTCTCCAGCAGACGGAAGGAGGTAAGAGTTGCATCTCTTTTGGGGTTCACAGTTTTGGCAAAGTCAATGGCAGTTCTCCAGAGAAAGAAGAGCCAGGTGCTGGGGAACCAGCTCTCTGATGAGCATTTGCTTGGGGAGCTGTGTTGGGTCTACAAGAGCTGAGGACAAATGCCATTCCCTGAAGGCAACAGTATTTCAGCATGTTTGGGAGGAATTAGTAAGCTCTGAGACAGACTTCATGTGACTTGGGAAAAACATAACACTGCTACTTCCAACAGAAATGTTTAGCTGTATCTTTGTAGTAACTGCAAGCTGATGTAGCATCTCAGTAGTGAGCAAAATATATTAGCTAAATAAACGCACATCCTTTGTTTTTCATATCAAGAATTAACACCCACCTTGCTTTCCCTGGCCTTGCTGGCTTCTAGGCACAAGCTAATTCTACCTCATTTTCAGTGAGCAACATGCATTTTTTTTTAAGCACTGTATAACAATAATCAGGTCACCCTAATTCAAACTTTGCTGGTGCCAGCACACTTTACCCTTCAGAGAAAGATTTCCTTTAGTTTTTGTGATTTCCTCTCTGGCTTGCTCAGTGTGCTGCCAAACTGCAAATCCTGCCTCTTCAAGTAAAGAAATAAAACTGCAGATACAGGCTAAGAAATCTGCAGCCTCTGCTCTTCCTCCTCACGAGTGACAGATATGCAGGTCTATTGGCCATCAGAGAAGGTGAGAGGAACATATCTTTACAGTAGTTTGTTACTTCATGGAAGAGGCTGGAACATGATTAGCTGTTAGTGGAAGGCTGTCTTGTGCTATGTGTTGTCGAGCTGGATGTTCAAAGGGGCAGTTATTATATCAAAATATTGCTGGAGTCATAAAACCAAGATAAAATATGGGAAGTGAAGGAGGTGAAGTGACTACCCAGAGTCTTATGGTCTGTCTATACTAGTGGATGCTGTAGAAATACAAAGGTTAAGATTTATGCTAGCTTTTCTGTCCTGGGCAGGGTGATCTGTGTAGGCATTTGAAGAGAGAGCAGGACTGGCTGAAGGGATAAAATACTCTGGGATTTTGTTACAATCCGCAAACAAAAACAGTGAGTCCAAAGTGGGTCTTGGAATGTTGTAAGTGGGAAATGAGCTGGTTCAATGGAGGCTTTGACTTGCACTTTACAGCTTCATCAGTCTATAGAAACTTGTTGTGTGGCCTATCCTAAAGAAAAAATACAGCAAAATAATGACTTCACACTCTAGATTTAATGCTTTCGTAGACTTGTAAGAGTTTTTAATGCAGTATAGAAAGATACTTAAAGATGCACTCAATATAAGGACGATTAAACTTAAGCATGTGCTTAGAACAAGCTAATGCCTTTGCACAGCCCTGAATTGAAGCCCTATGGGTGTGGAATTAGCATGCTTTGATTTAATGAAGTTGTGTTAGGAACTTTCCCTTCTAGACAACTTATTTGAAATTTGGTAAGGATAAAACCTCTAAAATGCCATTGATGGTGTCATTAAATGGGGTTCTCTTGAGGCTGATTCAGCCTATCAACTGTAATAGGAAGTGGGGGGTGAGGTTTTTTTGCTCTTTTTTCTTTAAAGAGCCAATGGAGTTTAATGAGATTTTAAACTGACCTACGCAACTAGGAATTAGCAGCCATCTTCCACAGGAGGGTGGCAGCTTTTTCTCTGGACTCCACAGTGCTTTTCCCTTTGCTTTGTGAAAGGCACAGCATGTATGCTGGTAACCACTAAAATACATGTTGTCTTGGAGGCTGCAAAGCTCTTCCATCTGGGAGAGGTTTTTTCTCCCCCCCCCCCCCGGTGTCATATGTGTTTTGCAGTTGTTCTGCAGACCTTCTGCTGGCCACTTATGCCACTGAAAGGGGGCATTAGAGCACCTTCTCTGACTTCCAAGTTTTCCTTTTGCAGACATCTCGGAGATAGCAGCATGCCCTCCCTATCAGTAATCACCAAATGAAAAGTTTACATTGTTTGGGTCTGTGAAAGGACTTTTCTCCAAACTCGCAACGTGTTGTTTTATCTTAACAGAGCAGAGGTGGGACATATTTCCATCTGGGCATGGATTTAGTAGGCAATAGCCAGCCATGTCAGAAGGACCAGTTCTGCAAGGTGCTGAACCCATCCTGCTGTTCCCTTAGTTCCCTATTACCTCTTGCTCTAACTCCAGCCTGCTTTTCCATTGCTTTCCAAGGCTTCAAAAGTAGCTGCTTATATTTTTATTAAGATATTTTTCACTAATGTGTGGCTGGAAGCCATTTGTTCTTATTAGCCACTTCAGTGATAAAAGCAAGGCTTGGTTCTCTCCCTTGTGGGGACACTGCATGTACCCATAGACTTTTTCATGGCTATGCTTTCTGCTTTCAAAGGTGAGTAACTCTTGCCTTTACTGTTTCAGTGCTTGCAATGGTAACACTTTTATTTGGGATACTTCCTCCACCCTGGCTTGAACTGAAATGAGGGGAAACAGTGAAAGAAGAGCTGTAGCTAGGAAAAGAGATAACTTTTTTAAAGCGAAAACATTGAATTTTATCTTTTGACTTTGTGAGTGTCTATGTGGCAGCACCAGGAGGGCTCTATTATCTTTGTGGAGCTGAGCTTTTACGAAGTTACATACTGTATTCTTGTGTGGGGGGAGGTGAGAGGTCCTTTAAACCATGGTTTGCTTGAGGGTTTTTTTGATGGTACTTAAAAGTACTTCGTAGCACAGTCATAAAGTAGCTATAAATTCCACTTCCAGTGTCTTTGCCTGTCCTTTACTGAACCAGCTGACAGCCTGCATAGAATGCTTAGGTGAACAAGGCTTTGCAGGAACTGTATATAATTCTTTATTACCCGAGTCACTGGGAAGATAAGCAATAAAGCCTAAATCTCCAATTCTCAGGGGAATCCCCAGGCAGGACAAAAGTTTGCCCAAATGAGTATCTCCTCTTCCTGCTAAATCCTTGTTCGCTTTCTAGTGAGTGTTTTAAGCTTAAAAGGCTATTGCAGAATAACCCAGTACCTCAGTTCTAGTGTTTTTGTCCGGTGTTTGTCATTTTGTTCTCACTGTTGCTAATCTGGAAAGGTTTGTTGCAGGCAAAGCTGCAAGTTTTATAGCTCCATTTCTTCCCCTCTGTGCTTCCAATTAGCTGCACTGTTGAACCAGGGCAGATCCTCTGCCAAACATCAAGAGGACTCCCATCTGGAGTCCTCTGGGATGTCCTTCAGCTTCCAATGGGACAGCCCTTTAAGTGCTCCCTCTGTCCTTGATTCACTGTCTTGGCTGAAAGTATAGGATTCCTGAGCTCTCTTCCTGGCTTTTATTCAGAGGTATAATAATAAATATTTAATTAAAAAAGGTTTGAAAATCTCTTACTTCAGTATTTGATCTAATATTATGCTATTATGAGTAAGGAGGAGGTTTTCTCGAGAGACAGATGAGAGCAGTCATGTGATTGTGTCCTTATATATCTCTTACCTCTCAGTGTATTAAAGCCCTTATTGAGGTGCAAAGTTCTTACTCCAGGGAGCATTTCCAGGAGCTGGATACCCCTCCTGACAAATGTGCCTCACACTGCCTTCATGTTGTTTTGCTTCCCATTTTGGAGAAAACTGGTGATTTTTGATGTTCCAAGAGCCACGTGCATCTCCTGAGGGGGGAAAAAAGCCATCAGAGGGCAAGGTGAGTATCTTAAAATTTAATAACTGAGATACTGCTTTTGGAGTGTGTTCAGCTTGTACATTGATCTGAGTCCATTAGATACTGGTTACACGTAGCAGCGGAAGAGAGAACTTACTTCCAAGTGAACTAGTCTGCCAAATAATCATTATGCCAATTAAAGTGGAACTTAGCACAGAAATTTCCATTCTTAACCATGATTCCTCAGCTGTTTTCAATCACATACAGTTGAAACTTGAGAACCACGATGTCAACTTAAATGGTTGTTTTAATTGTGTATGTATCTAAAATACATGCGTGAGTGGGAAATGTTATAAAGATTTTTTTTTTTAAATTTTGCTTCAGAAAATTAAATCTGGATTCATTTCAGTTGCAGAATCCTTCCCAGTACCAATGAAAAATGGAACAGGTGTTAGGGGGGTTTGAAGTTTCAAACTTGCTGTGTTTTGACACAATGTTATTTGAACAACAATGTTAGTCTTGTCCTGCAAGCAGTGTTCTTGCAATTAACCTTGAAATCTGAATGTGGTTTACCTTTTCTACTGGAAATGCCTGGCACGTTTAATAGGAGTTCAGACAAAACCTTGAGCAGGGAATATCCCTGCAATGACCAGGATAATTTATTTGGTCTCTCCTGCCTCTAACTTTTCTTGAATCTCCAGAGCAAATCAGGATGTTGGTATTTGCTTTTTTCCCATTTGATACTGTTTGGGAAAGTGCTACCAGTTTGGCTTGGAGGATGTGAACATCTGTGACAGATGAACTTGATGCTGAGCTATGCATTTTGGGAGAAGCCGTCTTTACCCACATTAGCATTTTGTGGAAGTGCGGAGTGAGGGAAGGAAATAAATGTGAATCTTGAAAGCAAAATTGATTGAAGAGGCTGCATTTGTAAGTAAAGTGGGTTATAAAACTGGAGCTGACAGAGGCTTTTAAAAAGCTTGTGCTAACTTCTGATTTAGTGTTCTGTGTCTTGGAGGATCAGAGCTGGAGAGCTGAATGCATTGCCTGTCACAGTGTTGTGTTTAAAAATAGCCATAGACCAGCCTCAAAGATGCCAATATGTAATGGGCAGAAATCCATGTTTTCCAAAAACTCCTGAATGAGGCTGAATAAAAACCATAAAAAGGGTACTGTGCCCCACACAAGCCATGAAACTGGAGATAGGGAAATGCTACATGACTTGGCTATTGATTATCTGAGGCAGCAACAATAGTAGAGATAGCCAAGAAACACAGAGAAATTGGTCTGCTGGTGGGAATGGACAGTTTCCATTGCAAGTTGCAGATTATCTGAGACTAGCTCTAGATTGGGACGTGTGCTGAACAAAAGCAGGACTTTGTACTTTACCAAAGTCTGGCACTGTCCCACACTAGACAGTAAGGACTCTTATCCTAAATCTTGATATTTTCAATGTTGAAGACAGGTTCAGATCTAAGTAGGAAAAAATTTTCTTTTCTGGCAGATGTATCAAACCCATCCTTTGAGCAGAGCTGTAGCACTAAGCCGTGTTTTGTTTTGGTATGGTAATACCAAAGGGCAGAGGTGGCAGTGCATGGTTACCAGTCATGTCAGCTTGGCTGTTTTGCAAGGGAAATTTCTTTCTCTCTGCATAATAACTTTCTGCAGGCATGAAGAACTAAGGGAATGTGTTGTTCCCCACCGCTACCTTCACTCTTCACGTACTGTTTGCTGTACCCATCTGCCTGCAGCTTTAATATCACGCTCATTAAAGAAGTCCCAGATCAATTGCATGAAGAGAAGTGGGATGGGCTGCCCTGAGCTTCCAGAGCCCTAATAATATGCAGGCCAACAATGGGCCCAGTGTTCTTTCAGCTGATGATTAAATACTTGGCTCATAAATACCAATATTATATAATTCCAAAATCACGTCAGCAAATTGTGACCATATGCGAGACTCTCTGGGAAGATCTGAGTCTTCCAAAGTCAGTCTGAGGAACAAAATAGGCTTCTCATCAACAGTTGATGAGAGCAGCAGTAGTGACTTAATCCTCTGCCTCTCCTTATGCCCATCACCTCCTAGCTTGAGATTAACAGTGTGATCCAAAGGCCTGTGGGGTTATGTGAGTAGGCCCAGAGCTGTTGTGTTTGCTTGAGCCCTGGCAGTCAGCTGTGCTGCCTCTTTGGAGATCATTTCCTCCTTGGTGTGATGGGCAATGATTGCAGCTGGGGACCAGCAGCATGTCTTCTTACTGACAGGCCTAAATTTAACAGGTGCTCAGTCATCCACATCTTAGTGGATTTTAATTTTCTGGGTAAATTGAGATCTGGCCCCCACTGACACAGCACCTACTGTTGTTGGTGGGTGCAGGGAGTATCTTGCTCCTTGCCAGTCACGTTCCTTCTAACGAGTCTGCTGGTGTATCATAAGCTGGGAAGAATACACCTGGTGCTGGATATATCCATATGTTCTGCAAGACTGCAGCAGTTCGCGACATGCTCCATTTAATTTGCAGGCAGTTTTCTTGTTGCCTCTTTGCTAAGAGCTGATGAATTTGAAAACCCAGTAGACCCTCTATCCAGGGACAGGATTCTAGCCACCTAAGAAGTTGACTTCAAAGGTATTTTCTGTCTCTGAACACTTTGATCCCATGACCTCATATCTGAGTTAGCTGTATGTTTTTCTGTGCCTATCTCACAGTATCTGGGGAGGTCTACCAAAAATCAACTAGGAGGAAGAGGCTGTGCTTGCTACTTAAAAGTGCAGTTGATGTGATACATTCATACCTGTTGTTCAGAGAGGCTACCAATGGGCAATGCCTCATAGTGTATAGAAATAACCTTGTTGTGTGTGTTGAGGCATACAAGGTCTTTCTCCAGCAGTCACGTGTGCTCCACAGACAGCTATCAGCATTTCGCCCAAGGGCTTCCCTTGCTCTTGTAATATCAACATTTACTGCTTTCCTATGATTACCAGTTTAAATAACTCTTGGCATTTTATCATCCAGATGTGGCCAGAAACGACCAATATGGAACACCTTGTAAAAATAACGGGGTGTGAGAACAGGTAGTTGAGAGAATAAAGCTATAACTGTCTTTCATCATTCCTTGGAGGAAATCACATTGTCATGAGCTTCCATTTTAGCTTCTATGTGGGGTGTGGAAAGTCCTGTGGTTTATTTTCCTCTCTTGGAGAAGGAAGGCAGAGCTTTCTGCTGAACAGAAGGGCTTGAAAGCAGTGCAGCCTAGTGATCAGAGAAGTTGTGCAACTTGGATTCTTCTAACTCTAGTGTATGGCCTTGGGCAAGTCACTTAGTGTTGTGAGGTCCAGCTTACCACCTCCCCACGAGAGCCAGAGGCTTTGTTCATCTGAGGTGTGACTTCCACAGTGATCCTGCAATGTCCTGCTCTTAACAAAACTAAGAAGAACTTTCCATTCTGTTTTGGTTTTAGTATGTTGAGGAACACCTTCAGAAACATCATGCTGATGAATTTGCTCTGCCCTGGCTGTTATTTGGGCTCTTTGGGCAGCATTAGCAGTAATGCAGAGCAGGACACTGGACTGATGAGGCTGTGCTGAATTCAGGCGATTGAACCGAGCAAGTCCCTGTTTGGCATGCTTAGCAATAACAGGCAGATTCAGTGGTGCCTGCATTAGGATCCTCTGCTGAACAAATGTAAAGAATTTTCTGTTACGAGCCTAGCACAGACATGAACGTTGGCAGCCTTTGGAGTTTCCTGCCCATCTCTCTCACCAGACTCTGCAGCAATGAGGTGATCATCTGCTGAGGGTGGTCAGCACTTCCTGATGCTGCACTGCAATGATGATTTTCTTCGGTTGACTCTGGAAATGATTATATTTTCCACTGAAGAGCTGCAGCAGGGAAAAGCACTGACTGTTCTGTAGTAGGCAGGAAAATCACACATATCACTGTAATTAGAATAAGTATATCAGCAGCTTCAGTCAACTGTTCGGTATTTTTGTCTGTAGCAGGCAAATTTAGTTTCATTCTGAATTTATTCTTGTCCACAAGAGGAGCAAAGCCAGAGGTAACAGAATGAACTCTGCAAGGGAGCATGCAAAGTATGTCTCCGACAGGCTTCTCTGAACTAACCTGGAGCGAAGCTTTCTTCTGTGAACACAGTGAGGTCATTAGGTGGCTAAAGGTACCTTTTGAAACAGAAGTACATCTGTCACCTACCAAAAAGCATCTCACAAATGCTAAGGAAAGCCTTAAACCTGGTGGATGTTTCTCTGTGAAAATATTGTCTTTCAATATGAGTGGGCTTTCTTAATGCAACAGATCCCCAACAATTTTTTTCCCCTGATCTTCCTTAGTTTTAGATAAGAGCTTTTGGATGATAGACTTGAGAAGACTGGAAGAAAGATTTTTGTGGACAGATATTTTTTTTTCTTCTTTGCCTTTTCTGCTGCTTTTGCCAGAAGTGTTACAAGTGTTTTATGAATGAGCGAAGAAAAGAGAGAGCAAAGCAGAAATACCAAGAAAGGAGACAGAGGTTTTTGGGTAAACCTTTTTCTCACTAAAACAACTCAAAAAGAACAACAACAACAACGAATTTTTCCCCAGTTTTAAAAAACTTGAAATAGATCAATTGCCTGTCAATTTTGCTCATGTTGGAGAACTTCTGCGTTGGAGGGACAGGCTGCAAACGGAAGGCTGAGGAGGGATGGGCAGCTGCTGGGAGAGTGGGTTGCAGTGCCGTCACCTCAGATGGCCCCTTTGCCTTCCTCCAGTGATTAACAGGAGGTGGCTCCCTGCAGTGATTACTGTGTTTTAAGCAGCTTGGTCCAGCTTGGAACAATTACCCAGCTGCCTGGGCACTGAGAGCACAAGCTCTGGGCTTTGCTGTCTTTGGGATATTAGCTGAAACCAGTGTGATCTAAGACAACTGGAAGCCAACGGTGCTGAATGTCATCTCTTACTTGGTTCTGGGAGACTGAAGATGCTGGTGGTTTCCGAGATCAGTTAGCAGTTCTTTCAGAAGAAGGACCAGGCTGTCACATTTTCTTTGTTGCCTTTTACATAAAAGGTCCCCCTACAGTGGTCTTTATGCATAGTTAGCCTTCCTACCAAAGATTCAGCCAGTACAGGCAGTGACTCTAATGCAGCAGGTTGGTTTGACATCAGGGTTAATTAGCAATTATCCAAATCTTGGAGCAAGGTCTTTCAGACCTGGTTGTTTTGGGGGTGGCTTTTGGGGGTTTGTTTTCTACCCCCCGCCTCGCCCCCAAGCAGGCTAGGCATAAAATTCCATCTGCCTAATTTGCAAATGCAGTTGCTTTAATTATGCATCTGAATTGGGAAAATGTATGCTCAAAAAGATAGACAGCTAATTCTATGCATGTAAGGTGATAATGCGTATACAAATTAGCTGTATTCTCCAAAGCCTGCACCATCTCAAAACCTGTCCCCTCTGAAAATAACTGTTTTAAAAGAAGAAATCCTTTCCTCTTGCAAGTTTACAGCACTAAGACAGCCTGTACACCAGTTTAGTTTGTTGTTTTGTTGCTGTTGCTCATGCAGCTTTGTTTTACACAAAGAGATAATTTTCTTTGCCCAGAGCTAATTCCTGCCAATTCCAAGGACCAGAACACAAGGGTTAGATGCTGTGAATGTACCTGCTGCTACATCCAAGAAATTTTCTGCCCCCAGAGATGGCAAGTGCAGGGAAGTGTGATAGAGCAGGGGGAGCTGAGGGAAGGGGGACACAGGAATGTGGATTGTGATAACTGGTGGTGAAGGCAGAAGATGGAAGGCTGGAGAATGGGCCAGAGAGCTCAGCCAGGTGCATCAGCAGCCTCTGCTCTGCCTTGCCAGTGTTCTGCCCTCACCTCATTTATTGGCATCGTAAGAGCGGACCCTGGTACTGGTTTTCCTTGCACCCCATGTAGGCCACCCTGTGATCATCCTGAGACTTGGTTCCTAAAGCTCCAGCCTGGTGGTATTCTCCTGCCTGCCTGGATCTGGTGCTGACAAACTGGCACTAATCTCCCCGGATGGTTGTGCCAGACCTTGCTTTGTCTTCATGGTTTCTTCCTTTTCTTTTTCCCAGATGAGCAACAAAAGGTCGAATAGTTTCCGCCAAGCCATCCTTCAGGGGAACAGGAGGCTGTGCAGCAAGGCACTGCTGGAGGAAACGGGGCTGAGCCTTTCACAGAGGCTGATCCGGCATGTTGCGTATGAAACCCTGCCACGAGAGATAGACCGCAAGTGGTACTATGACAGCTATACCTGCTGCCCTCCACCCTGGTTCATGATTACCATTACTATTGTAGAGGCAAGTACCTTAATGCCCTCTCTCTGGGAACCCACCCCACACTGCCAAAGGCTTTGCTGGGACATGAACAAGGGCTAGAGTGGGACTCATTTAGACCCAGACAAGGACAAGCACAAAGCTGATTGATAGCCATTTTGGCTTACCTGTATGTGTGTGTGTAAGTGGAGACTGTGATCCTATCTGTCTCCAAGTGTGGTTATTAATCATTGAAATAATCTGTATATGAAACTACAGAATTTGGGAAACTATAGCAAAACTTTTTGAGGAGTGAAAATCTGGACAGTTCTAGGGAAACTGGTAATTCAAATAATGGAATTAGAAGAAAAATTCCCTACAGTTATCTCTGTTCTGTGAATGGAGAGAAAAAGGAGGGAAGAGAAACTGGGTTAAATATTCTGACCTGCTCATCTGTTGCCCAAATGAGATCTTTGCACAGTTGCTGAGTAATGCACTCAAATAAGCACAGAGAAGGATATAATATGGCACTGATCAGTAGGGTGCTGAGTTCCTCTGACTCAGTGGCTGGTGTGTTACAGAAAGCCACATATGGAGTTATACCAATGTGTTGCAGGTTCCTTAAAAGAGGGAACTTTCATGCTTTGTGAAGCTGTCAAATGGGAGAAAATTTATTGTACGTTTGACTTTTTTCTCCATGATTTTGAGCTACAAATTGCTTTTCAGTGAGAGAAGGCATTTGCTAACCAAGGAATCTCCCTGCTCTTCTAGGTTGCCTTTTTTCTTTACAACGGAGTGGTATTAGACAGATTTGTGCTGCAAGTCAGCCATCCCTTATACCTGAAGAACGCATTACTTTACCATCCTCAGCTCCGTGCTCAGGCTTGGAGGTACCTAACCTACATATTCATGCATGCAGGGTGAGTACTTAGAAACCACGGAGCTTCTCCACAGTTCAGGTTTCCCAGAGAGAGAGAGGAGGTGGAAGTGACAGAATCAGCTCAGAAATAAATTTTAAAAAATCAATTCTAAATTGCATATAAAAGTCTGAAGCTGTTGTGGAGTGTTGGGCAATGAGGGGCAAACCTTCGCAGCTCTCTGAAGGGAGGAGGCAACATAAGGAACTTAACAGATGCTGCTCTTCTCCCCAGCAGTGTTGGGACCACACCTTCCTCTTATTGCACACTTTCCAGTGTGTGCTTCCTAAAACTCACCAGATCGAAGCCCAGTGTCCCTCTAGAGGAGCCGTGCAAGTATTTAAAAACTACATGGTGTATTCTTGCTAGACTTCCTAGCTGAGGTTGAAAAAGTCAATTAAATTCCCTGTGCCTATGGTATGTCATCACTTAGTAACGTTGTCCCTTCTGTAGGGACTGAGATAATGCCTAGAAGCCTGAGTCAAGATTGAACTCCCATTTTGTACACACTGTACAAACACCAGTGTTCCTGAAGAGCTGACAATCTCAACTGGCCAGATGGACAGAGAATGGTCCATCTAACACAAAATGCAAAATGAAGGTGCACAGTAAAATGAATCCTCCTTCATCCCATGGGAGGTATGTAGCAGACTTGGGAGGAGAATACAAGCTGTGGGGATTCTAACTCTGTGCTTCTCAACTGTGCTAGTCCTCCCAAGATTAAAAGAGACTTAATTGTGTGATGTTTGTGATGCCATGGTGATGAGTGTCACAGGAAAGTTCATCCCTGTACAAAACACTCTACCCCCTCTGAGTAGTTTCTCAGATCATTATCTTCACACATTCCTGGCAGATAATTGCAATTTTCTTTAATTCTGTCATTGAAAAATCACAGCAACGGGCTTTTTAGCAGTAGTTTATAGTTTGAAACTGGATAAAGACCCTTTGTTCTTAAATAGAAAGCCTATATTCCCATCAGTCAGTGTTCTCCTATGAAAGGCCAGAAAGATCAAGCTGATCTTTTCCTTTTTCTATGTCTCTGATGGAAGACATGCTGATGTCTCTTCTCTGCCATGGAATAACTGCCTTGGTGTGTAATTGCCCTTGAGCACAAGATGTGCCCCAGATCTCTGGATAAAAATCATAGGACAGAACAAACTCCACCCAAGGGGACAGTAGGAAAAAATTTATAGATGAAACTTCTTAACATGGCAACATCTGTACTCTACATGCTAAATCCCTCCAAAAAGTCCATTGTATATAGGTTTCAATCTGCAAGTGGAGACTGTTGGGCTTAGACGTGAGGCTGGTGATGTAAAATGAGAATTGGAAATTTCCATCACTGAGGACGTGGGGAAAACTGGGCTTGTAAAAGCTGTAAAACTTGATTTTAACTTAGCTAATTTGTATCTGGCTTTTCTTCTGGTGGTGGCAATGTTCTACTATATCACATATGTAACTGCAGGTTGCTTTGGGATACATTTGAAGAGAAGCACCTGCACAAGGACAATTTTTGCAGCGTTCAGATGTCTTCCTCTATTACCTGTGGCATGCTTTCCTACCTTGTGCAAGGTCACCCTTCCCTGTAGCAGGCAGTGCCCTGGCGTTCTTCACACTTACTGGCTGAAAAATAGCTTAGTTTTTTTTCACATCTGTGGCTGGCTCAGAGGTGAACAGTGGGGAAGGTGGTGTGCAGGAGACTCATTGTTTTCGTGATGGATTTCAAGTTCTTTAGCTATGTAGCCTTCAAAACAATGGAGAGTCCTGCTGGAACAATAAACCCCATGATTTATCTGCAGTATCTGGAGTTAGGCTAAATATTCATTTATTGCTAACCGGTGTGTTAAGCTCCTTTCATATCAGGAGAACAGATAAATCTTGGAAAGGTAATAACGTTTGTTAGTGGAAGCCCATCATTCTCCTCTCATTTTCAAATGAGAGGCTAACACAATGCCACGGGGTCTATTGTTATCCTGCTTCCAGCTGAGACTTTAAAATGGTAATGTGGACTGCTCCTTAATTTAGTGCACTCTGTCTGTTTTTTTGAAGAGCAAGTGACAGCCGGAAGATGTCCGAGAAGACAGCAGTTGCTAAGGCTTGGCTGGCTGTGCCTCTAGAAAGATGCCAAAAATGCACGGGTTGTGTGTTGGTCCTGATGGAGGGAGCTTTGTCAAGGGCTGAAAAGGCAGGCAAAGTTGTAAATTCTGCCCTTCTGCTTTCATGGAAAGCAGACGTTGATTATCTGGGGCCCACGCATTTGTAACACTGCCATAACTAATGACTTGCATTGATGCTCAGTCCCATTTGTTTGGTCCCAGGGAAGGAGAAAGTCTTTAATAAATCAATGAAATTGTCATTTCAAGAATGACGCATTCAGCACTGGCAAAGGGTAATTATATTTTATGGGTGCTTATTGACTGTGGAGCCTTCAAAGCTGCTAGCATGATGGGGAGGAGAAGTGAATGGGATTGCTCCTGGAAAGTCTTTTAAGAACAGCTGTGAATCAGAGCAGTCACTTTAGAGTCTAGGATAAACTTTGCCGAGCTCTAACAAAAGCTTCCTTTGAAAAATAAGACGCAGTGCTTTGTGTGAAAATGTCAGGTGCCGGCTCATGACGTTGACTCTGTGCCAGCCAAAGCTTCTTTCCTCCCCTCTGTAAAAGGGCACTTGGATGCTTTGGCTCTTCTGTGATCTCAGTTTGACCTTTGCTGGTTGTTCCTAATGTAGTTCCTAACTTCTGTGAACATGCAGGATCAGAATGAATGCCAGAATATGCCTATGCCCAGTGGCTTCAAAAGTCTTGAGCAAGGTAATAAAAAACTCAGTTACATGCAGCAGTTTCCCATGATGACAAATTGCAGTGCTGAATGTTTTGTGCAGAAGAGAAATTTATCCTTGGAGAGAAATTCAGTGGAAACAAACCTATTAAGATATCTGGAAAGGACTGTTTCCGGCAGTATAATTTGTAGCAGTTTTTTCCAGTCCAACTTTAAATTCTCATTTGTGAGACTGTTCTGTCATTACTGCATCTCACCATCAGCGTTTTTTGCTGATGTATATGGCAGATTGCTATGGTAACATGAAGAAAGACCAAAACAGTGAAAATGCACATAACTTAAACCACAGATTGCTAGTGGCTGTCTGTGAGCAATCCTTTTCTTGTATAAAATAAGATGTAGATTTCCAATGCATTAGCTACTTTGCACTCTTTCCCCCCAAAGATGTTAGCCTTCTGCGTTAAGGGTACCACTGTGTCATTTAGGTCCACCTGCTTTGCAAGCAGACTCAGGCACTCTTCATACAGAAAGCAGTATACCCCTGGGTCCAGCAGGATGTGGCCTTTCAGCAAGGTTGCAGCCCTGTGAGCCCAGGGTAAATCTCAGACACTAGCACAGTGTTGAGAAGGACCCTGTTCAGGGGCCTCGTGCTGTTGTTACCTCACTGAAAGATCCTGCAGATGGCAAAGGCAAGGGTAAATATTTGTACAGAGCTTTGAAAAGTAGCAAGACAGTTTTGTTAAGTACTATTGATTAAAGCAACAAAGAACTTGCTTTGAAACTATTGATTCAGCACAGGAGAAAACTGCTGCACCAGAGTCTTTACCAAATACGCCCATGTTAGCTGTCACACTCTGCCTCTAGGCTGCAAGCGGTCCTGCACGATGTGCACAGTGGGGTTTTCTACAAGACTAGTCTCAGCCTAGCTTTTCCCATTGTGTTCAGCAGGAGTTTTGCTATTGACTGTAATGGGAACAAGGGTAGGTGAACAGGGAGCAAATATACTTTGTGTCTCACTGGGCACCTAACCACGGATAAAAATGCCCTCTGCTTCCCATTCTGACCATGATCACATTGAAGTAGGCACAGCAGAAAAGGGTGAGGGTCAGATAGCACTAACAGTAAAGCGGCATTATGTGTCACAAGGAAACAGCAACTGTCTTAGCACTGCTTGGCTTACCTTGCTCTTGATTTAATATCTGCTCCCCATCATGGCAGTGTAATATGTGCAGGGAAAGGCTGTATCATTAGGAGGGGAGAAGAGAGGAGCAGGTCAAATTTCTGGCTTCTGTTCCAGGCTCTGCTGCCATCTTGCTGCTTTTTTGGACAAGTCATTTAACTTCTTCAAACAAACAAGAAAAAAAAAAAGAAAAAAAACAAACAAAACAAAGATAAAAAGAAAAAAAACCTCACTAAGAACCAAACATGCTATGAGGTCTTTGGCTGAAAGGACCTGGGTGGATGTGAAAAAGATAATGAGCAGCAAGGAGGGAAGAAACATCGTAGCTCTCGGTCTGATTTTTTCAGGAACCATTGTTTTTCCCAGTGTTACAATCTACTTTCATGAAGCAGGTGCTATTTGATTTCCTTTCCAAGATATCTCTGTCTCAAGTGTAGAGAAGGGAGACAAAGACTTAGAAAAGAGGACAACTGTTGTTTTTCCTTGCCGCAGGATAGAACACCTTGGACTCAATGTTGTCCTTCAGCTTTTGGTTGGGATTCCCCTGGAAATGGTGCATGGAGCTGCGAGGATCAGTTTTGTGTACATTGCTGGAGTTGTGGCAGGTAGGTGACACCTCTGGATGCCCCAGGTGGAGAAGCATCTGAAAATGGTCTGTGCTGACTTTTGTGTAGTAGAAATGTTTTGTGACATTTGGATGTAGGAGAAGAGCAGTCACTGATCTTCTATGCGTTGAAATTCTTCTGGAGGGTAGAAGTGAGAAATATGCTACAACTTGACATCTGTTTCTAACTAGCCATAGACTCTGTGTTTAGGAGACCTGCTAAAAAAAGCACCAACAACCTGTTACTTTAAAATAGCCTTGCTTTAGATGGTCTTCCTGAATGTGGCAGTCATGCTGTTCCTTTCCTCATGTCCCATAGAGGCTTAGAAGAAAGGTGGCATCACAGGCATCCCTGCATGAAGAGTCTTTTTTTTTCCAGGTCCTGTGCCAGTTCTTCCTCCATTTGTCCTGTGCTGTCTGCTTTCTATAGCCTGAGTAAGCAAGAAGTATTTGGTTGTAGGCTGTGAGCAGTGCACAGGAATCTGGAAATTCATTTCATCATGAAGCCATGGGGTTTAATTGATTTTTAGTTTGTGCTGTATTGCTTTTATTTATGTTTGGCTTTCCAGCAGTTCGGAGGTGATGGAAGTTAGCTGACAATAGATCAACATCTAATTAAAACAGGGGGAAAGTGTGAGAACAACCAAGGGCTTCACAGTGGAACTCAGACAGCGGTTGACTGCCTTAGTTCAAGATTTATGGGGATTTTTTTTTTTCCAGCTACATAATTTTATTTTTTTCATAATGAACAGATAAAGCCTTTGTAAAGTGGGCTGCATTGGGTACCAATAAATCCTACATTCCAGTAGAGAGACTGTGGAAAGCATAATTGGACTAGGACACAGGACTAGGCATGGTACAAGCACCACGATATTTAATGAGGAGGAAGGAGTTTGCAGACCAGCTCCACTGTCCCTTGCCTGTTATTTCAATAAGCACTAAAGTGGTCCCCAATCTGCAACTTTCCCAACATAAGCTTTTCTACATAGATCCATCTACCAAACCCTGGGGCTTCATTTATATATGTGTAAATACACATCACGCATCTGTGCCAGGTAAGTGAAGCAAGTGATCATTGAATCTGCTGCAGTTGAGCCCGGTTGAGCATTGCGAGTTGCCATCTGCCTCTCAGATTCCTGTGGCCATGGCCTTGCTGGCAGGGTCTGCAGGGCCAGAGGCAGGTTTTAATTGGGCGTTGGGCTGGGCTGAATGCCCAGAGTTCTGGAGGCTTGTAGCCGGTGCCTGAGTGAGGCTCAATAGCCCACCTAGCATCATTGGTTCATTTCTGCTACACAGATGATCCCACTTTTTTTTCTCAGACAAGCTGCCACATCCTCGTAGACTTGCCTTTCACACCTTATGACGTATAAATTGTGGAAGAAAGTGCCAAATGGAAAGGGAAAACTTCCCTTCTTAGTGTGGAATGGAACTACAAATGTGACTGGACAGTCTGACACAGAAAAGCATCCCATGATACCCTTACCCATTTGAGATGTTAGCCAGTTATTAAACATGCTTTATTCTTTGCCATGTGCCAGGAGAGAGAGAAAGAGGCATTCTTATGCTGAGGATCTGGTAATATAAAGATAACAATGCTCCTAAAAGGGAATAAACAGTAAAATATAGACATGGGCCACAATGGCCACTCCCTACTTCTATGGGGTTTTTTTTCATTTGTCTGGCTTTACTAAGAAGACTTGTTGAGGCTGAGATCAAGAGGCTCAATGCAGTGTCTGAGGACTTAACTGCAAGTTCTCATTACTCCTTTCTTAACTTCTCATTAACTTTTTCTTTAATGGCAGTGTTTAAGAGCTGAGAAGTCTCAGGGCCATACAGTGAAGGAGAGAGCTATCAGCAGAGTTGCCTGGTGGAACCTCAGCACTTTCTTGACCCAGAATCAGCTGAGCAATTAGCAAAAAAGTTTGTTAGATCCTGTACTACCGAGGACTCTCTCAAGATTTGCCATTGTGTCTTTTTCCTATTCCCACTCATCACAAAGATCTTCATTATCTCTGCCTTGTGAGGCCAAGTCTGCCTTTGTCTCTCTGTCTCTTAAATTACTCTTGAAGTTTGCAATGAAAGGAGCTTTGAGCAGATCCAAGCCTCCAATTGAGATAAGGAGATGCAGTGTCTATGTTTGGATGTATTGTTATTAGTGGTGCCTTTATGTGATTGACCTGTCATTTTGGTCGCTTGTGTTTACTGCCTCCATCCAGGTTATTTTTAGCTAGTTTTACTCTGACGTTTTATAAGTAACAGGCTGTGCTTTGATCAGAGGCCTGTGCTAAGATACAAGTCCTCAGTTCCTTCTCACTGTGCAAATATTTGTCTTGCCAGTATGGGAGCTACTTCTATTTTATCTTCAGGTGAGGAACAAGACACAGACATTTGTCTGTCTCCTGCTTCCTTGTTATTTTAATCAGGGTGTAAGTGCCTTTTTGCAGGTTTGAAGATATGTTGCTGCCTTGCTTGGCTTCTTTTAAAGGAGGTGCAGAAGAATCGATCAGTCACTGTCTTGGTAGTTCTACAGGACTGAGTTAGCTTCACAAGTCAATTGATTCCCCGCCCCCCCTTCTCTTTGTCAGTTTATTACTGACCTGCAGCAATTAGCACAAAACAGGCAGTAGCAGGGATGTAGGGTAGGAGAGAGTGTGTTTATTTGGCTGGCAATTGTCACAAACCCTTGTTCTTTCTCCCAGGGTCCCTGGCAGTGTCAGTAGCTGATATGACTGCGCCTGTGGTGGGCTCCTCTGGAGGCGTGTATGCTCTTGTCTCAGCTCACTTGGCCAATATAGTCATGGTGAGTACCAGAATGACCGTCTAACCTCTTTGGAAGTGAGCCAGGTCTGGTGGCCCAAAGGGATTGGAAATAGGGCCTGACCCAGCTGTTGGTCATTCAGAGCTTGCCCCAGTTAAGAGTCTTGTCTCAGTGGTATGGTCCTGGAATGGAAATGTTACACTGCAGCTGGTGGCTTGGTACCCTGATGACTGGCAGCTTACCAGGAGAAGCCAAAGATACTGCTAATCCAAGACTTATCAGTGTACTCCAGGCTATCAGCTCTCCTTGCAAGGGCTGACAAATATTTGGAAAAGAAGGAGCTGTCTGGCTCTGCAGAAGTTGCAGACCTGTTTCTGTCTGCATGTGCCATGTAATGTTAGCAGGTACCTAAGGAAATTTAGTATTTGGTGGATTTGTGTGCAGAATATCCCTGATCTCCATTTGTAAAACCCAGACTGAAGCTGAACCCTGGGCATACTAGTGATGCATCTTTTTGCCGTTTCACCTAATGAAATGCTTTACAAAGGTCAGTAAGTACCAGCATCGTCATTTCTCTAAGACCTGGAAACAGGAGCTCATCCAAGGTCCTCAGCTAGGTGGTGGCAAAGCTCAGCATATCTGCCTGTGTGACTCCTAAGCTGACCGCTGGGCAAAATGGCTTTGCTGAGAGAGGATTCGTGTGTGGTGGTACAGCGTTGCATGTCTGTCCTGTACCAGCAATGTCAGAACAGAATAACCATAAAAATGATGGTAATGTGTCTTTCCCTGGCTCTGAGTGGGAAGATAATGTGGGTTGGCTGCAGTAGAGACAGAAGGTCTGTTATATGGGTGCTGGAAAACACGTGCGTGTGTGGTGGTACTTGTGTCAAGCCTAAAAGAAAACCTTGTATTTAATGCTTGTGTGCAGCGAAGTCCACAGGCTCCAGCTGCAGCCCACAACAGTGCTGCTACAGGCAGCCTTTGTAGCAGCTGGGAGCAGGGAAAGGGCGTGATTTCCTGTGCAGAATAGGTCTTCTTTGCTGTCTTCAAGTTTTTTGGAGCATGAATGAGCTGGGGGCTGTTGTCCAAATTAGGACAGTTGAGTGGCTGGCAGAGAGATAGGGAGTGGACGAGAGGGGCTATCCCTATACCACAAGGTTTCTACTGGGGAAATGCCTCCTTATATACAGTTATTTTCAGTATGATTTGTGTTCCCTGCCACTGGGCCAGCAGAAGCAGGAAGGAGTTTCCTCTGTCTCACAGGGTGGTAATGCAGACACAGTGTTTTTTCACACTGAGATTCAGAGGGGGACATTTGAGGAAATTTTGGTTTGCTTTAGAGGAAGAGGCTCTGCCAGAGGTGTGTGGAGAGTCTTCACCAGTTACCTTCCCAGACTTCTTAAAACGTTGCAAAGTGGCCTGTCATTTCACTACTCATTGACCTCCTCCAAATCTATTTAGCAATTCCTACCTTAGCATCTATATTTCTCCATTATCTGCTGCCTCTCTTCTCGTCTGAAATTACTTTTACTGCCTTTCCCATTCTGGTGGAGTTTTTTTGCTTTTCTTGCCCCCTCTTCTGTGTCTCTGCTCACTTAGTATCTAGATGTGATGCTCCCGCATGCTGAAAGACATGTTGGCCATTTGTTGGTAAAACACAGTCTTGGACAGGTGCTTTGAGCATGCTGGGAAGAGGAGGGACCGTTGCAGGGAGGGTCTCTTGAATCTTCTGTTCCCTTGTGCCTCCCAGTAACCAAAGGAAATGAAAACATTCCTTCTTGTAAAAATAAATATTCTTGGAATTAAATACATAAAATAACCAATGGGGGAAGCAATAAAGCATGTCACCCTAAGGAAAAGAGTAAGGGGAGGAATTCAAAACAGCTACATGGAAATGAAAACTGAAGGAAGCAGCACAGTATTAATCAGCATGAGTTCAGAGCCTTCTGACTGGGTTAGGTGTCTCTGTGGAGAGACAAAATGAGTTACTTATTTTGTAGAGATTGCATTTTTGCAGTCACAGAAGTGATTTACAGACAGATTGCAAATAAAACTTGAATATATGTAATATGTTTTGCAGAATATTTCTTCAGCAGGCTGAAAAGTCACTGAGTGCCATGAAACTTAGGCTGAAGAGTTTACAAACTTTTTTTTTTATTCCTTCAGTGTGATGAACAGGGAGTTTTTCACAAGAAACCTGGCTAGCTTGGTATCTCATACTGCTTTCAACAGGCAAAATTTCATTTAGTCACTTAATAATAATAATAGTGTTGCCATACATCTGAGTTCCCCAGAACATGATCTCTTTTTCTGCTTGGAAATTTTGTGCAAGTGGAAAAGGAGGAATTTAAACATTTCTCCCAGGATTTCTGACTATCATTCGGAGATTCTTATTCCACTATATTGATTAATGACCAAGCCTGAAGACAGAGGAGGCCAAATCCAGGCTTTCTTGGCACTGTTTCCTTGGTATACTTTTACTGAGGTCTTTATTATTTGTGTGTTCTCTGCTGAAGGTCTGAGTTGCAGAATTTCAGGGAGCATGAGGTACAGGCAGTAGCACTGGAAAAGCACAGTAGGGCTTGAATGCACCAAGAAATTGCCTGACAGGTGACAGTGTTGGGACTCCAAGTGAATCATGATGAGCTGTGTGATGTTAACCAGAATGATGCTTATGTTGAATGCTAGGTACTACTTAACATAATTTTATTTGATGTGGCCTAATACAACAGGGTTTTGCAGGGTAGGTAAATTCAAATATTTTCAGAAGTTGGAATTTAAGGTGAAACATCACACTAATATGTTAAAAATTAGCCAGTTTGAAGAACAGAGAATGGCAAGGCCAGCCAAGGACCATGCCACACCAGCTGGATCTCAGGCAAAGAAAGCCAGTAAGACTGCCAGGCAAAGAAGTTATGGACTGTCCATAACTTGGACATGACTGCAGTATATCCTTTTTGGTGTTGTCTCTGGGATTGACAGATCTGTGTTTGGTGTTGTGCGTGGAAAGTCCAGGTGGCTAAGGCAATGAAAGGGGTTTGTTTCAAGGATTGGTTGTCCTTGGTGCTCTTCCAGTGTAGATCTGAGTGTAAAATCCCTCCAGGTTTGTAAGCACCATCACTTTGTTTTCCTTCTCTCTTTTCCAGAACTGGTCAGGAATGAAGTGCCAATTCAAACTGCTGCGCATGGCTGTTGCCTTGATCTGTAGTAAGTATCATGCAATACTTGGCACCACGCAATCCTGTTTTGTTTGCCCTTGTCATAACAGTTCATGCTGATTCAGAGAGTTTTGACTTTGCAGCAGTTTTGGTAGGAACTTGCAGCTGGATCTTCTAGCAGCAGAAACCACATCGCTCTCAAATGCAGATTTTGGCTTTCAACACAAACATTTGTAAATGAGGATTATTTTTTAGCCAACATCTGTAGCTTGTGGCATTTGTGAAGATCTGGGACTTAAATGTCTCGTCTTTGAATTAGCAAGCGAAGCAATGCTTTCGTAATGATAATACTTAGGTTTCCTAGAGCACTTCCTATCTGGGATGGCAACAGCATAATACACACATTAATAAATTATCTTCCAGCCATATCCCTAGGGTGGCACGATAAGGGAAACTAAGCTGTGTATTCGTCAGAGACAATTGTCTTCGAAGTCCAATTCATTTCTTTTATGGTTTTGGTATAAATTTTGGAAGGCAAATATTCCCTCACCCATCTACACTCCCATGAACCCAGACCACTTACCAACCACTGAGGAGACCTCATGTCTGTGCACCTCAGACCTTACACAGCCATGGCTTTCCAGCTTCCCTATGCTTGCCGTACAAGGCAGTTTCTCCCTCCCCATCTCTTCAAGGATGCAGCGCTGCCTGCAAGATGGACTTAAGAAGGGATAGACCTAGGCAATTAATTTCTTTTTCCTTCTTTGTTCCAGTGAGCTTTGAATTTGGAAGAGCCGTGTGGCTGCGATTCCACCCCTCCGCTTACCCACCATGCCCACACCCCAGCTTCATGGCTCATCTGGGAGGGGTGATGGTTGGAATCACCCTTGGTGTCATCATCCTGAGGAACTATGAGCAGAGACTCCAAGACCAGACTTTATGGTGGATCTTCCTTTCTATTTATGTCATTTTTGTCTTGTTTGCCATCTTCTGGAACATTTTTGCCTACAGCCTGTTGGATCTAAAGCTACCTCCCCCTCCTTGAAAACATGGGACAAAAAACTTCAGAGCGGAAGTCATCTGTCAGCTATGTTAAATGAATGAAGATGGAGCATCTATTTTTATATTTAACTTTGGGAAGGATGATTCTTTGGAACACAAGTGTGTGCTGGAGGAGATGCTTAAAGATCTCACAAAAGAATGGGCTGATCAGTTTGTTCACAAATCTAGCAGGTACTGTAATACTGGCTGGCCTGGACCCTGCAGTTTCTCCACTGCCAGGGCTCCCGTTGGGCAGCTTGTACCTGGGCACTTATCACTTGGTTTGTTAGCACACATCAATATTTTGTATGAGATATTTGTATTTTCCAGGTCAGTGCTGGAATTATGGCCAGTTGTTGAATGAATCTCCTCAATGTTACTGAACACTAAAAGGGAAAAAGAGCAGACATTTACTAATTAGAGACTCGCATGGTACTCGCAAGGCAGCTTGGGTTTGGTTTCTATGGACACATCTGACTGTTCAGCCATACCAGTGCCACTGTCTAATTACTTGAATGGTTCCTAAGATATTTTAGCCTACGGTGAAACCTGTCTTATGCACCTTTCAAAGGAATCAGCAGAACTTGATCACCCAAAGTGATGGAGACTGGTCTTCAACTACAGGTCAAATGAAATTGCACTATAAACCTTGGGAACTCTTAGAGTGTTGTGGATACCCAGCCAGAGGTGACTTTTACTGTGCATGTTTCACTTGATTTTAATTTTTTTTTTTTTCCCCAGCCTGCTGTGGCTAGAGGGTGTGGCTGGGGTTTCTTTTTTGAAGGATGGAGAAAAGGAGGGCAAATGTTCAATTGTGTTCTTATCAGCTGACAATCAAGTGCTGTTTTTTTCTCACTTTATTTCTGGCCACATAGATCTAACACCTGGCCTGCAGTGAGCTCCTAGCAAGGATCTCAACTCTTCCAGCAGGTTCTTATTAGAAAAGTGGGAGAGAATCACCTATAGCAGCGCAGGGCAGGAACTATCTAGTCTTTATAGCCATACAGTCCATCTGGGGCCAAATCTGTCCACTGAAGTCAGTGGAGTTAAATCAGGTTGTGTGTAACACTGGTTTCCCACTGAAATGGAAAGGGTGTTACTGTGTTACAGTGATCATTGTGAAACAGATAAAACTGTTTTTAAAGTGACTGCTAAATTTTGAGGATGCCTTTTCCTGAGGCAATGGATGTTCTGGGGGCTGCAAGAAACAGTTAGTTGCAATGATGCCTTTTTCTTTAACATTAGTCAAGCCCGGGTTTTGGCAATCTGTAACTGGTCTGCAGCACAGTCTGTACAGTTGCCTGCACGGACCTGGAGACCAGACTGGAACATCCGTAGCACAAGCAGTGCTTATAGGTACACTTCTCTCTGAGGTGCTTATGTTATTTTGCTTCTCACTTTAGAGAGCTGCCAAACTACAGTCCAGGAATGTGGATGCCCTCCTTTTCTCTCCCCTTTACCCCCCTAGTTTGATGGCCTGGATAAAGCAGCCATAGGAGTCTCTCTAGACTAGCTCCTTTCTTCATTTTTCCTAGCTGCATACTGGCGCCCACGCACCAGCCACCAGAGCCTTCCACAGCACATCTAATGGGCACTGTAGCAGTCGGGTTTGCTCTGTAGCAAAATGTCTCTGTATCGTGGGCTTTATTGTCTCAGCTGTGTAATCGGTGCTGCCAGATGATACCACAAACTGGTAGGAGTCTGTCATTCTAGAGGGGACATTCACGAGTGCTTATCAGCTGCCCCCTTCTTTGCCTCTTATGGGAAAAATCTCTCTGGTCTGGAAGGGTGAAGTTCTGCTCCCACAGTATGCACTAGTAAAAATCCTGTTGCCTCAGGGAAAGGGAGAGCGGAGAAAATAAGTGTTTCTACAGCCTGGAATAAGCCTTACCTGCAAAAGAAACAATTTTTGCCACCTTTGTGCACAGGAATGGGATCTCTGAGGGCAGCTGCGCCTTTGTTGTTCTGTACGGCTAGCACATTGCTCATGGGCCCTCAGATCAAGGAACAAGAGGAAGGGTTAAGGGTCAGAGCTCTGGTCATTTTGGAAAAGGGGATTGGTTCCCCATGCCATTTTACCTCTGCAATTTTGGTCTAGATCAAAGCAGTCATGAGAGTTTACATGCATTGTTTCAGGTGCTGACCCAGTGAGTTTCGTAGCAGTGGAGATCATCTCCCTGGGAAGCAGCAGGCAAGCAGGAGAGCGGGGAGCTAGGAGAATACTGACAGAAGCATGGTTAACACGTAAGGAGGACATTCCTTTCCTCACTTATCGCTAAGCCTTTCTGATTACAGATGCCTTTAAAACAGAGGTGAGCAGAAATGGGAGTTCTCCTGGAAGTTTTAGGAAAACTTTGAAAATTTTGTTTAAAAAATTCAATCACAACAAAACCCAGATTATTTTGCCTATAATTTACAAGAGTACAGTATGCACTGATTGACTTCTATTTTTGGTTTCTCAACTGAAAGCTACTTAATGCCCATCAGTTTCTCCTCAGGAAAGGTTTCCGTGCCTGCCAGTGATGTGCTCTGGGGTGAAGCAGCAAGCCACAAGTTCAAGGGCCACCAGTTTCTTCATCAGCCTGACCCTGGCTAACATATCTTTGCCTCTGCTCAGGAGTAGGAGGGAGTTGAACAGAATAATCCAGGCACCCTTCTTTGGTCCTTTATGTATAGATGAACATAGTTTACATGAACTGGTTGAAAACAGCTCTGAGGTTGAGCTTATGACTTGTTCTTGTAAACTGTTGTTCATCTTTCTGACTTCATTCTGTGTCCCCATACCCTGTCACTTGAGCAAGTCTACAAGCAACCCTGGGGATCCAAAGGGCCAGACTTTAAAGCAGTACTAGATTTATTGTGGGTGAAGAAATGAAACCCTCTCACATTCCTGCTCATCAGAGCTGAAATCTCTCCCCATACATAGAGCAGGTTGTACACGGAGCCTGTTGTCTGCTAAGAATCTATCAGCTCATGGAGTCAGGAGCAGCTCAAAGTGCTTAAGCTTTCATAATTTTATTTTTTTTAATCATTAAAATTACACTGTGAAAACTTGTTATGTTTTTACAGAGTATCAGGAAATCTAGTTATGTTATTTTCTAATGCATCCAGGAGTGCCACAGTGCTGCAGCACCAGAGAGCTAATAGCAACCAGGTTTTTCTTTTACCTCCAGATGTCCTTGAAGCTGCTGGCTTATGTTGGAGATATAATATTCTCCATCCTGCTCATTTGTGGTTCTTACTTGTCACAGTCAGTAACATGTTCCTGAAGGAGCTGTCCACCGAGGGACTGGTTTGGGTGATTTGTTTTGGTTTTATTTCAGCTGCTGCCAGGATTTTACAGATTTGAACAGTGCACATTAGAGGAAGTTATTTTATGCTTGTGTCCTTGAGTGAGGACACACCACCTGGAACAAAAAAAGCCGTTTCTGTGCTGGACTTCCTATTTAGTAAGTACATTGCAGCACTGGTCCAGTGAGGATAGGTGTAGGGAGTAGTCATGCAGACCGGGCTGATTGTAGAGCCCCTTCAGGGACACCTGCCAGCAGCATGGTGACAGCACGGACGGGATCCGGCCCCGAGCCTCTTGCTGATCCCTCATCCCAGAGGAGAGACGCAAGAAGTGGCTCAGGCAGCCGTGGGGAGGAAGAAGGAGGAGGAGAACCAGGTAGATTAAAGTCCATGGGGCTTGCAGATTGCACCTTTTATTCCTACATGCTTGGAGACAGGTAGAGATTAATTTTGCACACATCAGTAATATAGGAAGGAGGAGTGGGAAGGTTGTAATGGAGTGATGGGAGAGGAGGTTACCAGGACCAATCTCTGAGTGAGGTGTAGAGGAGTTGTAAAAATGCTGATGAATTCACTTTTGCTGAGTTCTTAAGACAACAGCTCATATCACTTTTTCCCCATCAGTCGATGAGGAATCTTAGCACTTACGTGGCATACTGTGATTCTTCACTACTTGCTCCATTAGCAGTAGGAAGTATTTTATCAAAGGGGAAGGGGGAGGCCAGAGAAATTATTGTTGTCTGAGGTTGCTGGACTAGAAATAAAGCTCAGGGACTCTGTGTCCCAAGACCTCGCTCCTTCTGATGGATTGTACTGCCCATATGTTTTAAATCAGATTAGATCAATTTGAACTGGGGTATGAAGGATGGAGTCTGACACATTTAGAGCTGGTACTAAAATAACAGCTATCTGCTGACCTCACAAGACAGCTACTGTTTTGTGCCAATATTTAGTCTCACAGGATCGTGGGTAGGACTTTCACACATACTTCAGTGAGTAAAGAGCTCAAAGTCTATCTGTTTACATAGACTCAAGCTCAGCTCAATTGCTTTGGAAACCCCATCCACTGGCTTTACCTGAAGTGGAACTGGAGAATATAGATGCAGTTCAACACCAGCAGCCTCTGGAGGCAAACTGGGATCTAGAGAACAAAGGCCAGCACCTCTGGGGTTTTAGCCTCTGAATATTGCCACTGTTCTGTCTCTTATAGTAGTGGCTGCTCCACAGTGCTCTGTGATACGACTCAAAAATTCCTTCTGCAATCACTGATGCTGAGAGCTGTTTATAAAGGAAAACAGCGCATTTTGTAGCTCTATAAAGAAAGAATCACACATAAGACCGAAACCAAGCATGTTTAAAGGTAAATGTATTTTTAATGTCACCATTAATCATTGGCTTTTAATTGGAAAAAGCTTTCTAATGTGGTATTTCTGAAATGCCAGTAGCAGTACAGAAAATCTATGTTTCAGGGTACTTCACAACACAGAGCACAAAATATTCCCTAGGTCTGATTTAAGTAGCAAAAGTACCTTAATCTCCAGTGAGCTTAATAGATACGTTAGTCACTGACTGTCTCCTGACTCCCCCACAGTGTCTGTTTGGTTTGCAAATAAAGCTAGATTTATGCAGCTTTTCTTTTGCTTACACTACTAATGCTAAAAACACATCCAAGTGTTAAACACAAAGCACTAAACAATGTAATTTTCTGCCTTAAAATATTGAACAAATGATACTTTCCCGTTAAGGGCTAGTAAAACAAAATGATATTTGCAAGGTAAGATGCTATGGTATGTTTCCAAATATTTTTGTATTGTGTACATTCTGTATATTTTTGTTGTAACAATATTATTTGAGCACAGAATCCATTAAATTTTTTTTGTTGGCGGGTTTTTTTTGTTTTCTGTTTCTGTTTTCTTTTTTTTTTAATAAAATTGAGCTGTTCTATATCACATGCCAAAAACAACCAAAAAACCCCCTTTCAGTTTTGTAAGTTTGTCTACAGTTAACACAGTACTTAACAAAAGAGCAATTAATATTGAGCTCTGCAATGTAATCTTTTAATAATGACATTGATAACTCATTTTTATGTCTCTCTAAAAGTGTCTGCCTAAAAGATAAAGAAGAGAGTGAACTGCTGCTTTATTACCCTCTGAGATATAACAAGGATGCAGAACTGGCTTGGGACTTGTATTGAAATTCAGGCCTTGTCCCACCATTTGACAACTGACACTTTAGTGCAGCAGTGACCTCAGAACTGCGTGCAAGTTGATGACCAAGTACATTAGACTGTTTAAAATTTTTTCACTGGGGTGGAGGGTTCGTTTTTAACATCAGTCTCTACTGAATGTCTTAAAATCTTAGAGCCAACACATTCTTGTCTCTTGAATCAATAGTGGGAACAACATATCCAGGAAGTTCTGCAGCAAACCCCCAACTCATTTAGTTGTTTTGAGATAACTAAAATAAAAATCCTTCCACCAATGTGGAAGGGGAAGGCAAATTTTGAAAAATATTTTGTGGTTTTGTTGGGAAACATTGGGTTAAAGCATAACTTAAAGAAATGAGGATGTAACTAGCAGCAGTTCCTGTCAGATTTGTTACTCCTAAGGGGAGGCAGATCACTGCTACCGTATGTGGGACTCAGCTCTTGCTGTTGGTTTTCTGCACTTAAGTGAGCTTTTCGAGACACACAAATCTCTTCATTCATTAGTTGACGACTTTCAGCAAAAAGGTAAGGTGGGGTTTGTCGTTTTTTGTCAGTTAATACAGGAAGTGATACTGTCTGCTAGCACTATACATTTTTCTTGTTGGCTAAAATAATTTTAGAAAGGCAAACTGAAGGACAGAAATATTGCCAGTTCCAGTGTATCTGTCACAGAGAAGGAACCAAAAGCTGGCAGCATTGGTACTCAGCTTTGATCACACAAACTCATAAATCTCATTAGCATTTTATTCCCATTGCTCCAATCATATTCCATATAGTAAGCATTGCTCATAAGTGTTGGAAAGAGAAATACTAATTGGTTTATATGATACTTCTCTTGGGGGTAAAGAGGGGGGAAACCCAAAAAAACTAGCCAAACCCTTATCTTTCAAACTTCAAGAAGTCTGTAGCAGTTAAATCTAAACTTGCATTCTTAACATAGACCTGGGGCATTTTGTGTTTGGAGGTTGGGGGGGGTTGTTTGTTTGTTTATTTGTTTGTTGTTTTGGTTGGTTTGTTTTTTGGTTGTGGGTTTTTTTTCCAAAAGGGTTTTAAATCAGACCCTTAAAACTGCAGTAAAAATCTTTCAGGTTTGCAGATTAAGTGCACATCTCAGCATCTTCTGACCTTTTGTGTGCTTCACCCTGAGCTTTGAATAGCTGATTGCTGGAGGAAGTTAAGTGTGTAATATTCTCCAGGCATTCATGCAGCCGAACCAGATGCTTCTGCATTATTTATTATGCTTTTGTTTCATTTTCTTTAGTTTTGTTTTTTAAAATAGAATTTATAATGGAAAGATGCCAGTAAAACGTGTAAATTCATGAACTAACAGGGTATATTTCAGTGTGTATGTGTCTGTGTGTGTGTACTTCTGAGCGTCTTGAGTTTAGTAGTTACCTAACTGAATGGCAAAGGCACTGCAAAGCTGGCAGAAGCAAGATGAAGTTAAAACAAAGGCTGCAGAAAGCAAGAAGTTATGTTTTTCATGTCAGCCACCTTTAGTGCAGGGAAAATTCAGGAAAAGGAACTTGCAACAGAAAAAGCTATGACTGAAGCTGTCCACATGTAACAGAGTACAAATTCAGTGGGACCGATACTGAACAATGCATTACCTTGGAGAAGAGAGGCCCAACAAGACTAAGCAAGGTTTTACAGTTAAGGTTAAAAATATCTGGATTTTTAGGAGTGATTTATGGTAATTTACCTAGCAAACAAAACTACTTAAATGAGCGTAGTACAGGCCACGGGATAATAGGGTAATCCAGGTTATAAGGCACTTCATAACACTTCAGCCATTTTATTGCTGAAAACTTCCAGGAACGCAGACTGGGCAAAGCAATTGTGGGCACATCTCAGGAAATGTCTGTCACCACCCACACTGCTGTACCTGGGCCTGACCTACTCTTTGTAAACATTAAGGCCAGCACACAGAACACCTGGCCCTATGAGTTTCCAGCCCAACATCTCCACCCAGCTGCAGGCACAAGGAAAAGGACAGGACTACTGCAACGATTTCTTACGCTCCTACCAGATCACAGCTACCTGTTAATTCACATTCCACTTCCTTTTTTTTCTTTTTCCTCCTGATCAGGCAAAATACTAAACTTAGTCAAAAATGTACAAGAGCAACCACAAGTGACATGTTTTATTAAGAGGTGCTGCTTTACTCACTCACAAATAAAATATTCTGAAGGAAAACATTGTGACCTCTCAGAGCTCCTGCAAATGAGAGAATGAGTTTGTTTTCTTTCAAACTACTTTTATTTTCTTCTCTGACCTGCCCATGTACATTACATGTCACCTCAGCTGTCAGTATGACACTTGCAGACTCCTGCACATTACACTAGCAGCTCCTCTGCATTGTGTGAATAAAGGGTTTTAAACAGGAGACATCAAGGACAACACTAATTTGTAATTTAATGTAAGCACACTATTGAGGATTCAAATGTGTTTTATTGTAAACCTTATTATAGGTTCAACACAGTGGTGTTACAGGAAAGCATTGAACTTTTATCATCACAGTATACAGCACTGGCAGAACAGTCCAACTTAACTGCATTAATAAGACTGTTAGTTACTGTTTCAGGGAGAGTTGTTCAAATGCCCCAGGTCAAGTGTTCAAACAAGACCCTCTGCTGCAAAGGAAAGCAACAGGAAGTTTTGCTGGTATCGGGTTTGCAGAGCTAGTCCTTGTTTATGATGTGGTCACTCAGGGGGCTCGTGAGTTTTGATTCCAGCTGTAGCCAAAGATTTTCTTCAATTATTCTGCTGTCTAAATGTCCTATGGTGTGGGTAAGAATTCATTGCTGAAATACAATGAAATGTTTTAAAAAGTCTGAATAATTAACTTGGGAACTAAGTTTACTTCAATTTCTGAAGAAGTTTCTATTAATTTAAAGTTAATATTTAATCTGTAAAATTTTCAGGTTTAATTCTCCACGGTTGAAAAACATACCATTATTTACAGTTATGCAAACCAGGTACTAAGAACACACAAAGAAGGTCTTGATCACAACATAAACTAATTAAGAAGGGAATTCATCAGATAGCCTGGGAATTTAACATGTCTGTCCAGTGTATGTATGCATACATACAAGCACATACAAACTGATTCCTAAAACTCTGTTCAATCTTAAGGCAGTTCTGTTTCATACCAATTAACAACTTGTTTATCTAGTACCAGCAGAACAAACTGCCACTTTGAAAGTAGAATGTGGAAACTAGCTACAGACTTGTTACCAATGTTCTCTTATATAAACATAAACAAAAACAAATATGATTGATTTATTCTGACTTATGCAGATGTTTGTGCTTCGTTATGTATTAAAACAAAAGTAACCAGATCTTAATGATTAGACATGATCATTTTAAAGATATTTAAAATATTTAAAACACTGAAATGCTTGCCAGGTAAGGGATTTGTTTGGTTTTGGTTTTTTTTTCATGCAATGACTGTAAAAACCAAATGTCATGATTTCCTCAGAAAAGGAGCAAGTAATTTGGAGAATCTGGTAAGCACTGAAAACTATGCAGGAGTTTGTCTGATCCGATATTTACACATTAAAAAAAGCTCATACTGCTTTCTCTAAAAAAGAGAAAAGGCAGATGAAACTGCAACTTAGGTTTGACTTGGGCAATACTTTTAAATATAAATTAAAAATCCTGCAATAGTGAAACTAAGCTGCACAGAAGAAATTAATGATTTATACAATACCCTCAAATGAGTACAGAATAATTAAGATAACTTTAAGCTACTGATGTTTCTCTCATGAATTCCTCAAGGACGGTCACTACATTTCTGGCTTCTGGCATTTCTGCATGTTCTACTTTAACAATCTTCAAAAGGATGTCTCCACTGCCACAGTTCTTTAGAAACACGTAACACTTGAACAAGGCGTAGTGGTTCATTTCAGCCTGGCGGATAAACCTCTTCAGGTTGTTAATGTCTTGTATAGCCTGGGAAAAGAGTGACAGAGCATTTTCTTATCCTTCTACATGGAAAGAAAACATATTATCGTGTGGAAAAGTGAAGGAATAGCAGGAGAAGCAAAAGCATTTCCAATAGGAATTTTATATTACTATTCAAGAGTAATGTAAGAATTGAGTACTGTCTTTGATGCATATTACCACTGTTACTGTAATGATGCAAAATGTGTGGACACCACAACTTGATCATGTCCAAACTTGTATCAAGAGTTCCCCTCTTCTATTACGACAGATCACCTAAGAAGTGTTAACTACTGAATCCACGTTACCAATTATATGACATTGTGTGTGCACAGCTCAAATTAACAGTATTTTAAGAAAAAAGAAAAAAAGTGGGGTTTATTTTAAATACAAGAAAACGCCTTTGGAGTACTCACTGAAGAATCTTTCACACTACTTTACATTCTGGTCTTGTCAGCTACAGTAAGCCAGTCCCCAGCTTAAACTTCAGAGTTAATCAGTTAATGACATATAAGCATCATAAATAACCTAAAAGTTTTCTTTGCTGCAAAAAGAGTATTTGCTCCCTCGGTAACCCTGATGTCTTCTCCAAGTCTTTAACATATATGAACAGGTACCTTCAATTTAAAGTTTTCCAAAATCTGCCGGAAGAGAAATGGATTTCCACCTTCAGCACCATTCACAAAAGCATGCATCCAGTCCTCACAGAATCTGTTGCTTCCTGTTATGTGTTCAGGAACACAGAGAAGAGATGAGAAAAAGTAAATGAGCTCAACATAACTATATAGCTGCATTCACCTGGTTTAATCACTCTCAACAACACCCGATAATAGTATACCTGGGCCAGGAAATAAGTCTTAAGAAAAACAATACATGTGGAGAAGAAAAGCAAACATAGCTAGAGTTATTGCAGGCAATTCTGTCCTGAATATTGAATCCCTTTTCACAACATTTGTCAAAAATACAACAGGAAAAAAAAGCTTTGCAGCTTCCCTGAAGCATATGAGTCATAGTTTCATGGTCCGCAAACTAAATGCACCATGGATTTTATTATCAACCATTTTCAAACCAGAGTTCCAGTGCATATGGTAAAACAAACTACTCCGCTACCTCATAGGTAAACAGGTGTTCTGGTTTCCAGCCAGAATCCAAACTGGACATGAACCTATGAGCTTCTGAATATCCTCAACTACCTCTAATGTCCACAACTCTCAGCAGCTGAGGGATACAAGTAAGTAACAAGAAGTATTCACAGCTGTAATCTCACCTGCATTACGCAACTGAGGCTGAGGTCCACTACAGTCTATAATCATTGACTTGTGCTGTTCCTCAGTCATGGCAATACACAAGGAGGTCATTGTGCCTTCCTGAACGAGTCCTTGGAGGCTGGCAGCTGCCAGAAACCTGACACAAAAAGCTCTTGTGAACTGCTTGCTTCTTTACAATTCCCGAACAGCAAGAACAGGAGGCTGTCATACACAAAAGCCAAGTTATTCACAGGTTCCTTGGTCTCAAAGTATCTTTACCTGCTAATGTCTTTTTCTGTTCTTTCATCTGCGTTTTTTACTTCCACAGGAGTATAACTCAAAGCCTTAAAACAAACACACACACACAAAAAAAGAAAAAAGCTAGATGCAACTTTGATATTACTTCTGTTGCTATACTGCAGTCACTAGCAATATATACATAATGCGGTACTTGAAAAATTGTTCTTTTCACAGGAAGAGTAGAAGCTAAGGGAATACTCCCTATTATAGTCATTGCAGCTGATTTTGCATTCAGAAGAAATACAGCAGTTATACTCTATTAGCTACGCCATCCAAAGCCTCCTCAGACTCAGGGACTAGAGCTAGGATTAATTTCTTTTCTGTTTCCAGTGAATTACATGAGGCACATATGCAATATAACATCCCTTTTGGTTCAGAGGAATTATAGGAGGGACAGCTTTCTCATGCTGTTTCTTATTTTTCATTCTAATTTCTACTTGGACACTGCTATGTAATTTAAAATGAGTTAACTATGAAAACTGATAGAAGAAATTGCTATGTGCTTCCTTAGCAATAAAGCAGGGAAAAAGTACTTGCCCTGAATTTAAAAAAAAAAAAAAAAAAAGAGAGAAGAAAAAAAAAGTTGTTCCTCATTTATTCCTGGCTGGGAAAGCAAATGCAAGAAACATTTTAAACATGTTGGAGTCACTGAGATTCCTTCTGAACCTTTTTCAGTTATCCACTTTGAAATACACTTACAGCATGTAACAAAAAGGTGAGTTTCTCCTGGAAGAGCTGTACTACTCTCTGAATAGGGCATATGGCATTCTCAAACCAGCTTCTGAAGTAGGGGTTAACATAGGTCTCCAAGGTTTTTTGCTGTAACAAGTTGAAACATTAAAACTTTAACTACAAATTAGATTTCTACACAAATAGAAGCCTCTCAATAATCTATTCAACCTAAGATATTTGGATGTCAGAGCCTTCTTAGTTTCAAACCACAGTAAACTAAAATGAGTTTGACATTTAAAGCCACACTTTATGAGCAATGAAGGGCTTCACATTTCAAGAGACAGAACTGTAATATTATGGTACATACTGAACAAAGACCATGCATGCAACAGCACACAGGATGAGAAAGAGACTTAAAATGCATAGTTTCCATTAGAAAAATTGTAACAAGAAAAACACTAAAAATCCTTCCTTAACGTTCAGAAGTGGTAAGAATCCATGTGGACATTGATAACTTTCCTGTAGACCATTACCTTTTATTAGTCATTTTTCTCTCTGAATCTAACTGCAAGTAACCTTTAACATATTTATAACTGGCACAAAAAAGTCCCCCCCCCCTGTTTTTTTTCCTTTTGAGTTGTGTGTGGTTGATCGCACTTTAGACATTCACTGTCACTACAGTGAATCAAGTATCTCTCTCAGTGTTTCATACTAGTACTTAAAACACCTAATTTGTCTCTACAGACTAAACCTTCCAGATTGTCTTAGTAATTAATTTGCATCAATAGTAATTTTCACCACTTAAAAAAAAAAAGTTGGGCCTTACCTCCAAATCAAGGTTTATCTTCAGACTTTGAATGTATCCGTCCAGCTCAAGTCTGAAAGTATCTTCTTAAGGAAAATAAGATGCATCACTTAAGACCTGCATGTTTCCCTTTCAGTATATGGCTGTTATTGACATTTTCCATTATTGGAAGGTGTGCACAAACGAGCTGATTTCCAGTAGGAAATGGACAAAATGAGAACACAATTTTTACATCATGTCCCTCTCCACACAGATAAAGAAAGTTAAAGGTAAGGATATAGTTCCAGACCTTTCTCTGAGCCACCTAAGAAACAAACCACGTATTCTGGAGCATTGTTGGTGTCCGATTCCACTGTTGCCATTTCTAGAAGATTTTCTTGTTGGAAACGACAGTAATAACAACCAACTCTATATTCTGGTATGCTATGCAGAAAAAAAAGAATTATTTTGTTACAGATACATCACAATAAGTAAGTGCAAAAAGCAGACATACATGATTTCTGTAAAGAATTTTGACCCGCTAGCACTTCTCTTTTTCTCCCCTGTGGTGTGATCAGAGTAGTTTCAAAGGAAACAGTCATAAACACATTTAGTATTTTTTAAGTATTCAAACGTTAAATTATTTACTACAATATTTTTCTCAAAGCTACCTAGAAAAAGAGGGAAGTGGTATTGCATAAATCAATTATTAATAGCAGCAATAGACTGAGAACACAGAATCAGAATTAAACCTAAGTGCAGCAGCAGATGGCAAGATGTACAATGCTGCCAATGTTTCTTACAGTTTCTCATTCACAAATAATTGTTAAAATTTACCTCAGCCCCACTGACGCTACATTCCCCATTCCTTCAAACAGGGCTCCTTTAGTAAGACGCTTAATGATAAAACTGCGCAATTCAGTCTCCGCTTCAGCTGGTAAGTTAGTGTCCAGCAAGGAGAGGCTTTAAAAAACAAGAAGAAATTGTTAGCAAAAAGCAAACATTATTGTTTTGTTTCTCTGAACAAGGGCAGAACCACCTGCTTCTAGATGGGGGACCACTGTGATCTCTCTCTGGCTTACAGCTAACTTGCCCTGTGACTTCTGGCCCATCAGAAAAGCATTCAGTGGTCTGCCCACTAGACCAGAAGTCTGGAGTTGTGGTGTCAGCTGACGCTGAACTGCTCCAACTACTAAAAAGTCACTGCCCCTCTTTGTTCTTATGTTTCCCTAGTTGTAATACAGAGCAACAACTCCATTACAGAGCTTGTGGAAAGGTAAGATGTCCATTTAAAATTGTTTAATAAATTTTAATTATCTGTTGTCTACATGAAGACCTAAGTCAATACAGAAAAGTCTAATAACAAAGAAAAGACAGTTCAAACTCAAAGATGACAATTTATATTTAATACATTATTTGAGCTCTGTAGTTGTGTCCATTCCCTAGGTATTCCAGAAAAAGCACCAGGGGGCTTCAGTATGCGTTCACAGAGGTTTCTGCTTTGAAGGGACTTCAATGTACTTGCTTACTATTCACCTAACAGTAATACAGCAAAGACTTCAAAATGGGGTGTTACGGGCGATTATGCTGTTCTGCAGATTGGCTTTACCTGAAGTCTTCGCTGGAGGGTGTCTCTGCCGCCGCACTGCTGGGACTGCCATTCCCACTGTCTGCTCCCTGCTGTGAGGATCTGAAAATCAAGCCGTTATGATTGATTTTACAGCCTTAACACACAGAACAGGGAAAAGGGACTGCAGCAGGGAAAGGTATGGCCTGAGGGTTTTAACGCAGGAGCAGGGAATCGGGACATTATGGGAGGAAAAAGAGCTCTTCGGGGAGGGGGGGGGGGGGAAGAATAAAGCGAATTCAAGCAACTGGGAACTGACAAGGCCTGGAAACGGCCTCGACAGCGCGCACCCGCCTCGCCAGGCCCCGGCAGGCCTCGGCGGCGGCGAGCGGCCCCCTCACCTGCAGCTCCGGTAACCGTAGAGGCTGTGGTAGGTGCTGCCGTGCCGCTCCGGCCGCCGCTCCTCACCCGCACCGCCGCCCTCCTCGCTGCTCTCCAGCTCCCGCTCATCGCCGTCCGGCAGCGCCAGCAACATCCCGCCCCAACCCGCCGCCGCGGACCCGCCCGCTCCGGGTCCTGCGTTCGCCGCTCCCCGCCCCGGAGGCAGAGGAGGCCGGCGGGAGGGCGGGCGTACCGCGGGGGCTGCGCTAAAGCTTCTTCCCCCGCCCCGGGTGGGTGTATGCAAGCCCGCGGGCAGGCAACGCCTGGCCCCGGGCAGCGGGGAGGAGGGCGAGTTGGCTGAGGGCTCGTTGCGGGGCGGCTGAGGTGCGGCAGAGACGACCTAGAGCCGTAGGGGACCGTGCCGCCGGTTTTTAAAGTGCCTACTCCGCTTCCGAAATACTTTTTTTTCCTGTTAAAACAGCACATTTGTTAGCTCAGCCTCGTAACTACACAGGCAAGCCCTGCGGGGCGGGGAGCCGGCTCTCGCCCCCAGCCTGCGGCACGGCCACTGCAGGCAGCTGGCAGCTCTGGGAGCCGGGGAGCCACGGGGATACTCGGGGGGGGGGGGGCGGCTAACACAGAAACAACACCCGGTGGGATGTAACGGAGGGACCAGTCGCCGGGCAGGCACGGGAAGCTCTGGGGGGGGGGGGGTGGGGTGGGGTGTGTGTGTGAAGGCTCAACACGTCGCTGTCAGTTTTATAGCGTTCTCGAAGGGCCGCGCTCCCCCACACCCCAAGACCTCCCCGTCAAGAGCCAGCTACACGGACACGGGTAACCACCACCAAAACGCCGTGCGGAGTGGCCTGTTTAAAAGATAACGGCTTCTCGCCCAGTCCGATTTAACAGGGGGAAAACATCTTCTCCTTGACGTTAAAGGCGAAAACGAGAAACATAACCAAGTGCCTCAGCCCGCTCACAACCCCCACAGCAGCAACTCAAACAAAATGGCGCCCCGGCGCCCCCGCGAGGCACCATGGGAGAGCCCAAGAGGCGGTGGGGAGGGCCGGGAGCCCCGTCACGTGGGTACCCCCTGCCTCCCGCCGCGCCGCGGTGCAGGCTGGGAGCTCCGAGGCGGTGGCGCCAGGAGGGACGGTGGCGGCCATTTTGTGTCTGCCTCGCTCGCCTCTGTGGAGAGGCTGGTGTGGGCGTTGCGGCTCAGGAGAGAAGAGCTCGGCTGTCTCCTTTCTGTGTAGGTCGGGGGTGCCGCCGCCATGGGCCGTAAGAAGAAGAAGCAGCTGAAGCCTTGGTGCTGGTATCCTTCTGTGTGGGATGAGGCGGGTGTGGGGAGCTGGGGGGGGGGGGGGGGGGAGGGGAGCGGAGCGGCCTGGCCCGGCCCGGTCGGGTGTCTGTCCCGTCGCGTCCCGTCCCGTCCCGTCCCGTCCTGTCCTGTCCCATTCGCCGCCTGGCTCCTCGCTCTCCGGGCACGGGGTTCTTTTCTTCTTTCCACCCTCGTTACGGTTTGGTTCCGTGCTTGGTCGTGTTCCATTTCTGTGCTCCTTAGTGCTGGGATGGGGCCTGGTCCGTGCCCTTCCTCTGCTTCTTCCCCCCCCCCCCCGGCCTCCTCCTCCCGCGCGGCCTAGTCCGCCCGATCCCGCTTCCCTCGCTTGAGGCCTCGGCCTCACGTCCGATCCGTAAAGCCAGGGCAGGGGGCAGCTTCTGCGGCCGGCTGTCCCTGGCGCTCTTGTGGCCAGGCCCGGTGGGATTGCCGGGGACGTGAGGAAAATGGAGAACGGTCTTTATCGCCCGGGGGGAAGGATGTTAACGGAAGAAACCCCCGCCTCTGATACATACAGTTATTCAGGAAGAAGTGGGGCAGATGTAGTTAAAAGAGACTTTTTGAAAACTTTTTTTTTGGGGGGGGGGGTACTTTCAAATTTGTAATTGCTGCATCAAAGTCACATATAATTTCTCAGGAGCCGGAAGTACTGGCGGATTTTTCTTCCATCACTCCTTCAGTCCTTCACAATCTGCTTTTTGTTGGGGGGTGATTACAGATTTACCATTTCTTTCTCTAAAACGTTTCTGGCCAATCTAAAATTGTTTAATAAAGGAATTTATAACCTGCTCTGAGATCTTTTACCGTTTTATGTTGGAAGGCATCAGTGCTTCTGTTTGAGATACTAATATATTTAAAGTTTTGATAGAAGTGAGGGACACATTGTGTTAACTAGGAACAGCTAATAAATAACAAATGTGTATTTGTGTTATTTAGGAAGATATGTGTGGAGCATTTGCTAAAATATTAATGCTGACCTGCAGACAGGAAATGCAGTTTGCCTCTTCTGTCACATAGTTGTCCAGAAGGTTCTTTGCTTAAAAACTTTCTGTTTAAAAACAGAGAATTCTTTAATGACTGCAACGAATTATGCGGCGCCATAAGAATTGGTAGCTGGATAACTGAAAAGGAAAGGAATTTTTAACTAAAACCCTTGTTCTCTTTTATAAATGTTAGCTACTGATACTCCTTATTAAATAGGCACTTCTTTGAAGTATTTAGCATAACTTCCCTTTCGTAGATTTCAAGTCTATTTCTCTTTTAATGCTTTAGCAACTTTATTTTAATGTACATGTGTGCAGAGAAGCAATGAGTCCACTTAGAAATAACTAGGACTTGAAAAGCATGTGTCAAAGAATATGGAATCAAATGATGATTCTGATTGCCTGCACACATCTTGCCAGATTTGTACCTATCTGTAGGGAAATGCTGGATGGTGTGAGGGGGAGGTTTGGTTTCAGACATCCGTGAAGTATTTGTCATGCTTTGAATGCTCAGAGATGCTTTCTGTGCTTTTTCCTTTTTTTGCTTTAGGAAAAATTACAATGATGCTCATTAGCTTAGTGTTATATAGAAGGTTACTTTCAGGATTAAATGTTTCCTTGACAGTCTTCAATAGGTATTGTAACAGGGATTTTGATGATGAAAAAATCCTTATACAGCATCAAAAAGCAAAGCACTTTAAATGCCATATATGTCATAAGAAACTGTATACAGGACCTGGTTTAGCTATACACTGCATGCAGGTAAGAAGTTTTAGGCTTACATAAGCTTTTCTTAGCAGTATCTAAAATTGGAATTAATAGTGAACTTAAAAAGGTGGTGGGTTTGGGGATTCCAGAGTGTTAAAAACTGATGAGAAAAAGCAATGGTCTGTTTCCAGAACAGGAGTTCTGCTGTGTCAGCAGTCATATGGAGAGTATGCAGTAGAGATCTCTGCCATCACTTTTGGGGTGTAGGAGGAGTGAAGGAATTGTATTGTCTTGGTGTTCAGAAGACAAGTTTATATAAACTGGTTTTAGAAGCTAATAGTAGTTAACAGTGATTAGGAAGCACATGTCTAGAAAGTGCTTGGCCAGAGAGATTCTTCCCATTAAAGATGTTCGTTTTCTATCTTGAAACTGGCTGAAGAACACAGAGAATCTAACCTGAACTGTGGTCAGAAGGATTTTTAAATTTTTTTCTTTAGGTACATAAAGAAACAATAGATGCTGTTCCAAATGCTATTCCTGGAAGAACAGACATTGAACTGGAAATCTATGGCATGGAGGGCATTCCAGAAAAAGATATGGAGGAACGAAGGAGGTTACTTGAACAAAAAACTCAGGGTAAAGTGCAATCTAGCTAGTTATCTGTTATTTTCCGAGTCTGTTTCTTACTGATACTAAACTGTGTGATACAGGTCTCGCTTCTCGGAAGAGTAAGGGTTGGGTTTAATGCATTCTTTGACTGCAACTCTAGACATTTGGCAGTTGAGAGATATTTTTCTTTTCCCTTTCAGACGTAGCTGCATGCCAGTGCAGCTGTAACAATTACTTAATTAATATGGGGATGGTGATTTTATTTTTGAGGGTAAGGGGAGGAAAGGCCAGGGGTGATACAATTGTGATGCCCAAATATTTACATTTCTTTGCTGTTTAAGTACACCTTTGTTTGAACTGCTTTGGCTTATTCTGGACAGTGTGAGACTGACCCATTTATGTTGAGGGTCGTTACAGTGTGAGTCACTTTCCTTCCCTTTATTATTTACATGTATAGATAGGCTCACGAAGTTTGTCTTTGTGATTCGATGAATTTTTGAACATGCTGATACAATTTGAATTTTATTATTTTCATTCCAGCTAGAATACCCCAGATAAAATGAATTGTACAGAATACAATTTGTTTTCAGTCTGACCATATACATTGTACTCTTTAGCAGAGAGCCAGAAAAAGAAACAACAGGATGATTCTGATGAGTATGAAGATGATGAATCTGCAGCTTCAACTTCATTTCAACCCCAGCAAGTTCAGCCACAGCAGGGGTACATTCCCCCAATGGCACAACCAGGTTTGCCTCCTGTGCCAGGTGCACCAGGAATGCCTCCAGGTGAGATGGTGTTTTAAGATAGTTACTGAATAGCTGAGTAGAAACACAAATTGCTGCTTGTATGCTGGAATAATAATCTGCCCTTTCTAACACTGGGTGTTAGAGGTCACAAAATAGTTTCAAGGTGCACATAAGCAGTTTCTTCATTTTCTTCCCCCATTCTGTGTGCGCATACACATCTTCCTTTGTGAAGCAGATTAAGATACCTAATGCTTGGACCTAGATTGAAGGAATATGGTAATAAGATTAGTACTTTAAACATAAGTCTACCAATGATACTTGTTTGTGGTATCTTGTAACAAGATTTTGGAAACGGCAGAAAGGCTGCCATATATCTACAGACTGCTAACATAGAACAGGCAGTTCATACACAGGCCACAAATATATCGAATAAAGAATTTTGATCAATGACAGTGAGCGAAAACTGGTCTCTTCTCATTATATTTTCTGTAATGATAAGGCATGATCTTTGGAGACTACTAAGAAAATTTACACAGTCTTGCAGAAATGAGAACAATGAATCTAAGTCAGACTTGCAGATAATATTTTATATTGCGTTGTTTGTAAGCAGTGTTGTTTCAAAAAACCAGTCTTTTAGCGCTACCTGTAAAGCATTTATCCAGTCTAAATTTATTAGATGAGATTTGTTAGTGACTGTATGTTGTTGGAGTTACTTAAAATTTATTCTTCTTTTAAGGTATACCACCATTAATGGCAGGTGTTCCACCTATGATGCCTGGAATGCCTCCAGTTATGCCTGGAATGCCGCCTGGGTGAGTAGCAAGAAAGACTTAATATTACATGTTCATACTGTGCATTTTAAACTGTCACAGAAAAGGTAAAGCTAATTAGAAAAATGTACGTAGGGACCTGTGAACTCTGTAACCTTAATATTGAGACTAACCAAAGAACTGGATGGCTGTAAACCAACATTAAAAATATGGCCAAACTGTGAGTTTATGTATAAAGTATGTTGCCTTTCTCCTAACTTTATTGACTAGTAGTATAATAATTTAAAGTTCTGTTGTGTTGGTTTAGAGCCTTCTGCGAACCACTGTTCCTTTGTGTATTGTACATATGTTGTGCATCTGGTTATCAGTCATCAACCTAACAGGAAAAAAATACTGAATAGTTTAAATTTTTCTTGTATTTTGGGCAAAAGTAAGATGTTGGTTTTTATGTTTGTTTGGGGTTGACACCATACCCTATCACAATGTGTTTGGAAAATCACAGTTAGATTTTTGATTTTGTCATAAATTTTCACAGATTACATCAACAGAGAAAATACATGCAGTCATTTTGTGGTGGAAACATGTAAGCATCTCATTAATGTAATTCTAGGTACATTCATTATGCCATTTTATGTCATGTTTTTGATAAGCTTGAAATTGTCTTACTGCAAACCTCAAATACTGCCTACAAATTTGGGGAAAATGTTAGGTTTTGTTATTATATAATATCTGAAGTTTTTATGCTTTATCTAAATGAATATTACAAAACTATATGTTATGAGAAATGCATTTTATAAAATATTAACAAAATAGACCCTTAGGGACTTATAACCTCTCTTGAACCAGAGTACAGCTCCATGTGCTCAATCCTTAGCCCTGTAGGACATACTGCAGGAACTTTGCTTCTAAGTTTTAAAGTTCACTGAGGTGAAAGATTGTTCTCTTCTGAGACATAAATGTTGTTTTAACAGTCTTTGAATTTAAAAACCATGTCATAGTGGAACATCTTGTGGATGCTCATCATGAGTGTAGCTTTTCTGGGTGGAAACTGAACAGAATTTTATCAGGCTTGCTGGTGCTTAGTCCTCCTTAAACACTTTGTTAACTTCAGGTGAATGTAATGTCATCTAGTGAAAGACACAAATTAATTTGCCAAAAATTCACTGCACTTCCTTTTCTGTGAAATTTAAGGGGAGGGTGATGTGGTATTACGGTATGCTTTTATCTAGTTTGATCTAAAATTTTGCTTACTTAACCCAATGATCATTTTGTTTAAAAATGAGCAAAGAAGAATTAGGACCTAGGAAGCAACTTTGTTTTTAGTGTGACACTAGTTCTAGCATTATCCCTGCAGTTTCTCTGAAAGTCATCTTTCTGGTGGCAGCAGGCAGCGATCAGCCAGCACTTTTTTTGGGAGTCTAACAGATAGTTGTCAAAATGGGTGGCAAGACTGACTTTGCCTTCTCCAACCGTTAACCCAAAAAAGGGGCGATGGTACTATGTTCCCAGTCATTACTGCTTCTGCATTTGTTGTTCCTTTTGTAGCAGTGGTAGACAAGTTGAGAATAAAAACAAGACTGGGTAGCAGTTTGCTGTACAGAATGAATGCTTGCCCATTTATGATGATTTGTTTTGATTTTGAAACAGCAATGGTGAAGGTGTCTTGACTTTGTCATACAAATAGAAACTACTTCTTAGTGGGGTTTTGGTATGCACTTGGCTGCTACGTATCTGCTTATCATACTAACTAAAGTAATAACCATTCCTTTATTTTGTTTCCCTAATCCAGCTTCAAGTGTCTGGAAAAATTTAAGCAAACTTAAGCTACGCTTGGGTTTGTTCCCTGTAAAAGAATTGTACATATTCATCTATAGCTTCCCAGTGTAAAAGCACTTAGTGTTGTAGATAGCTTATTTTTATGAAGTTGCAGCCCTGTGCAGGAGGAATTTGCTTTTATTAAGGGTTGTATGTATGGTTTAGATGGGGAACATGTATTAATTTGCAGTGTGGTTTAGTAGATAAGGATAAAAGGAGTCATTTAGATGCCACCTTTCTGTTAGGGAAATGCAGACCCATTTTTTTCTCCAGGTATCAGTAGCAAGGGAAAAAAAACCAAACCAACCTGTTTTTAATATGAAGGAAAAATATGCCATAGTAAGGACTGCTCATTTAAAAAATTTCTTTTTAAATCTCACTTTTCTATCCTTTAGTGTAGGGAATATTTACTGTAATTGAAACTCCAGAAGCTCTCTTAGCCTGTGGTCTCTGCTCTGTTTTTATCAGTATTTTGTGGCTAGTTCTACAGATTTGGGTTGTCTGCCATTCACTAGAGGAAGGAGAATGTTAAAATAATGTGAGGGTGCTATAACCAGAAGGAGACTTGTAGTGTCAGAAAGGAGTAATAGCAGATGTACAGTGATTTTAGTGTGATTGGAGTTAGCTGTTTTTCCTACTTTCAGATTTTCTTGAGTGTACTGAGAGCAGGTTCTTTGAACACTCTGCTGAAACTAGTAGCCTGAAATAGGTTTCAAGAGAGACACCAGTTCTGGAAATCTGATAATAGAAGAAGTGAAAGTTTGAGGAATTAAAGTTCAAATAAAAAGTGTTTGGGGGGGTTTCTTGGTGTGGTGTGTGTTGGGGTTGTTTTGTTCTTTTCTTGTGGAAAAAACATTTCTAACTATGGAGTCAGCTGGTTTTGAATTGCCTCTGTTGAGAGCTTCTTGAAATTATTTACCATAATTTTTTATCATATACAGGTATGTGCCAATTATCTTAACAGTTTATCATGAGTGTTCATACCAGTGCTCATTTTCCATTTAATAGGATGATGCCAATGGGTGGAATGATGCCTCCTGGGCCAGGAATACCACCTCTTATGCCTGGTATGCCACCAGGTAGGTCAGGGTTGTCAAACTCGTACTATGGTGTGAGCTAAATTACATTTATTTATTTATTTCCACTGAGATTTAGGATTTATATAAAGAATATACAGACTTATGCCACCACCTTGGTGTGGATTGATTGCCACAGAAGCCAGTCTTGTGCTTTTGATTATAAATAATTATTTGTGTTTGGTACCACTTTGAAGGTAAAAAACAGAATATAGTTTTCTCTTCCTATTGTACTTTCTCTGGCTTTTGTGTTGCCTAGTCTCTCTTCATCCCTTTTTTTAATGTCTGTGACTGCACCTGGAAAATGGTAATGATTGAAAATGTGGGAAATGAGAAATACCCAAGTAATGAATCTGCTGTGTGAAGAAACTAACTGTAATTTTGGTCTCTTACCATAGCTAGAAGAGACATTTCTCGAGCTTGTGCAGTTCTTAAGCAGCCTTTAAGTTCTGAGAGTGTCCCACCTGACCAGCAGCTATGCTGTGATGGCTTGAGATTTGGTGGTTTGCCCGCATTTCTCACTGGAGGAGGAAGCAAGCCACTAGGACAGTTACAGCCTAGTTCTGCCGCACAGTAATATGATGGAACCCATGTGAGCTGTTAACTTCCCATCTCTGAACCTCTCCTAGCGCCCTGCACGTACAAAGTGCATGTATTGTGATGGTACGCTACAAAAAGTAGCCTTGTGTCACTGTTCCGCTGTGCTAAAGACCCACAGCAAAGCTGATCTGTGTTTTGGTCAAAGTTCTGATACCATTCATAATGGCCGCATCTTTTGGATTTTGTAACAGTCTTATCCATGTGCTTGGCAGGATAGGCGCAGTGTGTTGGAAACAGCTACTGCATTAATTGTGTTGATTTATTGAGAGCATAAACATCATTTAAGCTCTAGTAGAAAACACAACTTAGTTCAGTATTGCTCTGAAGTGTTTGAGGTTATTGCCTATGCATGGACGTTTATTGGTGGCTGCTGACATTACCCTTTGTCACATTTTATTTTACTATTGCCTTAAAAATACATATGCCTTGTGGGAGAGTTTGTTCTAAGGAACACTGTGAACAGAATCCTCTAAAGGAGTATTCTTACTTCCTTCAGCCTAATTTGTTACTGGTTCTTTGGTTTGTAGGTATGCCGCCGCCTGTTGGGCCTCGTCCTGGGATGCCTCCAATGACACAAGCACAGCCTGTTACAGCACCGGGCATTCTTAACAGACCTCCAGCTCCTGCTGCATCGGCACCTACCCCCCAGCCTCCGGTTACTAAACCACTCTTCCCAAGTGCGGGGCAGGTAAGGTGTCTCATAGCCTGGAATCTACTGTTACGTTCTTCAAACTGCCGCTGTGTCAACAGTGTCTATTCCTCATTATTGAGGAGGCCCAAGAAATGACTGGTTAAGTTTCTTGCTCGTGTTGATTCTTAAGTTTAATTCAGTGTAGTGCTTGAATGAATTTTAAAAGATTCTTTTGTTTGTCTTACAACAGCCATGAAACCAGACAGAAGTTCTGTAAGCACGTGGGGAAGAAAGGAGTAGGCAAAACACTTCTTTAATCCCTTTAGTTTGTCGTTAATAAGGGTGCTTTGGGTGGGTGAAGGGATGTGTTAGTCAGCTACAGGAATCTGATTGCGTAGAACTTTACGTAAAATTTCCAAAGTATAAATCTTGACATGACTTGTTCTTTCCTATTCTTTTCATAATGGGCTCTTTACCCATAGATGGACTAATTTATTCTATAGTCTTGTTAAACTGGTTAAACATTGCCTGAATTAGGAGGTTTTTTACTTTAAAAAGTTTATGAGTAAGTTAAGGTAGTAAAAAATTGTTTAAATGTTTTGGGGAGGGAAGTGGGGAATTGATCATGGCTTGTGACCTCTACCCTTTGATTGCACTTGTGTATAAGTCCTGAAGTTTTTACTTGCTTTCAAGTATGTTGCAGAAACCTTCATAGTGTACTATTTGCATTTTGGACTTCTGCAGGGAAGATACTAGTTTACAAAAACACAGTCCTTTCATAAGAAAGGACTTAGCATAAGAAATCCTTTCATCTGGATACTTTCCACCCATTTGTTTGGAGACTTTTCACTGTTTCCTTTCTTTTATGCTACAGATGGGGACACCTGTCACAAGCTCAAGTGCAGCTTCCTCCAATTCAGAAAGTCTGTCAGCATCTTCTAACGCTCTGTTTCCTAGCACAGCACAAGTACGCAGGAAGTCACAGTTAAAAACCAATTGCTTTGCAACTTAACCCTTTGGACCGTTCTGTAAAATCTAAAATTGACTAAACATCTTCAGATAATTTCTGTTATATTCCTGATTATGTTTAGCTGGTAAAACTGCAGAGTCCTTGATTGTGAGTTGCATCTTACTAGAAATAAGCATGTCAAAGTGCCCAATTTCTCTTAGTGTGAAAGAATGAAATGTTACATCCTGGTTCTAAAGGGTTAAAAAAGCATGAAAGCAGTTAAATGCATTTTAGTGGGCAGTGGTTAGCTTGATGCATGGTGAAGGCTTTTTAGTTTATGTTGTTTAATATGGTACATCATAATGTAGGGAACTTTGTATTATGTGCAAAAAATGGAAATACTTTGTTTTGATTGGAAAGTTCAGATAATTGTAAATGTGCAGTGACTAGAAACAAAAGCATTCTCTTGTAACTAAAGCTTGCTTTGGATATTGCTGCATCTTCAGAGAAAACCTGGTAAAGCAAATTTTTCTTGTCTTAACAGTTAATTTGAGAAAAAAGTAGGAAAGATGAGATGCTGGAATCTGTAGCGGACCTCATATCTGCCTTCAGTTGATTCTTCATTCACAAGCAAGATTAAAGATCGATAGAGAGACAGTACTTTGTGAAAATATTGCAGTATTTTTGTAGAGAGAACGCTTAAAAGAAAAAACCCTGACACAATAGAGCTTTCTTAAGTATTTAATTAAAACATTTCTTAAATATCTAATTTTAATGAATACTAACACTTTGAGCTGTACTCTAAACTAATGGTTGCTAAAGTATGCTAATAATTTAGCAAGAGAACAATGAATTTATACTTACAGGCTTTTAATAAAACAGTGATTCAGGAAAGATTTAGACATTTACCAAACTCAGTATTTGAGATAAAAATTTTGATAGGTTTTTTTTTTTGTTGTTGTTCTTGTTCCTTCTTTCTAGTTGTGGCTTTTGACCTGCAAATTTTAGACTTTCCAGTGTGTGTGTGTGTATATATGTGTATATACTGGGTTTTATTTTGTCTTGTTTTCAGTTGCTCTAGTATGCGATAAGGCTGAACTTTACTTTTGTCAAGCTTGTTTTAATTATGTGTCTCACTGGAAGGTTTCAGAGGTCTTAACAGACATCATTTAAGTTTTCTTACGCTTTGAGAAATAAATATTGATCTATCTCTGTGTTTCACAGGCTGCAGCAGCTGTTCCAGGTCCAGTTGGTACTGATTTCAAACCTTTGAATTCTACACCTGCAACAACAACAGAACCCCCAAAACCTACATTCCCTGCTTACACACAGTCTACAGCCTCAACCACTAGCACGACAAACAGTACTGCAGCTAAACCAGCTACGTCTATAACAAGTAAGCCTGCTACTCTCACAACAACCAGTGCAACCAGTAAGTTGATCCATCCAGATGAGGATATATCACTGGTAAGTTAAAATATTTTCATTGTCTTACTGAAAAATGCAATTTATGCTGATAATGGCTGATTAAATAGAATTTCTTCTGTGCTCTGCATTATGCATGTTTTAATAACAGTGAGAGTGCAAACTGTAGAATTAGTGTAACAGAACCATTCATTGAGAAGAGTTCCTCAGTTGCAGAGTGATGACTGGCATATTGCAACGATCCTGCTGCAGATCTAAGCCTTTTTTTTGTTGGTGATAGGAAATTACTCAACCCAAAATATAATTTGGACTTTTTCTGCATGTTACTTAACCTTGAAGTTAAATAGATACAGCTAATGAGTGTAGGACAAAAGACTTAACAGTTTGAAGTGGTCTTGGTGCTATTACAGCAGTCAGAAATACGGAACTTATGGATAAAACAAATGAACCTTAATTTCAGTTTGGATATTTAGATTTGTGTTTGGCTCTTTTGTCTCAACTTGTTATGAGGAAGAGGCTTTCTTCAGCTGAGGGAGGAAGAGAATTTGTGTTGCATGCAAAATGCTAGATTGGCCAGTATTAATACAGTAACTTTGAAGGAAGGGGGAAAAATCCAGATGCTACTCTGTAATATTACTAGTAGCAGTCTTTGAACTTGGAAGGTAGTTGAAATAGTTAAGTCCCTGTAATCTATTTTGTTACACTTTTATTTACTTTGCTTTTGGTGAGTTTTAGTCTTACAGTGTGTTATGGTTGTCTGTTCCTGGTTTTAGGAAGAGAGGAGGGCACAGTTGCCTAAATATCAGCGTAATCTTCCTCGACCAGGACAAGCTTCCTTGGGTAATCCACCAGTTGGACCAATTGGAGGTATGATGCCACCACAGCCAGGAATTCCTCCACAACAACAAGGAATGAGACCTCCCATGCCACCTCATGGTAATCATAAGTTTCCTAGCTTTCTTTTCTTCAAAAGATTTGTCTTTGCTATAAACTTTTTTAAAACTTGAAGTGACATATACTGGTGGGGGGAGGTGCGTGTGTGAAGCTTTTCACAAAATGCAACTTCTGCCCATTATTAAAAAAAAAAAATAAAAAATTCTTTGCATCTTAAATGTTCTATTTATAGGTCAGTATGGTGCTCATCACCAGGGCATGCCAGGATATCTTCCTGGAGCCATGCCTCCATACGGTCAGGGACCTCCGATGGTGCCCCCTTACCAAAGTGGACCTCCTCGACCTCCAATGGGAATGAGACCTCCTGTAATGTCGCAAGGTGGCCGCTACTGATGCTACTACACACGCTCTAATAGGTTTGGAGATTAAACCTTTTCTCATCTTGTGCTGTTAATATAGCCGAGCTTCCGTCAATTAAGGCTTCATTGTGACTTTAAAAAAATAAGTATCTTCCCACATGCAAGGAGCTATTGGACATTCTTATTTTACACGGGAAAAATTATTTGGAATAATAACAGGAACTTTTCCTGATGTTGCAATTTATACTGTATGGCTTCTTTTTCATGTTTCATCTAGGTTTTTAGAAGTGAAGTATAGTAAATATGGTTCGTTAAATTGTGAAGGCGCTGGAATTACATGAACATACCACCTTAAAGGCAAGTTCTGTAACATTATGTTGCTATTTGTGAAATGATGCCTTCACAGCACTTCAAGTGCTGTTGGACTTCATGTCCCCAACATAGTTTGGTGAGGGCTGTAACTGTTCCCAACTACTTGTACATTTAAGTCTGAACTTGTAACAATATTTAATGTATTTAGAGTTCCTCCTGTTTCAGGGTTTAAGTAAACTGACCCACTAAGGTCGTGTGACTTTTCTGTACTGTTATAAACTTCATTGTAATAAAAGAAGAGAAAAATTTATATGCCTTTTTATTCATGACCAGCTGTGGACAACTGCCTGAAAGGTTTGTACAGATGCATGCCATGGTAGCTATTGGTGTAATGAACACGGTTATTGGTGCTGTTTTGATAAAATCTGAATTCCTTGTTCTAAAATTAAGTCAATTCTTAGCTGCACGTCTGAGTAGACAAAGACCTGTACACTTATTAACTGACTCCTCAAAAATGAGGCTGCAGGAGGCACATCTTAATTCTTGCTTGTAACTTCTCTTAATGCATATGTTTCTTTATTTGTGCTTTCTTGTCCTCAATAAATTTTAAATGATTTCTAGTCCTGGCACTTGTAGGATGTAAAAGTGATTGCTCTAAGATGCATCCTGGTGCCAGATGTGTCCTGTTAGTTCATTCTTCGACTGACTCTTTTTAATTTGCAAATGCATATGAATTTCAGGAGCCTTTTAGATGAAGATTTCTAGAAGCTTAGGTGCATGTCACATGGGTGAGTGACTTTCAGTTGATGTTGTATTGAAGTTGACCTGCAAAAGAGAAAAAGTAGCTTGACCTTCTCAGTGTATAAAAGAGAGAAGAGGGGCAAGAGTAATACGTTATATGCTGTATTTTTACTTTAAATATTCAGAATTTCAGATCTCAGGAGAGCCTAAAAGATGAACCATCCGTTTTGTGCTATGATCAGATGTTGGCTGAGTTTCTTGAGCCATTTAATGGAAGTGTCTAGAGTAAGAGACCTTTTTATCAGGTCTTCTAATTACAGTTATCAAAGAGAGGCCTTCCCCATAGGAGTTAGCCATTTACCTGTTTATAAGGGTAGAGTGATAAATTACTGTCAAGGTTGTAATTCTCTGAATGTCTACCAGCACTCTGTAGTGTGCTATATTTCTGATAAGAACGAAAATGTAGAGGGAGACTTTTTGGAGGGAAGGGAAGTGAGAGCTTCTCTGGTCTTTTCACAACAGGGGAAAAAAAGGAGTGGTGAATTTTTCATTTGCAGGTCAACTTTAAATACATGTTCCAGCCTCAAGCTTTATCTGTGCAATTTAATTTATGGAGATACCTTCTTTTAGGGTAGGTTAGAAAGATTATCAGCATTTTTGTTACCAGTTTGTGTTCCATACATGTTTTTGTAGATGGTGGAGTTTTTTTTCACTTAATACTGAGCGTTTTGGCTCTTTTTCTTGAAAGTCTTGGGTTTTTTTTAGCTGCACTTAAGTACTTCATGTGGCTTTATTCTGTACTGTCTCTTAATAGTATTTTAGCCGTACTGTATTTGTGGACTACATTGTCTCTCAGGTTCAAACATGGGGTCATGGAATGGCTCATAAAAGCACCAGAGCACCCAGTACACTCTAATTGTAGCTGAATGGCCTTAGTTTAACCGTTAAGAATTGTCAGGCACTTTTTCTGAAGTATTTAGCAGTTTTAAGACCATAACTCCAAGCCTCTGTTGAGAAGCAGTTCTCTCTGATCACTGGTATCTACTGATCACCTGTCAGATGTGCAGTATTTGGCTTGCAGATGTGCTGAGTGGGCCTTGATGTCAGATCTTTTGTTAGCTCTTCATCTTGCTTTATACATAAGTCTAACAGATAAAACTGTTTTGCTTAGGCAGTGCTTTTATACTGTGTTTTTCTTCTGTTTTTCTTCATCTAATAAGGATAATGACAAAACACTGGAGGGATTTTTACAGTGTCTTACATTCATCCTTTTTGTAATACTACACATAAAATTCATACAGTATAAATTGATCTTAACTTCTGCTTTTAAAACTATAGAACTTCTTGCTTTTTCTGAAGATCATATTGTTGCTGTAAGGATGCTTTGCCCTCCTGCCCCTAGTAAAGCAAATACCTTCTCCCTTCGGTGTCTTTCACTGGTATGTTGTTTTCAGACCCCTACTTTTCCTGGGATAAATACTTGAAAACCTTACTGCATGTACTGTTAACTCAGCATATTCTGCAAGTTGTATTAATTAAGTTTCCCTCTTTTAAACAGTGAATGTCTCATTGTTCTGATAATGGTACCATTTTGTAGCTAATACTACGTAGACTTACAGCTTGGATGCATTTTAAGATTGAACTTTCCTTAGTAGTAATGTTATGATAATCCCTCAACTAAGTACTGCCACATATTATTCATATGGTACTCTAATAAGCTTCAACCAGCAGGTGAACAATTTTTCCATGATTTCTCATGTGGATACTTATTTTCCTGCTCCTGTCATTTCTGTGCTGTAAGAGCTGTGATGTGGCTATCTTGTGTCTCTTGTGTGTACTCTTCTGTAAACAGGCGGGTATTTCAGTGCATATGTTGTCTGTTGGTCCCCTCCTTCATTTCTTTGGATACTGCTTCTTAATGTTCAGAGAGTTGGATTTATGGTGCGTTTTCCCAAAAAGAGGAAAATTACTTTGAATGTAGTAATTGCTTGTATAAAGACTAAGGCTTGGTTTACAGTACAAAGTTTAACTACCATAGTTGTGCCAGCAAAATCTGTAATGTAATGTAGCCATGCAGACAGTTTTTTTTGCTTTAGTTAATCTCTCCCTGGAAGGAGATTGCAGATGTCTTTATGGTTACAGAAAAGCATATCTCTTTTATATCTGTTGCAGGACTCTAGTGATATAATTACGTAGGCAGAAGCTTTGTATTTCAGTTGTTGCCTAAATTATCTATGGCAGATTTTGTAGTAAAATTAAAACTTCCAAGTGGATTTAGATCAATCTTTAAATTGGAATGTAATGCAAAAAAAAAAGGCTCCAAGAAGATGTTCAGATGCAGGTGGGAAAATGTTTAGCAAAATACTTAGAATTTATGGCATCTAAGACTTGCTTAAGAGATTCTAAATTATTTTATGCATGGTCTCTCAGTATCATTATGAGAGGCTGATCTTGTATCTGCTGATTTTTAGAGCAAAAGGGATGAGATTGGCATGAAAGAACCTTGGAAAAGCCTGGGCTAGTTTTTCAGAAGTCTTGATATGAGTGTTTCGTACTGTCTTTAGAATATCTGCCTTTGGCAAAGGTTGCTTTAAATAAAACCTTGAAACTAGCTGGCTTATGTGAACTAAAAATGTCTTCTCCTGGAACTTTTGGGGTTTTAAATTTTTTTTTTTCTTCCACAGATGAGATTTTTTTTTTTTTAGGTGCTGATAATAAATTTGAGGCTGGGATGTATATCTAATAATTTCAGTGGATAACACTTCCTCGCTCTGTGCATGCATGGGAGAATATAAACAAGCTTCTAGAAACATATCAGCTGCATCTGCCTTCTATGGTTTCTGCAATTATATTAGTGTATGGAGCTCTTGAACAGTACTTAGACCTGTCTAACTTACTTTCTTAAAATTGAATGGAATACATAACCTGCAGTTATTTTTATAGGAACCAAAGAGTTCTGCATACAAGATAAAAAATAAAATATCAAGATTACTTCAGTTTTATAAACAGCAAGAAGGGCATTATGACTCTTCAGTTAAATTGAGACTCTGATATACCAGTCTATGAACTGGGGCTGCAATTTAAAATCGTAACTAATGACACTTAAAAATAATAGTAAATGTCTTAATAATTGTACTGGTCTAGCTTCTACATAAATACTAAGGTGAGGGTGAACATTTTCAGTGGCTGATGGAATTTTTAACTCTACTTTTTGTGAACTAGTACAGTAAATACTATCAGTTATGGGAAAAATGCCCCAAGACAACTGACGTACGTTCCATTGATCAAGATACAAAGCAAAACAAACTGTCCAATTCAGAAATAGCTACCAACTGTAAGAAGTTTTGTTCAGGCCTAACAAAATAGGTGCTATAGTAGTCATTTTCTTTTGTTTGCTTGATCACTGGAATTTTGTTAACTTTGAATGCATGTCTTTCACTTAATTGGGTCATGTTTTTTCTAAAATTTAAATTTTTCTTCTTCCTATAGCCCTGCCATAGGACAGGCTGAGGCAGAGTCTCAGTGTTGCCCTGTTCAGTCTGAGGCAAGTGGGATTTATTTTATTCATTCTGGGGGCTTTCACAGCTTTATGGCTGTTGGATATTTATGTCCCCAAACTTGCAGCAAGTTTGGTGAAGGCCCCTAAATTTATTTTAATTTAGGTTTTTTATTCTCTTTTGGTAGATGGGCTCTATATTAATATTTATCTTTTTATTATCCTGTTTTTAAGAGTCTTAGGGGGAGGGAACATGTTTTAAGATGTTCGGGTACCTTTTCTCTTAACAGAACGCGTTTCCTTCAAAGCTGCTGAGGTAGTCCTTCAGCCACACTGCCCCCTCCCCCTCTTCCCCTGCATTGCATTTGTGCTGTATTTGTTTTTGGTTTTGGTAATGTGACTGTGTAGTCTCTAAACTAGTGGCATGTAAATATCAACTACTAATGTTTCCTCTTCTGGGGAGATATAGCTACTGAAGTGCTTAAAATACTTAGGTTTTAACTAGTAAGTGACATTTATAGTCACAAAATTGTGTAGGCTAAATTATAGAATACAGTTTCTTTGGAGGAAGTTAAGGTGCTAATACTGCTGCATATGTGAGCTGCACCACAACAAATATTAATGTAGAGCCCTGTGAAGAAATAGAGATTCAAGTTGGTAAAGTGGAAAAGAAGAATGAGAAATCAAAGCTGCAGATTTTTCAGTTTGTCAGTTTCAGGGAAGACCTCATCAATGTCTCAAATACACCAAACTTCACAATATTTTGTCTATTGCAACAGTACTGAAAGTCATAGCACTTTTTTGAAACCTTGTGGAATTCTTTTGCGTATTCAGAATTTGCTTAGGTATATGCTTATGTGAAGTTCCTTCTTTCACACAGTGACCAACAAAATGTTCAACCCTTTGTGAAGAAAAATGAGCTTTAGTGTTGCTGCTCACTCTGTTGCAGATATATTGGCTTTGAATGCTTGAGGTTGCTTAAAGACAACTTCAGCTTCAGAAGAACAGGTTTTGTCCAGGGAGGTCTTGCAGCCTATCAGCAGTGACATAGAAAATTAACAAATGTTGGAGTCAGGTTTTATAACTACTTTAAATTTTTGAGATCTTATTAGAATTTGTTTGTGGTTTTTGATGAGCATAGACTGTGTTTCATTTCTTTGAGATTTTGCTAAATAATGACACCCAGTGTGATTTCCAGTTACTTTAATTAAAGGATAGAGTTGTAATTCTTAACTTAGTTATGAGTGGATTTCCCATTCCTGTTGTACTCTTCTTTGTTTGTACTCTGCCCTTTGCATTTTTCCTGTAGAAGGCCCCCCTGAATCGTCAATTTTCCAGTCGGACTAGACATGTCCTCTGTTAACTGTTTCAAAAATGATTACTGAGCATGGCGTTGCTTTTCTAATCCTCATTATCGTGCTACCCTTGATAACAGTGAAGATGAGAACAACACTTCAAGATACACTACTGCAACTAGTATTTGTTTCACATATTGAGTCTATAGGAACATTTGGCTTAGTTCTTAATTCCCTAGAATGTCTAAGGAAACCATTTAACCAAAAATAATGTGCAGTATGGCTTGTACTTCTTGCTTTAAGTATCTGAATCTCTTAGAGACTAAAAATGAAAAGTAGGCGAATTTCACATGCCCGATACTGAACTTTATTATCAGTTTCCATTTAAGACTGATGCAGCACGAGGTAGTTTTTATCCAGCTACTCATATTCAGCTTGTCATCAAGCACACAAAGCTAATATTCAGATACGTATGCTGTTTTGTGTCCAATGGAGTACCCTACTTAGATCCACACTTGGGTTGTATCTTATAAATTGATACCCTGGTGAGAGCTAAAAAGTTTTTGAATTTGGAGAAATTGCTTTGATCTGGTTTTTTTGAAGATAACTAGGTTTGACATGTTCATGGAAAAAATGTCTCCAAAATGCAGTTTCTGTTTTCACTGTCGTTGTTTAAGCTCTGTATACTAATACTTCGGAGCAAATGAACCATTTCTTTGTGTTTTGGCATGTTTTGTGAGCAAAACATAGCATTTCTCAGCACCGCATTGCTATAGGTTTTTTTTTTCTTGAAGCTGCTTTTAGGCAATTCCAAGAAGATTAATTTCACACTATCTACTTCTGAAAGATGCATTTGATATTAAGAAAATGCCATGGAGTATTACTGTATGAGTTAAAGGGGGGGTTGCCTCTGGGTTTTCCTGATATGCTGCAAATACTGCTTGTAATTTCTGGTGGGTAGTTCACACATCCTTCACTTCCATCCTTTACATTCCTGTCCGTCCTGTAAGTCTCTAAAGGACTGGATGGGACAGGTCTTTATTGTTCCCTTTTTGGGAGTTGGTAGCTTTAGCAGATTACATTTGTGTTACTCTGATCTGTTAGCACAGGCTAACGTTTGTCCTTAAATTTGCAGCAAGTAGTGATGCACGTTTTTCTTCTGCTTTGTGTTTTGTACTTAAAGATACATGTGCAAGTGCTGCTGTCTTTCTAGTCACAAGGATGCCATAATGGCTCTATGCTTTTTGCTGGGAGTATCTCCTCGGCTATTAGACCAGCTGGCCTGTCATCTCTTTAAAACAACTTGTAAAATTCTCATCTAGTGCAAATGGTTCATATTTTGCTCTTTTTATGAAGTTGTTAGTGACGTTTTCCTCCCTGCCTCTTGTGTGGATCTAAGGGGGATAGTTTAAAAAAAAAAACAAACAGTACACTGTAAATGAGATCTCTTTATTTTGAGGGATGATACAGTGTTTTTACTGACGCTCCAGTATTGCAGCAGTCTGTGTATCACAAAGTTGTACATCTCACTGTTTGTGGAATTTCTTTTCTAACGATGATAGTATTTTATTGACTTGACTTTTATAGATATTAATGGAAGTAGGTCTTGGGGAGTTTGCTTCTTTTTTAAGCTTGAGTAGAGGTACATGACTCTTTTTTTTTTTTAAAGGGCAAGAATTACTGATATTCTGCTAAATTGGGTGAATTTGCACCCACTGTTTTTAACAAGAGAAGTGAATGGGAGATGTGGCAAATAAAGTACGTACCACGCATGAAGTTTTGGCTTGCTTAGAATTGTGTGATGAGCTCCTAATGTGTTCTGTGCCTTGCCTAATAAAGATTGTAGCCCTTAAATACTCTGAGGAATAGGCCACCTCCAGAAGAATTTTTAAAAGAAGAATTTTTTTTTAAAGTGTGTCTACTTCAATCAAAATGATCAGACCAGTGAAATAATGGTAGTGACTGGGTTCTATAAAAATGCAGCTATCGGTGACTACCATATTTTCCTGTAATAATTGGGGTAGGTAGATACTAGTTCAGAGTAAGAAAAGTTTTGAGGCAGCTGTTGAAGGGATCAAGATAGAATTGAAGTGATTCTGAAGTGTAATATATATAACGTTCTTTCTGAAGTTCTGAATGTGAGAGTTTTCTTACCACAGTGTAAACAGCAGCTTTATGCAGTCTTTTGATTGTCAGAGCGCAGATTCTCATTAAGACTCTACTAGAAGAAAATAGTTCAAGTACAGTATTTGTAGATTCTGTTGTAGAGTGAATGCATTTTTACTTTTGTCTTGCGAAGGTCTATTTGAGAGAGCCAGGCACTTCAGCTTGCTGCTTTTGCAGACAGCCATATCCTGTCTTGAACCACAGGATCCAGGATGTTATCCTCAGTCGTTTGTTCTTAGAATCCTGACGAGTCAGTATTGACTGTCCGTGGTTGGTATTTATACACCTGATCACTATTTTGAATAGTGAGGCGCTTGCACCTTCTGAGCAAGTTTACAATAACTTGTTTTGTTCTTACGGGCTTTCTTGCAGTAGGAACAATAGCTGTTTTAATGACAATGAATTTAACTTCTCCACAAATATTGTCTTGAACTTATCTTAAGGTTTTTCTTTCTCAGGGATTTAAAGAAGTTTAAAAGCTTGAGAAAATAGTAGAATTTTAATGCCAGTATCATCTTAACTAAAAACAAACACACACAGAACTTTGAGAGCTTGGAAGCTTCCTTAAAAATTCTCATTAGCAGTTAAAGCATATATCTCTGTTAGCTAACTGCTTTATACCAGATTCAAGCTTCTGACATCTCAAATTTTATTTCTTAAATTTTGTCTAAATCTTAACCATGTTCCCAGGTGCTATTCAGAAAGGGTGTGTGTGTGTAGAATTTCAACTTCTGCTGCCCTTAGTAGCCAATATGTATAAATGGTTTTTGCTAACAGCAGTTTTGAATTACCAGAAATTAATGCCATACAACCAAATGAAGCTATTTCAGTGTCTCCCAACTTAGGAAATTATGTAATGCTTTGAGATGAAGATGTCATGCAGAGCGCTTTTTCTTTCTCTTTTTTTTTTGTTGAGTTACTTGCATATATGTTACTTGCACTGAATTCTTTAGCTTCTTTCCCATAAACTTTAGTGGAAGAAAACACATTTTGGTCTTTCATTTGTAAAGTCTAGAATAAGAAAACACACTTTATGAGACTGTTTAATGAAGGAACCTGGCTATGTAAGTATTGTAATTTCCTTTGTTTGTGGTAGGCAACAGGATTACCTTGTTAAACTTCTGGCTTATGTGTGAAAAATATCAGAAAAGTAAGGGCAAATTGAAAGTAGTTTTATAGTTGCCTTTACTTCATATGCTTTTCTTAAGCAACAAATTGCAGTAATTGAAGTTTGGCAGCTTTTTTAATGAAAAACTAAATTATGGGTTAAACTCCTTGGTTTAATACAATTTGTGTTTCTGTTAACTAGCAGCAGAATTTCAGCATTTGCTACTTACTGGTAGAGAAGAAAAATTCTACAGCACTGCCAGTACAGGTTAGTTTAATCTGTAAGTACCTGATGTTCCTATTTGAAATAATTTGTTCAAATGATACCACTTAAATACATGAGGGGAATTTTGGTCTCTGAAATGTGAATGTATCTGTTATCTACTACTGTTTTCAGTAGTGAGTGAACGTCTAGATTTTTTTTTGTAAGATCTGTAATGGTTTTAACTAAACTTGTGGGTAGGTAATATCTGCAAGCACTTTTAAGGAAAACTTAATTCAGAACCTTAATAAATATCCATTGGTGTTACTGAAAAGTGTGAAGATCTAAAGTTGAAGTCAATTCATCAGTAACATGCCTATTCTAAAAGAGGCTGTTTTATCAGTGAACCAATTATAGGATACTATATTTGTTGTATTGGGGAATAAGCAATTCTGTAAGAATCCATAGCAGTACTGTAACCTTTCTTTCGATTTTCTTTAGCTGTTGCTAATTACTGCCTCTTGCCAACAGATTTTTACTTTGTTAGGCCTGTAAGGCAGGAGCTTTGTTCTTCTTGGCTTTTTTTTTTTTTTTTGTTAGCTCATTTCAGCACTTCAGAGGCTACCTACAAATGTGGTTTTGCCCAGCTGTTTTATCTTGCTCCAGAGTTACTGCTCTGCCTCTACTCTTTTTTCTTCTGCCCTATTCCATATTCCTGGACATTTTAGCATTTTATTTTTATTTTATAGAATGTTTTACACCTTAAAAGAAAATAGGAGAGATTCTTTGTGATTGGATAAAAGATGCAACCTTCTCCAGAATAGCTGCATATGTTTATTGTTATTTAAGCTTTGTGTGCCTCATCTCTACATATTGGCATGGGAGATGAAAACTTTCTGTGCTGTAGCACATAGCATAGTTTCACAGTTGGATGAGCTGTAAAACTCAGTGCTTTAATTCACTTCTCAAGGGCATGTTATCACACAGTGAATTTGAGGGGCTTTTGAAATCATTGGTGGATAATTATATAGAAACTAGGTATCGGAAAGATCATACTAGTGCGGTAGCTGAACGGACCCTTTAGTTTTGCCAGCTCATTTGAATGGTCTAGAGTAGTTCCACGAGTGACTTGATGCTTCCAGCAGTATTGCTTATTTTAGAATTCTGAAATCTTACGCAACACTGCAGAACTCATCATACTAACATAAAAAGTTTCAAAGGGATTGTATCTTCCCAGGTTTTAGAATAGTCACATTTGAAGCCCATCTCCTGGCATCTTTACATCAGTTCTCAGTCATTCACACTAAACTGCTTTGTCTGCAAAACTAGCTACATGCAAATTTTTGAATAATGTTGCATAGGTGTTTCTCCCTAGAAGAAGAAAAACAGGAAAGTTGTATAATAAAATTTATAACTTATCTTTGCCTGTATTTCATAAATCTTAATGGCAGGTGTGCATGAATAACAGGGATACCTTGCTGTGAGGCCATTATCCTACTAACAGAATGTGTGCATCTTTCTTTTAACTTCTGTGGTTGACCCTAGTTGATACTTAATGCAATGCTCAGTAATAAGTTGGAATGAGTAACTGATTGCTTTTGGCTGCTGAATTACTTTGTGAAGTCTCAGTTTTGACAGTGATTGGATGCTGACCTGCACTACTTGTATATCAGCTTGGCAATCAGTGGGGATAACTAAAGGGTAGTGGTGTTCTCTAGTGTCTTGTCAACAAAAAGTATATTTGTCCAGGGTAGATCCTAATATGAACTCTGGTAGAATGTCATCTCTGTGAAACCTTTTATGGCAATTAATTGCAGTACTTTTTGGTAGAACTAAGTTTATTTTCTTTTGAGACGGGACCAAAACAGTACTAGGAGTCTGAGCTTTCATAACCAGGTGAGCAGTCTTAAGTTCTAGCTCAACTTCTGATACACTGTTACAGCACCTGTCCAGTCTAATGTGGTTCAGAAGTCTTCTTTCCCAGTTCTGATATAGTATATATGGAACAATGAGTCAGTTCACACTATTTCCTTTAGACTTCTGCTTAATGACTCTGACTCACCCCTTCAGGGAATCTGGTCACTGTGCAGTGAACCCAGACTACAAACTGGTTTTATTATCTTCTTGAAGTACCTTAAAGCACATGATTGAATTATGTCCCCTCTCAGTAGCTGTACAGCCACAGAAGTTAGTGTGTCATGAAGGTTTTTTCTGTAACTTGATACTGCTTTTGTGTAAGTACTATGAAAGGGATGGGATCATTGATGTTTTTCAAAAGACAGGTGGCAAAATATTGATGTTGAATTTAATTCGAGAAAGTGAGAGACTGGTAAGTATGTGCATCACTTTAATGCATGCAAATAATAGTAACAGTAACTAGCTTAATTTTATAGCATTCAGTTTCCAAAGAAGATTCAAAGAACATATGGAGCTAACGTCATTTGCATCCATTGGGAACCTTCTATGAACTGTATGCTTCAGGAATGAATCATTGCACATATACACATCTGTAATGTGTGTCTACCGCTTTGTAACAGTCTCCGATTAAACAGAAATGAACCACTGTTTCTGTGTATTTTTTTCAGCTCTTGAGGACCTATTTAAATTATTATTGCAACCCATGTTAGCTGTTCCCAGGTGTGTTTAAGTATAGAATCTGCCTTCACTCATGTTATGGTTTGAATAACTTTATAGACAATCAGAGAACTAGTACAAACTGCAAAAACTCATTCATGGGAGCTTTATCTTAAAGTGTTTTATACCTGAAGACAAGCAAATGAAACCTGACTTCTTAACCTGTAGCTTCCTTTTGCTGCTGATATATTGTCCTTTTGCTGAACTGACTATACAAAAAATGTGACTATTTAAGTTGGAAAGGGGGGGAATATGGAGGAAAGTATCTAATGGCATTTTCATAAAACCTGGTGGAGAGGGCATGCTGTTAAGTGGTCTGTTCTAAACCCTTTTAGAACAAAACGCTGGAGAGGTGAGGTAGCTTTGAAGATGTGTGTCCTTGCAACTCCTGTCTACAGGATGAGAATGGATTACTCTGCTAGGCCAGTTGGTCTCATTTAGCTACCACTGTTTACTCATTTCTAAGAGGTGGTAAAAGGAAGATAAATCCATGATTTCAGTGCTATGCTACCTGGAACAATTCATGGCATTTTGAATTGGGTATGTGTAATGAGGAGGAGCTTAACACTAAGTAGGGAAGACTACTATTTTGCACGAGATCTTTACTGGAGTTTATGCTTTTTGGCTCTAGAGAAATCTGAGGGGGCATTTGAAAAACAGGGAAACTCCATTGTCCTAAAAGCTGGCTAGAGTAAGGGGTTTCGTGTGTTGCCTGACCAGTTAAAGCATTCCCAAGTTTGATTTATCAGTCAGACTCTTGGGGAAATGAGGGGAAAAAAGAAGGATGGGTCTGTACTTCCTGCCCTGTGAGCCTCAACAGCTTGTTTTGCAATATGGGCCCCTGTGTGCTTGTCTGTAGATTTATGCTTTTTCTCTAAATCTCGTTTTTTCTGCAGGGTGCAGGGCGAGGATTGTGTTTATAATACCCTGATGAGGTAAAGAGTTTGTATCTAAGCCTTTAGTTTCTAAGAGGTAGAAATTGGTATCTTTGAAAAGCAAGACCTTTACTTAGAGGCCTCAAAGGAAAGACTGGGGAGTGTGCAGTGGTGTGGGCTACAGGGCAAAGGGTAGTTAGCTACAGCATCAAGTCGTGTGCAGGCAGAAAGGAAACAAGTTACAAGACAGACCCTCTTGGCCAAGTTGTCTGGCATTTTTCATTGTGATAACAGTTTCTTTTTGAAAACAAAAGCTATGCTTTTACCACAGCATTTGAGCAGGTTCTATGAACTTAAGCAGTTAATGCTTTTTTTTTTTTTAGCTCCCGTGCTTCTCAGTGAGTTTGCATGTCCTGTTTCTGCTTCAGGTTAAAGCCATCCTTATGCCCCATGCTAGACTTAAGAAAGCTGCCTTTGCCCAGTTAACTTTTCAAACATACAGACTCTGCCTTGCCCCCTGCATCAAGGGTGGGGGACAGAGGGGACTTTCTGTAGCCTTCCAGCTCTCTCGCTCCTAGTAGTTCGGATGCTGTCATGGTTTGCTCCTCCAGTGCACCTTCCTAGCTCATCTTGGGGAAAGCTGCCTTTGATGTGCCTAACCTCTTGAGGTTAAGCTTAACCCTTAAGTATTAGTTTAACCCTGGTGAAATCTGCCAGCCTGGATTTTGCAAGCAGAAAGTACAGCCCTTCAAGAGTCTGCTTTGCTGTTCTCCAATGTTGAAGGCAAGGGAAGGAGACAAGTATTGCCTAGCCAGCAGTCACAAGCTTTGTTTCTGCTTCCTGAGGCCAGAAGGTGAAGGCTTGGACCAGATGTATAATCTATGGTTTCATCTTGTTTATTCTGAATTCACAGTGGCTTGCAATTCCTTTTACAGTTTTTGGCTGTGCCCAGATCTTGGCTCCAAGTTGGAAAAGCAAATCATACCTTGCTACTGTTAGAACTACATCTTCAGGTAGGGTAATTAAGCTCGTGTAGAAATGGTAATTCTTCCTAAAGATTGTTTATTAGATTAAAGCTTAAGCTATATGACAGGTTTTCTGGGAATTTTAGTGACAGTATCGTTATCAAACAACATGAAACTCCAAGAATAACAGGCAGCTTTATTATTAGAAGCTTAATGTGACATGATGGTTGCAGACACAGTGCTGACAACAAACCCCTTTGCATTTTTCAAATTAGTAAATCGGGCTAGACAAAGAATGTTTTCAAGCGTGGATATATGCAGTAGACAAATTTGAGTCATGTACTGTGTGGACATTCCTTGGATAATGCTGCAAAAACATTTTGCCAAGTGCAGGAGTTGTTTGGACTATGAAATCATAACAGTGTTTACAAACAGTCTTTTATGTTGCCAGTGTCTAACTGCTGACATGTCTCTGTACCCTTCCCCACATACAGATATATCTAGTATAGTTTGTAATATTTACATGGAGAAGCAATGTAAGAGTGATGTAAAATTTGAGGCCTGCTTTTTATCAATCCTGATGTTTGCAAAGTCAGTTTAAAAATTGCTTACTTGCCCTCTGTGCTTCTGTACTGGATATTGGCTTGCAGGTGATGGGTAGATGTATTTCATACATGGTGCATGTGAGCAAATATGTTAAAGCCGGTGTAGTATACATGTTGTAAGTTCAGTTAAACTTTTTGTTGCTGATTCAGGAAGAAGAAAAAACATATGGGTACAATGGACAAATTCTGTTACTGATCAGGACCACCCAGAAATTAACTTAAAATCCTAATCTGTGAGCTGAGAAGAAAGGGATCCCTACTATACCTGTTTATTCCAAAGCTCAGTTCTCCATATATTGGGGGGGGGAGGAGAAATAGTGGGTCTCTTGTCTCACCCCTGCCCTAGTCCCGAAGCAAATACTGCAGTTATTGCTGTCTTAAGTTTGAAATCTTGCTTTTGGTGACTCCAAAACTATCAAAGGCTTCTGTTTCAAGGTATATTTTACTAGTAGGTTTCAAATTTTTTTAGATATTTGGTCATTATTGTGATAGTTAAGTGTGGTTATCTCTACCTGATGTCCAGCCACTGTTTGTTTTAAATGTGACAACAGACCTTTTCAGTGCGTACTGTTAATGTACTAAATACCTTGTGGTCTGCTGATGGTTGGATTAGTTTCAACCTCAATATTGAAAGCAACAAGACCATTAAATGAAAAGCCTAAATAAAAGGTCACATTTTCATTTCCAGGGGGCACTGAATCACGGTGGAGTGGCAAGATAGGAAACTCCTTCATGTGACCACGTATAAACAAATTTCTGTCCTTGGTCCAGCCAGAAACTCTTTTGAGAATGTCACGAATCCTGGCAATGTTCCATACAGTTCCATGTAGCCACTTCATTCTCCTCTCATCCAAGGACCCACTGATTAATTTATCAATTTTAGTTTTGTGCACAATCTTACCTAAGCCATAACCCTTTCCCAGAAAAAAGTGGGTGTAGATTCTTTTCTTTCTGGTAGGAACATCTTTCATCTTGATGTCATATAAACGCTTCAGGGTTTGAAGGGCTGAGATTAGAATTTCATCTTTATCTGGATTAGGCTCTTTGTCTAATGCCTCATCTGGCCAGTACAGCAAGGTGAGCAAAAAATGGGCACTTGCTGGAAATGGTCTTCTTCCTTTAAAGAATCTTACACTGAGCTCACGAAGAGTTTGCACTGGAAGAAGTTTGGCTGATCCTGGTGCTAAGCATGCTAATGTGATGTGGCACAAAATGTAATTGATCAGATCGTTGTCCTCCAGCCTGTCCCTTAGTGGGTTTTCTGTATAGAAACCAAGGATCTTTTCTAGCTTTTCAGCTGACCTATTCTCTTTCTTATCTGTTAAGAATGACAGGATATTAGTGACACTACCTCCACCACTCTTATAAATATTCATGCGTCTAATCAGCTGGCTCTCGGGGCCTCCATTGCTGTCCTCAATAAGTGATGTTGAGATGAAGAACTTGGCATATACCTCAGACTGTCTTTTGAGCCATTTTCTGGGATTATAAATTTGTTCTTCCTTTTCATCTTTTTCATCTTCCTCTTCCTTCTCATGGTTTTTATCTGTTTGGAAATAACTTAGGTCTTCTGAAATCCATTCCAGAGCATTGTACAGGTTCTGACGTAAGCCTTTTAAGCGGGAGTGAAGCCTTCCCCATGTTTTTTCGATGTCTTTAGGAATGTAATCTGTGATCAGGTATTTCACAAGCTCAGAATATTCCCCCTCTGGACTTCTGCGAAATACATCGACTGTGGACAAAAATCTAAGAAGACGACATCCTACTTCTACTTCTCCAAAATAGCCAGCATTGTTCATACTGTCACGTTCTGCTTTTGCAGCCTGTTGTGCAGCCCTGAAGCATTTCATAGCTTTAAGAGCAATCTCTATCTTCTGAATGATGCTTTCAGGAGTGTCTTCCTGTGTCATTTTGTCCACAGTGAAACTAAACCATTTCCTGTAGACTTGACCTTCTGTATCCAAAATATAAGAATCATTCGGCAAATGAGATTTTGCAACCCCTGCCCAATGTTCCGCATCTTCAAATTTTTCATTGTTGTAATGTAGTCTGGCAAGCTGCTGGGCAAAAAAAGGATCTCTTCCAAGGAGTTCATATGCAGCTTTTAAAACAGCTATAGCTTTTTCACAGTCTTCAGCTTTACAGACGTGCTCAATGAATGGGGAGAAAAGAGTGTCGGTATTGTCACCCCTGCTTCTTTTATCACGTCGAATAAACAGATCTCTGATGAACTTTATGAATTCCTCTCGTCCAAATCTGTTTTCAAAGAGTGTCTTTTCCTGAAGAAGAGTCATTGCAAGTTGACTTTGAGGTTCATTCCCTGAAAGCTGATGCAGAATTTCTTTTGCAACCAGACAGTGTATTATCCGAACAGATGAAATATAGGTGGTACTTTCCCTTAGCTCAATAAAAATCATTCTTGCTTGTTCACTTAAGTGACTTTTGAAATCGTAAGCTCTTGATTTCATTTCTGTATATACCCCCAGTCCCAGAAAAGCCTCACAGTGTGACAATGAAACATAGGAATTAGGTACATAAAAATTAAGCAAAGCCACATAACGCATCAAGCATGTATCACGAGAAGAACGGTCTATGTCTTGCAATATGTGCCCTACAAAGTCTCTCACATATGTTTCGTTGAACTCCTCACACATCAGGACAAATGTAAGTATGAATTCTGGCTTGACATCTTTCTGCTTCAGTTTTTCAAGTTTAGTTCTAAACAGACTTTTCTCTGAGTCTGTCAGCTTGTGAGTGACAGCAACTGTGTCCAGTGGAGAAGCCTTGCAAAGCCTTTCAGGGTCATTGGATCGTCTACAGCACATGAGGATGAAGTAAGGTCTGGGGGAATTAATTTTCCTAGTTGCTACAGCATCCATTAACTCATTCCTTAGTTCTTCTAAATAATCTTCGTCATAATCCTCAATCAGGAGGAGCACAGGAAGACAGTGACTGATTTCTTTTTCTTCATAATCTCTAAATGCAAGTGCATGCTCACAAACAGTTGCAGGTGAATATGAGGTTTTGATAACAGCACATCTTAAGTCCTTTCTTCTTTTCCATAGAACTTGCCGTGCTATTGTGCTTCCACCACTTCCAGGATGGTGAAATATCTTTAGTTTAGCCACAGAATAGTTGAGTCTGCTGCCTCGTAAAATGTCATCTAGGAGTTTGCTAGCATCCTTACATGCTTCGCGTTCAATGATTTCCCCGCAGCGTCTTTTATCAGCAAGCCAGAAGTTTTCCCAGATTATTTTTCTTCCTCGGTAAAAATTTTGTTCTACTTCTTGTATTTCTTTTTCAGTCAAAAGATCTAATTTGATATCATCACATTGGTCAATACAAAGGATTTCTAGGGAAAACAGTTTCTCTTCTTCCAGTGAGGGAAGCGTACATAGTCCTCTAGTGGAAACTGGTAGATGTCTGGGTTGTGCTGTAGAAGGCAGCATTGTTTGAATGGTGGTATCTACGTGACTTAGTTTCATACCCACAATACTGCATTGTTCTAGTGTCTCAATGCTGCAGGATGCCTGAGCTAGATTAGCCCACTTCCCATAATTTTCTCTGGACTCTGCAATGCAAACGATGTACTCTGTGCCATTCATCTCTGTATAGAATTCCTGAAAAGTGTCCACAAGTGGTTTCTGCACTGGTGACAGCAATAGGAAAAGCACAATGAAAGACCGCTTTGGCAGGATTTCGTCACAGATACGAGTAATTGCTTTCTTAAGGTATTTTTTTTTCGTTCTAATCCATGTATTTTCATCACAAGGTTTTTCATCCCCGAGGAAGTCACTGCGCCCATTGCAGAATATCCAGCTGGTCTGATCAAACAGGCATAAATGTTTCTGAGAGGAAGGGTTGCCAGTCTTACTTTCATTGGAAAAATCCTGTAAAAAATAAGACCTTGTTGCATGGTGTTCTTTGTACTTGCTGTACAGCCCTGACACATTAGAATCTTCATCAAAGTCAAAGACGCAGAAAATGTTCAAGTGCATTAAAAAGTTGGTATATTTCAGATCATTCTTTTCACATCTGTTTGTGACAAGGATGTACCGTAGGGAATCATCCATATAGCTTTTGCCATCATTTAGTAGAATTGATAACTTTCTTCCTAAATTTTGAGATATTTCTGTATGTACTTCTGTGCCGGAGAGCTCAGCTTTTTCTCTTTGAGCGTCCCTGTCTTGTAAACCCTGAAAAAAAGTAGCTAGATTGTTGTGCTTTATAGGTTCAGACTTTGCTCCTACTCTCTGATAGAGAGCTCGATCTTTTGTCAGGGTCACCTTCTGGCTGCCTTCATTGTATTTGGGCAAATACACTTCAAAAAATCTGTTCTTTACTAAACTGGATGTTGGTTCAATGTCAACCTCCACCACAAATCTTTGTTCCTGAGAGTCTTTTGAAATCACTTCAACAAAAACAGGTGGGTGAATACACTTCCTTGCAATTTCTTGTACACTTTCACAAAAACATTTTTCTATGTAATCTAATGCATCAACGTAGTATTCTCGCTCTTTGACCTTTATGCCAACGATCTGGCCGTGTTTCCAACCCCTATCCTCAATGCTGTCCATGATACCAAAATGTATGGTGCCATTTGTTCGAATGTTCATGCAGGCTGAAGCAAATCGTATCACTTCGCAGGCAAATTTTGATTGCAGTTGATTTCTGTTCAGTTCTGCAGCAGTGGCAAAAGATTTGTATTCATGGCAGGGAGTGATTAAACCACTGACTCCTGATTCTGGAGCAAGAACTCTGTCTTTCACGTATTTGAAATCAGTATTCTGACTTCTAAATGGTCGACAGTTGCTGAGCTCTAAAACTTCATCAGTACTTTTAAGTTGGGAGTTGCTACTTCTCCTGTGCCTCTTGCCAGAAGTAGAAGCTCTGTTGTCTCCACTAGGTTTATCTACTGGGCCACAGCTGTCTCCACTTGAAGTTTTCTGAGTGGGGGCATTTCTGGGTCTTACTGGATCTGTTTGCACATCAGCTCCGTCAGACCTTTTGCTGCTGGAATGCTTGGCTTGCTGTGCATTTTGTTGTAGCTGCAGAAGTTCGTTTCTCTTGCGGATTAACATGTGGATTTGACCTCCCTTCATACCTATGCCTTTGAGGAAAGAGTCATCCAGTTCCATTAGCGCTGGACCTGTCACTTCTTCCACATACAGTTTTTCTACATACTCTTTCTTGATTCCAATAGATTCTAGCCAACATTGGACATCATTCTCATCCCATTTATTCACAGGTAATGTTCTGTAATCTAGAAGTTGAAATTATGTATTAGTAATACAAACTAAAAACATGTCAACATGCTTGACAAGGCATTATAATCCTTGCAAAACTGGCCATGTAGAATGTTCAATTATTTTCTTTCTACCAGTCACAGTGAGAGACTGTCTTAACTTCTCAAATATGTCAGTTCTGATGACGAAAAGCGTCCTTAACCTTAATCAAAAGCAGTCCTAAGCAATGATACAAGACATAAATTGGTGAAGCAGGAAACCATGAGTGAGGATTGGAAACGATCCTCAAAGGGAGTCATGGAAATAACCCAAAATGTTTTTTTGTAAGGGAATGATGTGATAAGGTTATTGGAACTGACAGGGGCTGAATTCTCTAAACTAGAGAGGTTTGGGTAGATCATTTACCCACTTGAGTCTGTTTATTTTCTGCTAAATGAAGATAGCATCAATACAGACCATAAGATGATGTTACGAATACCGATTAGTTCCCCACTAGAGATGAACCCTTAAAATGCAGGTACTAAAAAGCAAATTACTACACATAAAGTACGAATTTTCTGAAAGCCACACTTACCCATTGCCTTTGATGAGGGAAATTCTGCTGTTAATGAACAAAACCCTAGAGTGAGAAAAAATTACTATCTTCAAATTTGCAGTTAACATACCTGTGTTAGTTAAAGCTGACTTATTTGTTCTGTTTTCCCAACCTCCTCCCCACCTCTTTGGTCCAAGGTAGTTTCTGTACCTCTAAAAGCCTGGTCTTGGTAGCTACACTGCTTCTGTACGCCTGTACTGTGTGAAGGCAGCTATTCTTGCTTCTGACACATGGGTGTGAAGGAGATGGGGTTTTCCTGGAGAAGCATGTGCTGACAGCTGTGCCCATCTAACAGCTACTTCTGTTAGATACTGGAAAAAAGGAAGCCCAAGACTACTGTATCCCCTAGGTTGTATAGTATCTCTGGCTTTTAATTGCTGTCTTTTTCTCACTCACTCTCCTTTTCCCTGACTCTGGCTCCCTCACACTCCCTTTTTTCATCCCTCTTTTTTTTTTTGGTGGGTGCCCTCCTCCTCTTTTTTCCTTTTCTTTTTTAGTGGGGTGTCCTGGCCTGACTGATGACATCCTCTGCCTTGCTCAGGCTCCATTTACAGGGGTACAGAGATGGACTGCAGCAGGGATAGCCGGTTCTCTACTGCAGGAGGAAGCATGTTAAATAAGCCCGCTCAGCGTTAACACCAGAAACGTAAGATAGATTCACGTAGTCAACAGTAACTATCTATGAGCTACGGACTCGTCAACAAGGGTCACAGTGAAAGGTGCACGGTGGTGGTGGTGATGTTTCTCTTACTGTAGTGTGAAAGCTCAACTCTGTGCTGGTTCAGCAGGTGGCTGTAGCCCGGCCAGCTCCATCCCTGCGGCTCCTGGTGGTACAACAGCGACACAGCCTCTGAAGTGAAGTGTAAAAGGAGCAGTTACCAGCACAGCCAGCGTCAAAGGCAGTTGTGGGGCTCTGTGCAAACTGCGCGCAATGGCTGAAAGTGCACAGGTTGTAACTGAGGGAAGGCGATGAGCGCTCACTCCCCAGGACCACGGCTTGGCAAGAGGTGAGTTCAACAGAAGGTGACGGTTTGGGGAGATCATAGTATCATTTCGGTTGGACCCAGATAACTGGGTCTAGGAGACATGGAGATGGTAGAAAAAGCTATGTGGAGTGAGTGCATATTTACCATTTAAGCACCTGGTCAGCCTTTTAGAAAGCTTGTGGGCTGGGCTGACTGAGGCACCAGCATGCCCAGTATCTCTGGTTTAAGTGAGCGGCTCTTAAGGGGTACCTGTTACGGGACTGCTCTGATGTGCCATAGGTCTAAGTGGATCCCTCTGGAATAAGTGTAAACAGGCCAGTTATGAAAATGGTTGGAGACTGATTCCCACTGACACCTGGTGCAGCCTCCCCTGAGAAATGGAGCTAAATGTCCCTGAAATAGTGACCTTTCAGTGCCTTTGGCTACCACACCACCTCCTCGGGCTGTGCTTGTACAGTGACTTGGCTTGTGGTGAACCACCCGGCCATTTTCTGCCACAGCCTGCTCTGACAGCTGATGTCGGGCGGCATTTCACAAGAAAACGAAACTAATGGAGAATAGAAACTAAGGTGGGGGCCTGGCAACGGGTGGGCAGTGCTGGGGAAGCGCATTGGTGGGACGCAGAGCCCTGTGCTGGAGGGGGCCTGCGGACCCCTGCTCCCACCCGTTTTTAAGAGCAGGTGGGGGGGCGAGTGGCAGTGGATTTGTGGTCCCCGCAGCCTGCGTGCGCTCCGGCGGGGGGGGGGGTGGGGTGCGGCCTGGGTGCTACTGGCTGCATGGGTGGGCAGGGAAGGGATGTAGCCGTGGGGGGGTGAGGGCAGAGGTGTCCGTGGCCCCCAGCAGCAGCAAAGTAACCCTCCGGGTGGAGAGTAACCTCCCGCCCCCGCCCCCCCCCCCCCCCCCCCCCCCCCCCATGCAGGACCACCATGGCGTGGGGAGGGCTTACCTTGCAGAGCCCGCAGATAACGGAGCTGTCTCCAGCGCTGCACTGCCGGAGCCTGCCTGCGAGGAGAGCGTTTCCAAAAGAGGTGAGGGAGGGAAGGTGCTCCAACCTGTTGCCGTGCCAGGCTCTGCCAGCCCGCTGGTTCAGCGGCATGGGTGGGAGCCCTGGAGGTGCTTTTGCAGTGCTCCGGTGGCTGGCTTAAATGGTCCTACTGATACCCGGCAATAAAAAGGGGGAGCTGCTTTAGACCAATGTTGTTGATGCCCCACCCAGTCTCCACCCCCTTCTCGGCAGCGCTGTTTTGGCGGGTGCTGCTGCTTTTGCAATCCAGCCGAGTGGCACGGGGAGAACCCCTTGTGTGGCTGCACAGCAGGGCTGGGGGCTGTGCCCCAAAACAGGGTCTGTGTCCAGGGTGCTGGGGGGTGCGGGGTATTAGTTTAATTAGGCAGCTCCCCCCCCCCCCCCCCCTTACTGCCCTCTACATCAGTTACCTCCTCAGGCCAGGCCAGCTCACCAAAAGTAACTAGGGAAGAAGAGAGGCTGGCAGGGTCATGGAACACCAGTGGCTCATCAGCGCTCTGTAATGCTGGGGCACAGGATGGGTGTGGGAAACTTGCACTGTGAGGCATGCTCTGAGCCTTCCATGCTCCAGCAAAGCTGTCTTACAGGTTTTGTTTGTTATGTAAACCATGTGATCTTTTATCAAACTTAGTTTCACATGAAAAAATGTATTTACCGGGTTATCTGTACTGTGCAGCAGTAAAAATTTTTGCAGCATGTAAGTATTCCAGCTATTTTATCTTCTCTGTTCACCTGCCTCAGAGAGAGAGAGACACTGTGTGTGTGTTTCCTGCATCTGAGCTGTATCTTTGACTAGCAGGAAGCCAGTAGTTCCGAGTGGGCCCCTGCTCAAAATTACCAGGCGCATGACCCGTTTCTGGGGAGGCAGGATGTGGCTGCTGCAGGCGCAGCACAGCTGTAGGTGTGTTACCCTCATCCCTGGCTCCTGTCTCCAGCCTTAGTTCTGAAAGCTGTGTGTGTTAGTCCACATGTGGTAGCACTCCAGCTTATTTCCCCAGGCTTGCATTGTCACTGAAAGTTGCGGGTTTCTTTTAATCTGAGTACAAGTCTTTATTTAGGAGACTTACAAAAAAGAGCTCTACACGAGAAGTACAAAAATACGAAATAGGCTTTGAATCTTCTTAGGTAAAACTACCGTTATTTTTTTTCAAGCTTTAGAAACATGTAACTTGCACAGTTGGCATCTTAGGTAAATTGCTCTCATACATTGTAAAACTAGGAAAAAAAACTTCCTGTAAAGTAGCTCCAGAAAAGTAGCTGTATGTACCCAATAATACACATCACTGTCAATAATTTAAGACACAATGGCACAGTCATACAAATTCCCACTTTGTAATTTCTCCTTTAATGAATTCCATTGAAAGATGCAGTATCACTTTCCTCTTCCAGTCGTTATAATATGATTTAATACAAACACAAAACCGATTAAGAATGATTTGGCATGTTTTATACTTGTACCACTTGGATTTGATACCACTTTGTAGTAAAAATTAAATAAATATAAATATGTTAAATAAATATATTGTAAAAGAACACCCCACTTATATTAGAATTCAGCATTTCTTCATGCTTCCCACACACTTAATGCTTTCTCACAGCTTTAGGGCCAATGAAAAGAAATACTGCATCTTTAAAATCATAGGCTCACTTGGATATAATTAGCAACCCATACAAACAGAAAATGGGGTTCCTTTACAGCTTTATCGCACCCATTAAAAACACTGCCTATAATTTCACTGTTCTGTACATCTCTCGTTTTCGATTTAGCTCCTTTTTCCCCAGAATTCATCTTACCTCTGGCTCTGCAACTGGCAACTCTTTATAAGAAAGTAAGTAAGGAACACTTGCAGTAGATAAATGATCAGCCTCTCACAGGCAGCTCACAGCTGACATCAGTGTGTTTTTCTGAAGTTACTTGTGTAGCTCTGTTCTCATACTGTGATTTAAGTCAAGGACTGTTCAAGCTCTTCTGTGAATACTGGTTGATATTTAAACAATGAGGCTTATTTTCAAAGTAGGTAAACCTTAAACTGATTTTTCAAGTCGGTAATTTTTTAGAACTTCATTCTATCTGCTCATGTATGAGGGACTAATTTTCCAGAGTAGTACTGATTAAACAGAAATTGTACTCTTTACTGTTTTTTGGATGATCATAAATTATTCTCTTTACAATCACTGTGGTGTGCCTAATGCATAATGTGGCAGTAGTGCAATGGCAGGTTCTGATGATTTGCTACAACTAAAAGGCTCCTTTTGCAGATCCCAGTCCCTAGTAATTACATGATTTGAATCACTGTATTTTGATTCTTTGTAGTAAAACACATCAGTTATAAAATCACGTACAGTACAGGGATGTTGGGTGACGGACACAACCAGGTTTTGCTCTTCATTCTCACTGTCTTGAAAACTGCCTTGGAATAACTCCATCACCAGGGTTCATTGCTTTTCTGAAGTTACCACTCTCTCCTTGGGCTCCTACCATCTCCTGATCCAGTGCAGGCAGAGGTACAAGGCACTTTTTGGAAGCTTGGTTTCTTCAAAGAGAGAATTCAACTCTTTGATCCCACTTTTCCCTGCTAAAGGTAGGCCTGTTTCACAGCCCTGTGCTTGGAATGTTGGTCCCAGAGAAGAAAGCTCCATCCCTCTCCTCTCAAACAGTGTCTCCTGCAAGGCTCAGCTCTGCAGAGTCCTGATTATAGTAATGCTGGAACAGTCTTTCTTGGCAGCAGATATGCATAGCATTGTAGGTATGTAGGAGCAGGTGAGGGAAACGAGCTGTAAAGTAACATACAAAATCATCTGGGATGGAGCCCAGGGTCTCCTGCACTTCGGGAGGCAGTTCTCTGTAATGGTGCTTCTATAAAGGAAAAAAGAAGAGGGGAAAAGCTCAGTCAGAGGGTATGCGTTCAAGGATCCTCTTTTAAATGCAGCTGTCTTTTTCATGGACAAAGTAACTTCCTATTAGTCTATCATAAAGCAGTTCAATACCTAAAATGAGGTAAGATAGACCTAGACTGGCAACAACCAGCAGAAGGAGGCAGAACCGTAGCGTGTGTGTTGCTTAGGGAAAGAAGTCTTTTACCTTATTTCGCATGGCCCTTAGAAGATCCCGTACTGAGCCTCCTTTATAGGATCTGAATTTTCGAAGATCTGCAAAAGAAATTACAAGATTTCTTTGCGTGTTTTGATGCAGTTTTAGTTGCTGGCCTCAGAAGTAAGGTATGCGTGCCTACAGTCACGTATCCTTAGAGGTGTGTTTCAATATATAAACGTGTACTTTAATTTGAAGAAATACTTTGCTGACAAGTAAAGGTCATGTGCCAAAACTGAGACAGTGTTATCCTTACTTTCCTGTCCCGACAAACTGGGAATAACAGCATGTAACTCCTTTCTACTCCGATAAAATACTATCCGTTTTACCTGTCTGAAGAGGGACAGTGATGTGCTCTCTCCAGTCCATTTTCACCACCTCTCTTCCTCCTCTTTCTAATTGCTTGACTATCGGACCATCTAAAGATTCTTTCTCTATCCGGTCACTGACATCCTGGAAGAGACATTCAGGTTATTTCTAGTTTTATTTCCAAGCTTTTCCCAGCAATTTAAAATTGCTGCTTCTAGTCAATTACAACTGCTAACGGAGTTATGATTCTACTTCACTCCATGACAAAGTGCAATACAATGGATTATGCTTGGGCCTGGGATACAGAAGTTTCTGAAGTGATGAGTTGTTTCACCATCTGCCGAAGCCCTTTTATCACAGAGTAGAAGATGAGGCTGGAAAGAACCTCAGGTCCTCGGCCAGTTCCCACCCCACATGAGAATTAAATATGCATATTCACTACAGTGAGCTACCCTGTTCTTGAAAACCTGCCTGGCAACATGTTATCCTGCATTGCTATCATAGCTGTGAGAGACCTTCCTCACTCCAATTTAAGTTGATAACATCACGTTCTAGCCCCACTGTAAAACACCTTCTGTAAGACTAAGCCAGTTTCTTCAGAGATACCACCTAGGTATTACAACTTTGCTTCTTTATTCCTCACAGTAAGGTTGTGGATTCTATCACCTCAAACATCAACAATGCGAGGAGAGACTGAATTCAAGATTTGAACATCTATAGGAGTCCTTAGAACTGCAAGAATAGAAAAGGTCAACACAAACCTGAAAAAACTGGAGCTGTTTTTCTAAACTCCAAAAGAATGGGTGTTTTAGCACACAGCTGGCAGACGGACGTTTCTGAGGGTCCATGTTTATCATTTGCTCTATTAGATCACGAGCAACTATGTCTTCTGCAAGGAAAAGGGTGATAATTCTTAGGCTGTAGGGAAATTTAATGTTTTGTTCTTCAGAAAATCATTATGTTCTCTACTTCTGCCAACACTATCCTGACCACTAGCCCCAGTAGCTCAAGTACTGCCCTCACAGACATGCTGGGCAACCACCAGAAAGTCAGTAGCATTGAATCAGGCTGATTGTGAAGATCAAAGCTCAGCTCTTTCCTACTCCTCTTTAAATGCATGAAATAACTACAGTCATGCTTGCAAGGTTCCAAATTGTGTACTCCAGAGCTGCTTTGGGGTACTAACTCTAAGAACTTTAGGAGCTTTACTTCAGGAGTATGATGTCAGGAGTACAGCTTTTACCACTGCCAGGTTGGGAATCACTGTGGGTCATAGTTCTGTCATTTCTGTTGGCATGTTAACACCCATGGAAAGTTCACTAAACGCTGTAGTGCTTTAATGTTTACCATGCTTTTCTTACCATGACTCCCTGCATTTAAAGACTCCAGGCTGTATGCACCCAGCAGAATGTTGGCTTGCCGCTGTAGAGATTTGCCAAAGGGATGGCTGCCTTCAGATACCACATAATAAAAGACACAGCCAGCTGAAAAGATGTCCACGGTATATGTCTGCAAATAAACAACCTTTAATAGCAATAACACATTTTTTCCCCCCCTGAAGGCTTTGATCATCACAGGGTGGTTATTTTGCATCTAAGAGCAGAAAACTTTTCAGAATCACATAGTCAGCTGCAAGCCAGCATGAATGCCCAGGCATCAAGTACTGCGTATCTTCAAGTTTGACTGCAACCGTGTGCCACCTGTTGGTTGCGCTGCCTTCTCCCAGGGGAGCCTGACGGAAAGATGAAGACTTACGGGATTCTCTTTGCAATCTTCACTCAGCATCTCTGGGGCAATCCACCCTTCAGTGCCTGGCACGCCTGACCGACGGCTAAAGCTGTGCCTGCCCACTGCCAGCTTCTTGCACAGGCCAAAGTCTGAAATCATAGCTTTGACTTTCCCATGGGCGTTGGGCATCGAGATGAGGATGTTATGGGGCTTCAGGTCCCTGTGGACTGTTATAAACACCCATTTATCCACTCCAGGCAATCCCAGCAATATTAGTAAATTTTTAATGTATTTGCATTGTAAACCTTTCACAAGGCTGAACCACCATTTGTTAAACCAAACCTAACCTCAAACTTGTCTTTGGTAGAGGCTTATCACTTTTTTTATTCCATCACCACTAGTCATCATGTTTTACATGACTTCTATCCAAAAAATGCAGCGCCCTGAATAAACCGTAATGACTAGCTTTACTACTCCACTGCAGCAGAATGTTACAGGGACAAGGCCGGTGTCAAAGGACAGATGCTACTGCTGCCAGCACTAGATGCAGCTTCTACGACTCTCTCTTCTGGTACTGAATAAGCAAGCTCCCAGCACCAGACCTGTTTCTCTTTTTTTTTTTATAGTTAAGAAAATATACCACTCTCCATCCAATACTGAAATGAGAGGCATTCTTACCAATACTAAGGGAGTGCAGGTAGGCAAGACCAGATGTTGTCTGTTGCAGGAGAGTGATGGGTTGTAAGCCATGGTGACTGAAGGCCTTCTGCTCAACATACTGTAAATGACAACAGAAAAACAGAAGATTCAGCCACAACATTGCTTATCATTAGCCCCTACATAGATAGTAAGTACACCCCCTTCAGCCCCCCTAAAAAAAGTTTAGGCTGGGTAAATTGCAGTCTAATGCTAGTTGGTAACATGTGTTTTTTTTTTTTTTTGGCTGAAGGTAATGGTCTTTAAAATGTCATTCAGAGCTAGAATTCTATACAGCACTGTGCTCCAGAAATAAGAGTAGAGTGTCTTTGAAGTCCAGATGGTAGGAGTAGGATGATGACTAGAAGGGAGTCCTTCACAAGAAAGAAAATCAAAGGACAACAGCTTCTGTCCTTAAATCAGTACAGGGTTAGGGGTGTCTTTCTAAAGGTCTGAAAACACCCCTGTTGGGTCTGTGACAATTACACATTCCTACGATGGCAGGAGTAACAACATCTCCTGCCGCAGGCATTTCAGCAACTTAAGCTAAAGGAAATTGAAGGCCTTCCAGGGAGAAGACCTTCACAAATTCTGTAGGTTTGCAAGTGACCCATCACCTCCTGTAAAGTGGCAGCACACAACTCGATGGCTATGTACTGAAACTGTCGGTCCTTCTCTGTGCAGAAATAGCGGATCACATTAGGATGCTCATCTGACTCTCGCAGCAACTGTACTTCACGGTCTGCAAAGCTGAAGCACTCGGGAAGAATTCTTTTAACTGCAACATCACGGTTATCAAATGTCCCCCTACAGCGAGGAAGGAAAGCCATATCAACCTTTTATGCTTTCTGTAGACAAAGCATGTACAAAGCAAGTGACAACGGAAGACGTTTTATGGAGGCATATTAAAGCATTTATGCTGGAAACAGGTTCTATGGGAAGTAAAGTAGTTTTTGCTAGTGAAGAAACACTGCATGAAAGTATTCCAGACGCACGCAAAATACTTTTTCAAAAGTTTCGTTTCTGTTCATATTAGATATGGGGGGTGGGGAGGTGGGGTGGGAGGGTGGTATTTAAAAAAAAAAAAAAAAAGAGAAAGTACCTAATGCAAATAGGATATTAATTTGTCCATTTAATGCTGAATGCACATATTCTACCTGTAAACAATTGTCCCTTCAGCTCCATGTCCCAGTACATCTTTTGGGTTGAATGAAATCTTGCCAACCATCACTCTGTTTGCATCTTCATCTGTACAAAAAACAAGAAACAAGGACTAGTTTAGGATGAGTCAAGTCAGCCTTATACAACTGCACATCCTTCTAGGCCAGTATGTAAAAGTCTCTTTGCTCGTGTTTAACACCACAGATGATCAAAACAAATGAACATCTCCATTTTGGTACTCACGCCGAGGAGGCACATACTCTCTGGTGACCAAATGATCCAACATGCGGAGTCAAACACATTCTGTACACAACACCTGACATAAGGTCTGGAAAGATCATGTCTCAAGACAGTATAAGAGACTAATGGTTCTCAGCAGACAAACTCTTTGTAGAAAGTAAGTTTTAAAGATGTCTTGTTGAATTTAAGAAATGCTGACTGACAGTTATGGAAGTCGGTTTACTAGCAATTCCCCTGAATAGCCTTTGAAGGGACAAGAGTGTGCAAGAAGATCAGGCAGTAAGGCAGGCCACACTGCATAATCCTTATTTCTTGATTCCAATTAATTGTAATAATACATATTTTTACTTAAATGAGCCTCTCCCTAGAATGGCTACAGGTTAGAAGAATATACCGCCATGGACAACATAACCCCTCAGATGGCAGTTATGAACTGTGTTTTTCTAAAGCAAGTAATTCTGCTCAAAGTTAGGGCATGACACACCTGCATAAATGGTCAGACTAAATGAGAATGATGGTCCTTTTCAGCTTTTGATCTATGAAGTATCATCGATAAGTATTTTAATTGTTGTGCTGTACCATCATTCAGACAGGGGAAATACAGAGACTCACAATAAAAGACACTGGATCAACTTTACCTCCTTCTTCTTGCTCAGTGGAGAGGCAGCTCCCAACATCAGATGTGGAGATGCTGGAATACACAGAATGGTTTGAGGCTCTGGGGGACATATTTGGTGTGCTGGTAGCTGAGCTCTCTGTCCGTGCATAGGTGGTGTCCAAGAAATCTGCTTCTGGGGGTAGATCACTGGGAGCACGAAAGGGCAGCGTCTGTTGCTGCAAGAGCTGTATCTTCTCTTCCAGCTGATGCTGCCTCTGTTGCTGCTGATGGACACTCTGTGAGAAAGGACCTCAGTTCCATAAGTGGAGTGAAGTTTTTACAGTCACGTCACAAAAGGGAACTCTATAGCTAGTGGGGTAGCTACATCCAAAAGGTGAGAGGAAAACTCTCTTGCTGTGACACTGTCAGCCAAGTAGGCGGGGGAACTTTCAATCACACGCTTTCCATTTCATTCTGAACTTCCATTGCAAAGCTGAGAAATCACACTGGTTGGTTAATATGGCAAAAGCTAACTGTTACTAGGTTGACTAGGTGTCTTTAAACCACAGAAGGATAACAGCTTTGATCCAAAACCTGGAAAACCTGACAGTGGTTCAGGTGAGGAAGAGAGGAGTGAAGCCAATGGTGTTAAGACCATGTCCGTGAAAAGAGTAACACATACAAAAACCAGAACTGGTGGGATGAAAAGTCTCCAGAGTTGGCAGATACGCCCAGAGAAATCACTGTTATGTCAAATTTGTAGCCTCTGCTACCCACCACACATCTGCGAGGAGGGGGAAAAAACACTGTAGTGCATAGCTTTCTAATTCCTATCATTTCTTGGGCTGTAAAATGTTACTGACTCTCCCAAAACTCAAAAGCACATCAAGCTAAGTCAGCATTACCATTGGATAAGTGATGATAAAAGCCACCCAGCCCACAAGCAGGAAAGTGCTGAGAATGATCGTGGCCATGTCTTTCAACATGGAGTCCACAGGAGCCTCTGGCCGAGGGACAGGCCGAGTAGGTTTCTCCTCAATATCCTTTGGAACAGCAGGAGGCACTGCTGTTGAGGAACCTTCAACAATGTCAATAACCTAAGAGGCAAGGAAAGCTCTGTTAGCTCAATATCTTCATGAGTAATGGAGCACTTGTACGCTAGCCTTTCTGCTAAATAATTTTTAATAAGTTCTAACCCTACCAAAGTCAAAGAAAGTTTTGCATGTGGAAAAAAAAAAAAAAAGCAGCTGAGAGCCCTGATTTTGAAATAAGGAATGACACATTATCAGACCAGTGATTCTACATGCTAAGTACATGAAAATCTGACACAAAAAATGTGAATTCCATGTAGCTTTCCTTCTGAGTCCTTCCCCAACCTCTACTCCTTTATATTCTCCTATCATCCAGCAAGATGATTGTTCTCATCACAAACCTCTTCAATAGTGGCTTTATCAGAGTCAGCCGGAATCACATTTTCAGGCCTCTTAGGTAAGTTGCTTGGGAATTTCTCCAGGATCCTTGTAGGGGCAGATAATGGTGTTTCATGGTGCCCTTTAAATAAAAAACATTTGTTGAAATAAAAAGTTGTCCCTTTTTAGGAAAGGTATCCTTGATTTCAGCATCTTTGCTGAAGAGCATATATAAAGTTGATTTACAAAAGGCTTGAGAACATCACAGAACAAAAGCTCAAATTAAAACTTTTTTCCCCCCTCTGTCCTTCCCAAGCAGTCACAGGTATAGTGATCACAATCCTCAAGAACTCTGTGCACTGGCTGTGGATTTGGTTCCTGACTATGAGAGAAACATGCATTATGCCTCCCAGCTGGCTCACTCTCAAGATAGTTTTGCTTTGTGATGTGGCCTTGAGGCAAAGATCGGGTTCTAAATATGAAATGGTTCTGAAGGGAATGGATCACATTGCATAAGAAAGCAGCAAGAATCGATCCAGCACTCAGCTACAATTGCTCTTCACATTCCTTTGGCTCATGCTAGCCAAGTGAGTGAGAAGAGGGATACGCTACTGTGCTCCCAGCTTTTGCAGCTGGCGTAGACGGAGGAAGACTCCTGCTCGCATATAGAGCAGGAAAGAAAAAGGAGGGAAAAGATTGAGGGCATGGGTGATTCAGCACAGAGGGTTGCAGAGGAATACGAACTGTTTAAAGGGAGCCGCCTGACATACTGCAAGAGCAGGACAGTATCAACAAAGAAAGGGATCACAGGAAGAGAAAGGTGGCAGTTAAGGAAGCTGAAAGTCACACCCTGTCCCTGCCACAGAGATCCTGTGGCATGTATCACTTAATTATAAACTTTCATCACTTAAAACTGAACTTCAGACAGGTCTTCATTTTTGAAGCAAAATTGTAAATGCCCTGAAAATCAATTCCAAAATTTTGGGATTTGGGGCACACAGGACAGGCTGACATTTTATTATCTTCAGCCTCTGTGCTTTAATCTTCCATTTGTAAAGTGAGGAAAGCACGGATATCTGATCCATATGATGAGAATTAAAGTAACATTATGCACAATAAAAAAAATCCAAAGGAACCAGAATACATTATTTACGGTAAATATAAATTACCTCTACCCCTCAATGAAGGAGGGGGCAAATAAACAATAAACAACTTTCCACATATTGAGCTAAGCACTCTCCATCCTATACATTGAATAAACCAGAAGTCTTGGAAAAAACAGTATGCAGTCGTATACGTAAAGACATTAATTCACATGCAAATGAAGACGAATTAGAAACGATTACTAGAATTCAGTAATTACTGCCTGAGTTGAGGCAGTCATTGTGACTGATACACAAGCAGCTGACAAACAGCTCTGAGGTTAGGATTAGAATCGTCCGCCAGATGGCAATGCAATCCTGCACAAGTGGCAGACCAGGGCCAAGCAAGGGACCTCGGGTACCTATTAAAAGCCAGTCGTTCCAATAGTGGAGTTTGTTCTTTTCTTTCAGTCTGCCTGAAAACTTTACATCCGTACTGGGTGTGATAACACACTCGCCATTGTCTTCAATTGTGACTCCTTCTGTTTTTGGACCCTCTAGTAAGGGTATGGCACTGCCGCGGGGCTAGAAAGAGAGATGATTGTTACAATTATGGAAGCACTGTGTCCCTGTAATATCTAAACAGGCAACTAAATAAAAAAATGGAGGTCAGAATTGGTGGGCAAGCAAAAATGACTGGCAGCAAAGTCACCCTAAGTAAACACTGCCATTATGCCCTCAGCAACTGCTTCAACAACCTTGGACATTAGACCTTCTAAGTTACATGTTGCCTAGGAGATGAGATTACTCTCTCTTTTTTTAGAAAAGTTAAACAGAATCTTTATTTTGTACCTGGAAAGCCACAGCGTGAGCAATACAAAGTGTGATGCAGTTTCCTATCTACGGGGAGTTACTTTGATGAACAAACCAGCAATTTTAGCATTAACCACAATGCAGCAACAATACCATGTAGCAACCTCTGGTCCACTCCTGCTAATCTTGCCTGGCACAATTCCTGATGAGCTACAGTTACTTCTTTGCAGCATTTGAAATGATTCCTGAAATACGGTCATGCATTCTAAGGCTTACTGTTAATTGTTTCATGAAATATTTAATTTGCTATGGATTTCTTGATAACAATCTGCAATTTAAAACCAAATTTCTGTAGACGTACAGCCTTCAGTGTTTTATTTTCTACTTTAATCGGATCCCTTTGCCACTTTACTATGGCAAAGTTGTCTTTTTATTTATTTTTATGTATTTTTCCATTTCAACTTTTTTTTTTAAACCCAGGACAGTACTAATTCTGTAAAGGCACTTTTCAGCAGGCGTCATTCAACTCTTGCAGCTCCCAACTTACCACAACAGTTACTCCTTCATGTACCATTGATGGTGATGCATACAAACTTGTGGAGTATTTCCCTACATATAGAGTTGGTCTGGAAAAAAACAGTAAGTGTTAGAAAGAAGTAGGCAAACGGATGTTTTAGCATCTTAGCTAACCTTGGCAACACAATCCTGCAGAACTAATGCATGAGTTTCTCAAATCATCAATATTTAAATCTTGAAAAGCCTGGATCTGTAAAATTGTTTTAAGTACTGCTGTACTATGAAGCTATTCTTTTTAATTATGAAAGCATTATTAGTTGATTATTCGTGTCACAATTACTCATTTGACATAACTCACATCCTATTTCTGCATTATTCAATAACTGGTATTTGCCAAAATGCTATGAACCTTTTTTATAACGTGAAAGGCTTCACATTACAAAAAACAATTCCATTCCACATTATAAGAAACCATTAACACAGAACATCTGATAAAAGTTATGAATATACATTTCCTAAGTTTATGATAGGTGGTTTTTTTGGTCTCTGCCTTTAGACAATAAAAGATCAAATATAAAATAATGGCTGGAGAACTAGAGCTGCTTTTACATATTCTTTTCACCATCTTGAAACTTGTAGAACAGTCCTTAACTGAATGTATATAAATAAGGTTTTAATGACAAAGTTCTGTCAAATAGACAGTGAGAACAGGAATATTCATGCTCACGTCAGTTTGCTCTTGGTCTCTGTTTCCTTTGGGAAAGGATATTTCCACTTGGTAATGTGTCCAACCTCCCCAGACATGAACGTCAAGTATCGCAGAGTTTCTATCCCCACGTTAGTATGCATAACTTTCCGTAATCCTTCACGTTGCCAGATGTAAAAAGCTACCACAGGAGAAGCGTAATTCTGAATCCACAGTACGTCCCCAGACTCACTGTCTACGGTCACCACCAGTCCATCTCCATTAGACACAAAGTGGGACATTTCTACAATATACAAATATATAGGAGATTATGTCTGTGCTGCAGACATGCAATTTTAATAATACATATTAACAGTTTAAGCCTTATGTTGACTGTGGAGTCCATTATACCTTACATTGCAAAAGAACAGCTGATCAACGAATCAGTTGTCAGAATTAGGTGGATAAAAGTTCAGTTGCAATGCAATAGCATTGCAGTAGCTTTTTCTGAGTGTACACCACTGTTTAGGTTTGCTTCCTCTCCTGCCATTTTTCACTGAATTTTAAAGAGTCATATCTTTAAGAGCGTACCTTCTTAGATTCAGTTTACCTGAAGCTACCTAACAGGCTCTAGATATTATGGCATGTAAAGGATAAAAACTGGCAGACACATATCAGCTGCACAAAAATCAGACAGACAGCTTGACCTATTAATTCTTTTTTTTTTTTAAATCAGAATATTTTTGCCTGTATGCAAAACCCATGGCCAATACAGGGGGTGGGGGTGGGGGGTGGGGAACAACAAAAAAAAGAGAGCAATTAAATTCTTACTGTATTTTATGTCTTCATCAGGCAGAGTAGCTGCATAATCAAAATAGGTGGCATTCCATCGCAGCTCCTTCTTCTTGGTGTCATACATTGTGATAGTGTACTCTGTTAAAAAATATACAGTCTGTGAAGTAAAAAAACCTATGAGAGAATAGAATCAATCATCTCAAAGCTGAGATACTCTTCAAAACATCCCACACACACTTACTGCTCTCTGCATTTCATTTTCCCAACACTCCTCATAAATAAACATTTCACAGCTGTTAAAGATAATGGCCAATCCACTCATATACTGATCCACAGGAATCTCAAAACAAGCTCTGCAGACAGTTACTGCCCACGGTGCCAGCATTTTGCTTTTATCACACAGCTTCTGATGTACTTTGTTTTACTTACAAGTTTCCAAACCCTGCATTCTAAAATTCAGCATACCATGTTCTGTAACTGAACTATCGCACTTAAAGAACACATTAATATAGAGGTTAACGAACAAGTCTGTAACACTCCTTTTTACTAGTCAACACCTATATGGTGTTGGTCTAATTTTAACAGTTGTTTAGACTACTGCATCTGTAATTTCAGTGGATATGCTATATGTCCATTTTCTTTAAACAGTTTTTATAAAAGCTGTATGTTACAGAGCAAACTTGGGTTCACAGCTGCTACTGGAATGCACTGTTAAATAGAATATAAATGCCACATAGTCAGCAAGAATAATAATGGACCATGTCTACTACCAAAGTTTAAAAAAACAGTATATTTCTGCTGCTATAAAGAGTTAGTAATTTTTCTGTGTACAGTCTAAAATCATAATTTACAGAAGTTTTTCTAAGAAATAAACTTGCAAACCTGAACTGATCACAAGGTCATTTGTTATGAGCCTAAACCTGAAGAACAACAACAAGAAATTTTCTTCTAAGCTGCAGAAAAAAAAGCATATGACCTGTTCTCCCAAGATACAGGAGGGATGTTGACGGGCAAAGACTTTCTGCAAATGAAGAGGTCAAGGTTTGCTGTTTCTCCCCAGTCATGAGGTCAATCACGTACCAAATATCCTGCTTTTTACCTGAAATCATAATTTAACCCACATTACCATTCAGTTGGAAAAACTGCACTTCCATGAAGCTTTTCAGTCTTCTTTTTTCTTTAGTAGGCTCATGAACTTAGCGCGAATAAAGCATTTTTAATAAAACAATTTCTCATAGTCAGGCTTAGTTTCATCATTTAGCACTGCTGGCCAATCCCCAATATTGACAAGAAAAACTTAATACAACATTTAGAATGGTAAATACTATTGGCTGCATTATTTTTTCACACTGATAAAATCTAACAGAATTCTGAGTGTAGAAGATCCTGTGAGCTAGCAGAGAAGAGACTGAAGTGCTAATGTTGAAGGACAGTAGGTGGAAAAAAATTATGAGGGTCTCCACATTTCAAATTGATTAAGGATTGTAATCCTAACATCCCATTCAAGACTACATGAGCCATGACCTTAAATATTTCTTTGACACCAACACATATGCATTCTGTTTAGAAGCTTCAAATAAACATTTTTCACTCCCTTACTGGAGAGACACAAAGTGGAAAACTAGAAGTCGGTATTGGCCCTTCAGGAGATTAAAAAAACAATACTAAGCTCATCCTGATCCTTTGCCCATTCTACTGTTGTAATAAGTAATAACTGTCCTTCCTTCTCCCCTTCTCCTCCCAAATCCATCTGCAATTAGAATGAGTCAGGACAGTGAGGCATAAATTCATTATTATTTGTAGTATAAATGAACTGACTGTATCTCAGGTAACGGAGGATGTCTAACCATGTTGCAATGGGATTTCTAATTTAATTATAATTATCAGGCAGTCAATGACATTTACAAGCGTAAGATTTTAAGTAGAAGTCACATTTTGTTGAAAGATAGCATCTCAAGAAAACAAAAAAACCAATACAGGCTATTCACTGCTTAGAAAAGCTATTTTCTCCTTCAGGAAAAGTAGTTGGTTTTTAATCTTCAAACAGTAATTGAATTCTATATTAATCAGAGTTTTCTGTCATCAGAAAGGTTAATGAAAACCCATAATTAATACCCAAAATAAAGCTTATGTCCACGCAGTCTGTCTGGGAGTCTCTACATTTTGTAGTCGCTGAACATCTTACAATCTCAAAGATAAAAATTGAGCTCACCCATGTACAGGATCCCATCTGAACTGCGGCAGGGAGATGCCTGCACCAGCTCTGGGATAGTAAATGGAAGTTTCTAGGGGAAAAAAAAAAAAACCACAATAAAAGCTTATTCACATTGGTGTGATAGTCTTCGCATTTATTCACAGAAAAGGGTGGTCAGAAAACTTCAGAAATCTCAAATGACAGGGTTTTATTGTTTGTTTGTATTATTGCAGTGCCTGAGAACTCCAAATTTCAGGTCAAGGCCCTACTCTGCAAACCCAGAACAGAGAGAAGTCTGTCTCGGTGAGTTTACAATAGGAGAAATGCATGTAAGCATGGAAGAACTACTTGCAGCTGAGATGCTTGGAGGGCAAGACTGTGGTTTTAAGGTCTACCATCATCACTTATAAACTGTCTGGGCTTCAACATACCGTGGTTTAATTACCTCTCCTATAATGAGTATAAAATGGTTCTCCATAGGACTGTACAGTAACATTTGTAAAGGCCAGGTATCTTCATACAAATGAAACTGTTGAGAGGGTGAAGCATGAATCTCCAGCTGAAGAGTTCTTGAGATACTGCCAAGCCTGTACTGCACTTACAGAATGGGTGATAATCCTTACTAAGTTTTAAGAGACTTTTATTGGGATGAGGTCACAAGAGTAACAGACAAGCTGCACCAACAATAAAGATCAGGCCTTTGCTAAGTTTACTGAAATATGCTAAAATTATTCCACTCTTGCTTAAAACTTTTATAATAGTGATTCTAAACAGAAATTAAATTACTTCAAAAAGAGAGGAGATTAACAGAATAAAGGAATAGATTCAAATAGATTGCTGCTTCCTGGATTCACCCAGGAAAAGAACCAAGAATCATTTTGCAAGTTATGAGCTGGCTGTACTGGGGGGTGGGGGAGTGGTGAGCGAATACTAAAATATTTAACAATATTAAAGTTCTTAAGGGAAATCATAGCAGCTGCCAGAGAACATTTTATCTGAGTATCACCACAAAGTTTAAAAATAAAAGTCAAACATTAGCTAGTGTCTGTGGGTTGCATGGATTGGTGACTATTTTGAAAAGGTTCAGCATTTTTGTCCGCTTACTAAATCTTATAAAGACATCTTCTGAAGGTGTCAGCACAGAACATGTATTAATCCTGCCTTTTGGCAGATAGTTTTAAAAAATTAAGTATTTGGGTGAAAGGGACATATCTGATTTGTATTATTCTGGGTATACCTTTCCCATCAAATCATACAGAGACTATTCAATATTTGGATAATACCACATAAATTTTATTTGTCATCATCATTATTTTACCAAGTTACAGAAAAATAGTACAAGTGGACAAAACATATGCTGGTTTTTGACTAGTCTGATCAAGCTTTTCCAAGAAACTGGTACACTTCCATTAAACAGTACAAAAGCCTGCAAAACTTTACAGTACTGTCAAGAAAGCAGAAAGTTCCCTTGGGGACTTATCCTTTGCGTGAGTCTGATTACGCCACTTTTCTAAAAATTATCAGAGAAGAGAATTTAAAAAACATACTTACAGTCAAGCCTTCACTATTCTTGCCACCAAGTGTATACAAACTGCCATCATTTGGGTCTGGAAGAAATGCTGGCCTAGGATTTAAGCAGCAATTATAAATGATAAAAAATGCACTGTGCTTCTCAGAGAACAGGAAAGCAACTATGGTCAGTACTGGCTTTACAGGGAAGTTCATCTGACATTAAATTTTTTACTTTGTATTATCCTTTTTTAAAGTTTCATTTATTAACTGTGAAAATGAAAAAAATATATATAAGTTTCAGAACTAATTCAGATTACTAATAAATTTGAAAATTCAAAGATCCAAATGTGGCAGGCAATCACTTGGGTGAAAGCTTTTAAACAAGATCTATATGGTTTTAAAATGCCACAGAATTAAAAACAAATAAACAAAAAAAAACAGCATAAGGAAGGCAAGGAACAATAAAAGAGTTGCCAGAACTACGTAAATTTGAGAGGTAAAGGCAACCCCACCACCCAAACTACAAAAAAAAAAAAAAAATCCCAAACCCCAACATCAAAAACAAACCACAAAAAAGAAAGGATGTTAGTACTGACTTCAGAGACATAAAGTTAAAGCCCCAAATTTTCTAGTTTAATGAGAGATTGCTATGCTGGAGGAACTACTCTGAAGTAACAGCTTGAGGGTTTCATTTGAAGATTCTGGTAGTGGTGGTTGGAGTTTCCTATGCTTCACTATTTTTAGCCTTTTATTTGAAGAGAATAAGTACAAAACCCAGAGATCACTCCCTAGCTGTTTCTGTTATTTTCAAAGCTGCTCAATTAAGATTGTGGCACAGTTAGCACACTTGATCTCTGAACCTGAGCAAGGACTTGAGAGAACAGTCTGCAGACAGGATGTTTCTTAGCGCTACAAATAAGAGAATTATATGTAGCTAATTATATCCTTTCTGTATCTGCTCTCCAAACCACCTTAAATTGACTTAACACAAGGTATGCAATTTTTCTAGAACATAGATTGCTTTCGTTCAAATTAAATCAAATTTCAAGATGTCAGTGAAAATCAAACAAGCAGTAAATGAGATAAAGGAAACAGACTTACTCTTCCACATGTATTGGCACCTGGAGTACAGGATCTGCATAAACGGAAAAAGAAAAAGTCATAATACTGGCGATTCAATTCCTTGAACTCACTAGATACAGGATTAAGTCAGGCCTCAACAACTTGCTCCTTTTTGAAAGGCTGATGCACGGAGTTTGAAAGTGGCCATCTCAGCAGCCTCAACAACCTCCTGTTTGGTTGTGAAACAAGGTTTATAAAGTGGGAAAATACAAAGCACCTGAGAAGTTTTAAACCTTCTGAAGTTCTTTGCTCAGTTTTATCCACACTACTTCCCAGCCACCCCTGGGAGGAGACTCAGAGAAGATAACAACCAATTTTACTTAAAAACAAGCTACAGCTAATATAAGTTTGCAGACACTGTGAGAACAGGGATAAAGTACTGTCTTGATAGTTTTTAATCTGTATTTTATGAACTTTCGCTACTTTGTGTCTCAGGTACCTTGTGTATCAGGCAGGTAAGCATATGCTTTCTAGCTAACTCAATGTTTAATTTAAGATGCAACATACAAACTGAAAGCCTAGTGCTACACCTAACTCAAATGAGCCGGAAGACTGCCAATGACTTAAGAGCGAGACTCCAACACAAGGCAGAAAAAACTTAGTTCCACTTCCTACTCCAAGACAAAACCTCTGTGATCAGCATGTCACTGAAAAGAAAAACAGAAGTCTGCCAAGTGCTATTCAAAATTACCTAAAACCTGATTTTTTTCACTTAAATAATTTCCCCACTAAAATTTATCCAAGAATCCACATTACATAAAAAAATCAAAAGGTTTGGAAACAATCTCATAGTAGTTGGTATTTTGAGTGATCAGAATCACAGTTCAGCCTGCACCAACAAAAAGAAGTTATGAAATAAAACCTGACAATGCTAAATATAAATCCTTACATATTAAAAGGTAAATTAAGAACGATAATTTGATTTTAATGTAAGGTAATGTGACCTCAAAATTACTGAGACCTCAAAAAATCCTGAATCGTGGGATTTTCAATCCTGATGCCAAAACCACAAAAGTTCCCAGATTCGTAAGACATACTCTACAATTTCCAAGACAAACGTGTGTGCTTATTTATGGGTATATTGGCAGAAAGTAACTCAGAAGTCAAGAGGGATGCAAGGTATCTTCCCTTCCACAGGGGAAATCAAACCATTACAATAGAATAAACCTGAGTAAGAAGATGGAAGATGACCAAGCAAAGAAACACTGTTTTTTCAACTGTTCTGTCTCCATGCAAACATCACGAAGGAAGGAAATAAGAACAAAAACAATGATGTTTTAAGAGCCTTTGATTGGGCAACTGGCACAGATTCTGAACAGCTTGAGTGTACTGTGATATTTGCAGAGCTAAGCAAGACAAGAACAAGAAATTCAGGGTTCATTACGTGGGTCTGATAAAGTCTCTACCACTCTGCAGTAAATTGCATCACACTGCTGGGTTTGATGTTAACGGCCTAGGAGGATGTCCCTTCATTTTATATAACAGATTAAAAAAAACCATAAGAAACCCCCACCCAAAGAGATCTCTAGCCACAATGCAGCTGAAAACACTAGTCACCAAAAGATACACATATGATATCAGAGACAGAAAAAAGCACAATACGAGGAATAACAGTAAAGCTATTTTTATTTTCATTGATTTATTTTTACAACAGTAAACACTATCAGAGCAGCTTTGATCAAAACATAACTATATATATATTTTTTTTTTTTTCCCCCTCTTTAAGCCTAAAAAATGTTCCAGATACATCCTCAAAGCTGCCAGAACAAACTACTCAAAAGCATTTTAAGCTTCTGGGAACAATCCAATTAACCGGAGAGGGAGCACTGCTCTACTCAAGCACTGAAGGATACTACACCTAGCAAACTCACTGCTCAGCAAGCAGACTTGTCAAGTTTCATGCTTTACCTATTTCCCTCATCAGATGGTTACCAACCACTGCACTGGCATCTCCTGCATCGGCAAGAACAGCGTCAAACAGAGTCTCCCTCCACATCACAACAAATTTCCTCTAATGGAGGGACCCTGCAGAGCTGTGTGCTGGCTCTAGGAGGAAACCCACTGGATGGCACAGACACAGCCTAGTCACGTTAGCTTACACTCAGAGCCTCATACACAAGACAGCAAAAATTCTGAGATAATTTAGCTGGTACTCTTAACAGTCCTAGGCACTAACATGTAGTCATAGAAGACGGAGACCAAGAGTACCTATCTTGAGCAATTTTTCTCTTAATTATGAATTATCACCATTACCACTGTTCATTGATGTAAGATGGGAATGCTATATAAGTGTAGAGCTCAACATTATATCATAAACTCCATTTAATTTATTGAGAACCCAAGTACACATCAAAAGGCCCTAAGGATAATTAAGATTCAAACAAAGGAGTTAATGATTCATCATTGTCTATCTGTCTCTACAGACGACGCTGCTTAGTCAGACCTTTATTCCATGAACTATATCAAGCAATTCATTTCTATCCCTTGTGTGAAGAAACTGGTTTCAGGATATGTTGGGAGGGACCCCCCTGCTCCAAACTCTACAGTTGATTATATGCCAATTATTTCTCAGTGTTTGCTTCAAGCATTCCATGAGCTTTACAATATCTAATGCAACACATGGTGACTTACAGCACCATCTCTCCATTATTAAAGAAAAGCAAGAAAGAAAAAAGCATTAGCTGACCATTATATAAAGTGGTTCAACTCTGGAGTTGAACTGCTAGGTTGAACTACTAAAAGCAAACAGACATCAAGTTTATATACTCAATGTATCCGTAACTCTAGGTGAAATCAGCTAAGAGACATTAAAAACCACAGGCTAGAGTCTTTATAATCATAAATGCTTCATGGAAAGGGAAACTCTCACAGTTTTGTGAAAGAAACAGCATCATAAATCAGCAGAAAATGGCACCTGCCTCAGCCAAAGTAAGATTTAATGCAAATGCTACAAACATTGCTAAAGGCAAAAGCCAAACAAACTTTGCAAGTCTCTTGATGAACTGATTACACAGAAGAGTGTCGCACTTAAGTAAAAAAAATAAAGTCGCCTGTGGTGACGATCACTGTTGCTAGATAACAGCAATCTTCACCAACAGTGCTTGAGCAACTTTGTCCTATCTACAAACATCTCCTCCTCAAATGATCATTAGTGATAACAAAGCTGCACAACTTGTTTTTGAAGTGATAACTGACTGCGTATACATTGTTTAAGTATATTAATGCAGATATTTTTAAAAATCATTTTCCAGTCAGCCTAGGCAAAGCATAAGACAATAGTTTCTTGCCCAAATTATCTTCAGAAAGTTTTAAATTTAACAAAAGGACTGCTTATTCTCCGAATTAAATGGAGGCGTGAAGTTGTTATATGAAATCACAGTATAAAACTAGCACTATCTGACTCAAGTTCCAAATTTTCTAACTGCACTGTTACTGACATAACACACACTCTACAGTAGAAGAGGACAGAATGCAATTTCCTCAAACATATTAGTATTTCAGGTTTGTTTTCAAAGAATGCTCAGGAAAACCTGAACAATTACAGAAAATTTCAAAAGGTAGATTATATTTTCTAGCAACTGATCCTGGTTTGTCCATGACATTTGCAGGAGAGTCTGGTTAGTAGTGCTTTCCTATAGCTCCCTCTCTGCCCCCAAAATACAGTGAATAATAATAATAATACAGTACAGCATTTTTGGACTAGTAACTTGATTTCACTTAATTTTCTAAGACTAGGCAATCTACTTTAAAAAAAAAAACAAACAGTGCTCCACTCTGCTCCAACTATCTCAAAGGTCTGAGAAGTGTTGCATCATTACATCAACCATGTAGCACCATAATAGTGAAAGAACATATGTATGTATATGTGCAATATTTACTTGCATTAAGCTTTTACCCAAAAGCTTATATTTCTGAAAGCTGTTGGAAAAATGTCACTTATAACAATTTCATCAACAAACGTATCCTACACTTCAATAAATGATGCCAGAAATCCCATGAATGTCTCTTCAGCTTCTGTAGTGAGTTTTTCTGAAGCACTCTTGCATATCAGAAGATGTGAATGAAACCCTTATGACAAGTTCCAAGCTGTTCAGTGTGTGCTGTGCAGAAGCATCGGGCTCATGAGAAAGGCCTTAAACTTTAGTATCATGTCTTCAATATCAAGAACAACAGTGCTTTATCAGAAGTGAAAAAAACCTGCTTTCACTTGTTTTCTTGGTAACTGAAATTTGATTTACTAACAATGATAAAAAAGAGGTAGATGGAACAGATTAAGATGTTATTACAAAGCAGCAGGAATTTTTTTTAGTACTTACTGGCACATGAACCAAAACACTGATTCCGATGGCTTCCTGCAACATTTAAGTGTTGTATATGAACAGTTAGAAAGCATTTAGTATCAATATCTGATTAATTTCCATGCACAAGACTATTCACAATGAGTGAACGCAAACTGATGGAGTAGTTTATCTTCTGAAGTGAAAGGAATTCTCCTTTCACTACTACCACCATCCATCTGGCAAGACAGGCTCCGGAGAGCCATTTCTCTACATTTTTTGCTACTGGGGTGATGTAAATTTTCTCATTTTCTTAACACTTTCACGATTTTGAACTAAGGTTGTAGCTCTGTGAAGATACTTCGAAGACTGACAATAAACTCCTCACATTCACTTTCATGTGGTTTGGGACATATTCCAACTTTATTTCAAAGTTTGTTTTGAAATAAGAACTCTGAGATAAAAAGAGAATCTTGAGTTTAATTTATTGTTGTCAGGTCTTACAATAGTTTTCATATGCTTGAATACAGACTAGTAAAAGAATGAGTCATCTTATAACTGAAGTCACCTTTTGCTCCACAACGGGTCAAACAGAAAAAGTTCTTGCAAAAGTCAGAGAACTGAGGCCTTATCTTCTCTTCAACAGCTCAGCACTCAAGTGTTAACATGCTGAGACTGTAATCATGTAATCTTGCTTTCAAAATTTCCCTGAACTGCAGTTCCCCGTAATTAGGTGAGTTATTCTAATAGGCCCGATCTGTTCCAATACCAACAATAGTGATAATAACCCCTGAACAAAGCAGTAAGTATTCTGTATTGGAGCAAAAACTTTACAGAGAAAATGTAATAAAACTGTGATAAAAATACATCTGCCTCTCCCTTAAGCTTCCATTCCCTGTAGCAGAGGAAAAGCCAACTTCTTGCAATGTCCTACATAAAGCTTTTGGTATCATAACCTGTCCAAAAACTTTCCACTTTCTAGACTAAGAAAACAAAGATGTCAAAATAACTGTGGAGTATGGTAGGGGGGTGAGTTAGGAAGCAGGACATCATCCTGTAAATATCTCCACTACTGGAGGGAAGATCGAGTTTTCTATAGATATTTCCATGGGTTTCCAATTTGTTTTTCCTGCAGCCTCTACTAAGGCAGAGTATGTTAATGATACCTATATTAAAATCCTACAATTCAATACACACTAGCTTTAGCTTTCTGATCTGGTAATACACACCTGTGTGTAAACAAGCACATGCACACACTATTGGTAAAATTATTGCCACTGATACTTTTCATTAAACTAATTCAGCAAAGCATATTAATGCCCACAAGAACAGGGAGTTCAAGGGCATCAGCAGAATAGAAATGCCATTAAAAAGACTGCTGATACCTCTCCTTGTCATTGTGGGACTTATAAAATGTTATCCTCTAAGAACCAAAAAGCTTTCATTTTTACAAGTTAATGAAAAGATCTGTAAAATAACTGTGTCAAAAAAAAAATAATTAAAAGGACATTGATCCTAGATTATAAAGATTTATTCTAGAATTCTGTTTATTCACAAGTACAGCAGTTATTAAAAACCTGTTAACATAATGACTGGCCAGTAATTTAGTAAATTATTGGGCTCAGTTACGCTTCACTGAAATTAACATTTTGACCTGGCAGCAGGCAGATGTCCCAATACAGTTTTGGTTGCATCATGGCCAGAAAATATTTGTGCCTGTATCATTTGCTTGTGAGTGGGCAGAAGTATATGACACGTTTCAGATTATTCTGAAATAATTCTAACCCACATTTTGCATACATATATGAAAAAAAGCCACATATACAATTTTTGAAACTATAACCATAATGCTAAATACAATGCATTTGACTTTTCTCCATATTTCACTGTCATGGTTTAACCCCAGCCAGCAACTAAGCACCACGCAGCTGCTCACTCACTCCCCGCCATCCAGTGGGATAGGGGACAGAACTGGAAAAAAAAAAAAGTAGAACTTGTGGGTTGAGATAGGAACAGTTTAATAGAACAGAAAGGAAGAAACTAATAATGATAATAATAACAATAATAAAATGACAACAACAATAATATAAGGATTGGAAAATACACGTGATGCACAGTGCAATTGCTCACCACTCACAGACTGATGCCCAGTTAGCTCCTGAGCAGCGATCCCTCCCAGCCCCACTCCCTCCAGTTTATATACTGGACATGACGTCACATGGTATGGAATATCCCTTTGGCCAGTTTGAGTCAGCTGTCCCAGCTCTGTCCCCTCCCAACTCCTGGTGCCCCTCCAGCCTTCTTGCTGGCTGGGCATAAGGAGCTGAAAAATCCTTGACTTAGTATAAACACTACGTAGCAACAACTGAAAACATCAGTGTGTTATCAACATTATTCTCATACTGAATCCAAAACATAACACTATACCAGCTACTAGGAAGACAATTAACTCTATCCCAGCTGAAACCAGGCCATTCACAAACACATGATAAGATAAAATTTGCCCTTTGACCAAAAACCAAGTCTTTTTTAATGCACAAGATAGAGTTGCATATTTTCATCACTGTAATGTGCCCTTTACGTAGAACAGACAAAACCAATGACTGAAAAGAAGAAGTGGGAGATTCCGAAACAGCAAACGAGTAAGTTGCTGCCCCACTGGAATGAGCTGGAAAAAATGGTTTCCCGACCCGAGGCACCACCATAAGATTTGGGCTAACGGGCCAATTTAAAATCATGTCATCCCCGCCTGCTGTCGCAATTACAGTAAATGAGGTTAGAGATTCTAACAAACTATCCTCTGGAATTTGCTGAAAAGAGTACTGTTCTACAACTGTTTTGTTTTGGTAATCCTTATTAATTTACAGCTATGCACAAAGATATTTCTTCTTGCCCGAGAATAACAACTGTTATTAGAGCAGGACCTACAGATTTCAGATTTGCCCTTTAAAAATCTACATATTGCATACCATTAAACAGATACAGTCTTTTTATCTTTGTCTTACCATGACTAGGCCACTGAAGTCCATAGGTTATGAGTAAGGTATCAGAAATCAAAACCTTTTAAATTGATTGTGGGCCATCGTTTTTTTGATTGCTACAGAGAACTGAAGATTGTAACAAAATTTCTGCTGGCTCTAAATCTAGACCCAAATCTGTATATACTATATGTTCTTCTGGCAAATTACTCTTAATTAGTTCTTAGGATAAAAGCTTTTAAGGCGCTGGTGAATGAAAAGAGATCGCTTTGAACAGTACAGAAGGACACACAGAAGTGACTATCGAAACAGAGAAATACTCTGTCCAAGAGTACAGTTTGAAACACTACATTCTTAACATCTCAAAGTTCAATATTCTGCTCATTAACCTAAGCTCTTCAGTTAACAAAGACATACAGGATGATTTTTACAAAGATGTGAGGGAACAGGACAGTCACATTCTTAAAATCACATTCTTAAAGCTCACACTGAAATCAGATTGTGAATGTAAAATCTGACATTAAGGAGAAAAGCATTCTCCAGATTTCTCCCTTGCCAACAGGTTTCTCATCACCAACTCTATCACAGTCTACTTTCTTACCTAAAAGCAAACCTAAAGTGCTGCGCCCCTGTACCTTTCAAAGAGATCTATAGGCAATGACAGAAGTTTCATTTTGAGCAATTTTGGGGAAAATATTTCATCCTAAGTAATCTTACTGAGGATGCTCATTAAGTATCTTGCTAGTGGCAAGCGCAGAAAACATGACAGCCTATCGCACTGTCACTTAGAACTGACAGCTCCCTTTACTGATCAGAGACGGCACTAGGAGCCTTATTGAGTCTCTGATCTTAAATGTGTGCCACACCCTTTCAATACCCTTTCAAATGAGTGCCTTTCAATACAACGTGTGTTGGTGGGGCCGCCGCAGGAGCAAAGGTGCCTCTCAGAAATTTGGGGGGAAGAGGAGTGTGGGTTCTTTCTATAAACTTTCCAACCATATTCCAGCTTTCCAAGGCCCAGGGAATGAGCAGCATCAGTTACCTGGCCACTGAAAAATCCTGAGCTGTCTGATAGTAGGACCCATAGAAGCCAACAGGAAATGAAGGTATTAAGCACCCTCGGCAAGTAAGTCCACAATCTCACTGCATGTAACTGCAGGGAACACAGCTTTATTTCTGAACTACTGGAGAGTCCTATTACTAACAGACCCACTTTTTGGCCTGCTTTATGGGGAGCACAAGTATTCAGACTGCCTTTCTTGCCAGCACTACATGAAGGCAAGAAACCCAAACATTATTGTGGTGATAACCACTGGCTCATTTACTCTGCATACCCAAGATAAGCTTCCGTGCTAAATTGAAACAAACCACACATGGCAAGATTTTCATGTTTAAGTACTGCCTAATGAACACTGCCTTGTTTTTTTCCCCAGCAAAAATAAAATGTACATGAATTGCCCTTTGTTAAATACCTTGCTGCTTAAGTGCAGTAAAAAAAAACATTCTCTTCCTGATGAACGCCGCTGCAGCACTTCAGGTGACCTCCACAACTTCTCAAAGTACATGAACTACAACACATGGTTCACTGTCTGATAATCAGGGTAAAACAGCACCTGCAAGAACACTGCTTGCAACACATGCAACTTCCCACTAGGTAATTCTCTATAACAATACAAGCATATTGTTGACAGAGAGAGTGCACCCAACAACTGTGTTTATACACTAATATTAATACTGAATTCTGCACTATTTAATCTCTCCAGGGATTTAGCACAGCAAGATGGCAAGGACTTTCCTGAGCTATTAGTTTCCAACACTGTCGCATCTTTGTTGGGCTTCCCACCCACAGGGTGGCCACCAACAAATACAGTTTTGCAAAAATAAATAAAACCTCTCCAATTACAAATTAATTGCCAATTTATATGTACAGGCCCTTGTTCCATGTACACTTAACTAAGTTAACTCATGAAGCATCTTGTAACAATAACTACCATTCATTATTTTTTTTTCATTGACTCTTGTGTGTTGTTCTATTACACAGAATTAAACTAATGGGCAATAAGTGCTTTGCAAAAAGCAAGTGAACATACCTCATGTACATAAGATGCAGAATAATACATAGTTAGCAACAGAGAGAAAAAAAAAGTCCTATAAAACTAGATTATCCAGTCTGGTAGTTCTACTGTACCAACAACAGTTTTGCAACAATTTTTTTTTTTTTAAACAAGGGAAGTTCCTTGAGCAATACACTGTGACAAAGACCCTTTTCGTTACCAAAGTGTGTTCCCTTCTTCCTCAAAAAACCTCTTGCCACTTACTAAGTCTGGCTGCAAAGAAATGCCAGTTATGATACCCTTCTAGGACACGACTATGTAGTGTATGTTCATGTCAGCTGAACGACAAGCAAAAACCAGTAAGCTTCTGTTAATACTGCAGTAGCCTATAGCAACAATAAAGGAGGAGGCTGATAACTTTTTTTTATTCACGCCTGTTCAGGGAAAAGAGGGGTCTAAATTTAAAGAGGAGACAGGGAAGAAAATGCAATCACACCTATTAACCAAGATCCTTCAAGAAAATACTTGCTCACCCCTTTTTACTCCAAGAGGAGCTACAAAAGCATTCTTTGCTCATTTATGAAGTTAACTTTTTGTCTGGTAGATTTGCATTCAAATATGAATGGCTTTACAAATAAGAACAACTGGTTTGTACTGCAGACATCAGATATGCACAATCCATTTCCTACCATTTCAGCTCACCTACTAAACTGACATCAGGTTTAAAAATAGAGGACAGAATGATGCAATCACTGTGACTCCTTTCCATTTGACCTGCTTTCTAATTTATTTCCAGAAGTGAACAGAGAGTGCTACTATCATTCTACCATACGTAATCGGAGTTCCACTAAAACAAATTTGTATTAAATACTGAATTTTTCATGAAGGCAGAATGACCTATATTTGCTCAGTAATTAAAATTGCAAAATCACTTCCAGTCACTGAGCAATGTTAAATTTCTTTACACAAATGCAGTTCTTTTATGTAAAAAAACATGCTGTTCCTAAACATCTATTATAGAAAAAAAGACCCGAGGTTTGCTCGATATCCACTGCACCAGTGAATGTAGGGTATTCCAGAGATAGAATCATGCAAGCACTTTGCCACCAGTTCCACCAGCTGACACTCTCGTTTGACTTCTATTCTGTTCTATGCCTGCTTATATTGCACTCATTCCCATAAAACATGATACCTACCAATTATATCACTACAATTAAACAAATTATCAAGTTAAACAAGTTCTGTCAAAAAAAAAACCATAAACCTGGAAAAGATCTGCAAGTGAAAATATGAACACGAGTCTAGAAACACTGTAGCTTAATTCTGGAGCAACAGCAAAATTAAGAAGGAAAAGAAAGTATTTACCAGGCCCTACAACAGTCTGAATTATCAACTGATATGACTGTTATTACTGTTACTGAGTAGAGAGCATCAGGACACCTCCTGCTCACCTTCTTTTAAAGTCCACTTGATTGCTCCCGTCCTCTTGCTGACAGCATGCAAACTTCCATCAAGGGTTGAAACAAACAGCAGTGTTTCTGGAACAGTTACTGAGCTGGTATTCTGGAAAAGAAAAACCCATATGCGGAATGTAATTATTTACTACAGAGTTTACTCGTAACTGTCATAGAGTACATTTTCTAGAACATCACTTCTTTTTAATTGCACAGACTGGACAACTTTCTTGTCCCTTTGAATTCAGTGACTTTTTTTTTTTTTTTCCTGTCAACATTATGGAACTGCTTACTGTGCTAAGTTCCCCTAGAGACAAACTGGGATGCTTTAACTCAACCTCCATTTTCAATTTTATATCAAAGTCGTCTTGTACTAGAATTCGGAGAAACAGGAGATAGGGCTGATCTAGGAAAGAATTGATACAAAGACTATGTGATAAGTTAGCTAGAGTAAGAAACTTCAAAGCAGCTCAGAGAACCTAAGTGTTAATGTCAAAACCATGCTACTACCAAGTAAATAGAACATACTTTTGCTGAGGTTTAGTCCCCTAGAGATTAAAAGACATTGGCTGGGTAGCATATGGATAAATAAAACTGAAAGGTGATCAATATTCTACTGGGCTTACTGCAGCTGAGAGACAGGATGGAGCTGCAAGCATGTAGGCTGTCTCAGAGCAAGGGCAAAATATTTAGGATAGATGCAGCTTAAAGGCTGGAGGAGATCCATACTATTAAGCCTCTTAATTATGGTTTTATACCTCATGTCTTCCAATACTGCATTTCTGCAGTAGATAATAAATAACGCTGCTTAAGAAAGTCCATATGTATTAACACATTCACAGACATCTCCTAGAAAGCAGTTAGCTGCAGAATTCAAACCTCAATTTGACATTCTAATCATTCTGCCACTGGGGACGTGCCACTCCGTATTTACACATATGTGTGTAGAGCTGTTAGATGCCTGCTGTCATTCCTATAGCACAAGCAGCTTTTGAGTCTGGCTATTACAGAGCATGTAATTTTATTAAAAGGGCATCATACAAACACTGAGGACTCAGAACTATGTAGTTATCGTGGGAACAGGGAGGCTAAGTCCAAGGTGATTCATCGCACAAAGCAGAAAAAACATGTTAATTTAATGTCTACTCTTCTATTCCTGCCTAAAGATGATCCCATACACCCTAAGACCGACCCATTTCCATTTACCAAGTCTCAAGTTTTTGCTCAAGTAACTTGTCATTTGTAGACTGTATCTGCATTGCTCATCTGCATGCCACCTGCCACGTTTAGGAAGTTTCACAGTTAAACATAATTCTTAACCTACCATAGTTCATGAAATGAAAGTGCATGCATTTTAATAATTAATAATGTCTTCAATGACTTAAATTGTAAAAACCAATTATCAGTCATGTTAGAATTACTGCAAAGCAAAATACACAATTGCCAAATTAAAATGCATACATATAGGAGTAACTTTCTTTGGAAAACTATACATTTTTAATGCAACACAACTAAAGCGTTAGACTTTCAGGTAAAGCATAAAACTAAAAGGATAATATAATAAAGTAATAACTAGCCAACTTTCAGGTTGCACCTACAAGTATTATACATGCTTCTTTCCAGTCATAATGAAAACAGCTGAAGCAGACAATTTTAAAATACACAGTGCAGAAAAAATGAAAGTACAAATCAACAATACACAAACCACAGATCAGAAATAACTGCTGGAAGACCAGAAAAAAAGGAGATCTATCTTAACACATAAATAGAATTTTCATTATCTAATGTAGTTAAGTTATGCAGGCTGCAGAGACATCTGCACTTAAATAAAATATTTACAGCTGCATCTGGAATCAAACTTTGCAATGTTTGTTCAAAGAGGGACACTGAATAACAGTTCCTCTCATGCTGGCCTATAAAATATGCAGCTCAAGATGTTACTAATCAGAACTGAACTTAGAGTATCTTTCTAGCCTAATGACCTGATTTCTATGTAAGAGCAAAGAGAAGCTGTATTGTAGAGTTATGAGTTCTCATTCTTTTGTATTATTACTTTTGTTAAACCAAACTATTGTAGCCACTGTATCAAAGCAATTAATGAAAATTTTGTCCTTTAGGTCTTTTTGTACATGAACTCCCAAAACAACTTAGGATGGTGTAGTTGACTTATAATCATCTAGTCCAGTCTTCCCATCTTCCTTAAATAAGCATTTAACAAGCCAGATCCACTGATTCTGCAACCAGAAGGGGACACAACCACAATCCATTATCACATCCATTTGGAGCTGAAAGCCGTCTAATTGTGAGGCTCAATTTGTCTCCCTGAGATTTACTTTTTAAAGCCTTCATTGCCTAGCTGCCTGCAGAAAACTATACTTGAACAAAAACAAGAAGGAGGGAAGCTTGGGGTTGCATTCTAGGTATCTTTATAACTGCTTTTACGCAAAAGATACGCTTCTTTGCAAACAAAGAACTGCTCCCTGTACAACATTTTAATAATCTAAGAATTATAGTAACTAATCTTCCTAACCTGGGACACTAATGAGCAAGTGGGGCACTAACTCGGCAATGTTGTCTTGCATCAGACTGACAAATTCCCTCACTCTTATCACTGGTGTGAGGCAATGAATGACAGTGGTGCAAATGCAGATTTATGAATATTTTGTGAGTGGGCTGTCATGTGGCCCCAAAAAGACACCAGTTCAAGGAATACCAGGAGGCTGAAAAAAGCTGCATTTGAACAAGTTTCTTTCCCTTTGCAGGCCAAACTGCTTTTGAGCTCAGAAAAGCTAGAAGACTTGCAGACTGAACTGATCTCACCAGCTATTTAAGCACAAAAAGACATCTCAATTCAATAGGGTACCAGCAGTAGGATCAACCGTTAGGAAATCCTCCATATCATAGAACATTTTCCCCATAGAGTTACTTCTTCTTTGGGTGACTTCTGATACTCATTTTGTATAGGGGTTAGATCTTCAGACCTAACTGACAGTAGTCATCCTCAAAAACATATGTATATGCATAGCCACATACTAGCTCAGAGATGTTCATGCAGTCATTACTAATCATTCTGGTTTCAAGCTATTAAGAAAGGGCAAAAATGTCAAAATTTACTAGAAACAGTGTTGTGATGAAAACAAGAAGCAATGGACAGTGGTCAAAATTTATTCCAAATTAACCTTTGTGCAGCAACATTTTGCACTCGTATTAATTTTCACCTGAAGATCTCAATGCATTTTACCAACCCTCCGCCCCAAACAATTCTGGGTAACAGTGATGCAGGATAGGTGAGGAGTTTCTTCCTCCTACACACAAAAATGTTGAAAGCCAGTTTACTTTTAAGCCAATATATTCTTAATGCACATACACACACACACACACAATTTATATATTTCCAGGCTTTTGTTTTAGATAGCTTTGTAATAAATGAAATAACTTGAAAGCCTCAGTTGTGTAAAGCTGTCTGCAGGGCTCTGGGCTTACAAAATAGAAACAAAACAAAACAAAAAATATGAACCAAAGACACTGAATGAATATTCCAGCTCTGAATTTCAACTAATTGCCAAAACAAACTGTGCCTGTCAAGTTAACTGCATTTAATTAACCATCATTCTCAACTGCCAGATATTGCCCAACATCAGACAGCAGGTAGCCATTTAAAGTGCATACTACATATCTGTGCGAGTTCAAAGAAGAAATCATAATGGACTGCAAAATTTGAACAACAAACTGTTTTTTACTCAGACCTTTGACAAGCACATTTCAGCTTTCTCATACCAAACAAATGTGTATTTTTCACTGCAGCTATACTCACAAAAAATCCCTATTCCAGAGAATTTAATTCTTCCAACAGATACATAGATAAGGCAGAAAACATTTTTAGACAGTATTTCAATACAACATGCTATACGGTATAAATCCTGTACACTATACACCACAGGGAACACAAGAAATACCTGTTTCTTCATGAAGACCTATCTACCCTAAAACTGCTCCATGAACAAAAATATTTAATTTAAAAGACTGGAATGACTCTGTTTGCTCTTCTATCAAAAATTACACCAAAAACATCCACTACCCAAACTGATCATTTTAGTTAACAAATACAGTGAAACTTCACCTAGAGTGAAACACAGTAAGTTGAGCAAGAACATACAACTGTTAAAGGCAGGAAGTGAAAATTATTGAAGTTCCTTTAAATTGCAGGTGGGAATTTGACACCCAGAATGTAATGACTAGTGTTGAAGTTTAGTTGCAAATAAAATACAACATATAGCAAATCCAGGACATCTTCCATGTATACAGACTCAGATTGTTCTTCTAGGCTACTTTTTACTCTCTGCACAAGTTTTTCTTATCTTTTATCCTCTTATCTTACAGAATCAGTATATTCTTCACAAAGCATGTTCTCTTCCTGTCTTCTTATTGAGAAGTGAATAAAGCATGTATCATCTTCACAAAAAAAGTGCCTGTAAAATAACCACCATGATTATGGTTGAGTATCAAATATCAGCCATATATAGTATATGGTACACTACTTGTTGTAGATCTGTAGATTTAACATTTTCATATTTAACATTTGAATATCTATTTGTGGCATCAAGGCTACAGAAATTATGGAATCAAATGTGAGCTCTGAAACTCTCATCAAAACATCAGTAACCAGTATCGTCTTCCAGACTACTGACGTTTTAGAAGGTTGCTAGGACTTGGGACCAAATAGAAAGTACTAATGTGCGAAGAGTTCCTCTGCACATTCTGCAGTCACAGGAGTATGAAAACTTTTCCACACATCTACCCACCTGATCACTTACAAGCCAAACGATAAAGAAAGAAAACCAAAGCTGAAGAAGCTACTCACACCAGCTTCTGGTGAAAACCAGATGAACACCTGAATGTTGCCCACAGGCAGAATGACCTAGAAACTTCTCAGATATGACTAAGATCTTGAAATTACAGTAACTTTTTTTAAGCTTTTCAGTGTAGTATGCTTGGTTTGGGGGAAAATGTGCCACTGCCACCAACCACTCTTACGGTGCCTACCACCACTTTGTGATTAACAGGGAGATATGAACTCTTCCTGAGATGACAAGTGCTCATCGCATTCGCAAGCATCAAGGGAACAGAAGGGAACAGTACTCTGAAAGAGGCTATTAGGTCTATCGAGCCAGAGAAATCAGCTTCTCTTCAGAGGGCTCTGGACCCAGTTCTGCTCGCTGCCCAAGGAGTTTCACTGGGAGTGAAATCAGCACAGAGGCACACAGATTTCACTGAGAAAAAGATTCTACTACATGCATGCATCTTTTCCGTTCAAAATACAGTTGGGCAGCATCGCTGCTCCTACTAAGCTCATGCCCTCCACTCTAACTGGCTTTGTCTTAATACCACTTTTTCCTAATGATTTCCTTCACCTCCCCCGTAAGTCTGTGTTTAAGTTTTACTGCTTTTGAAGGGCTTATATTCAGCCATCAAAGTTGCATTGATGTGGTCATTGCAACCCTGTGGGTCAAGGATACCATCATCTTTGGGTGAAAGACTGAATATAGGGCAAATTTCATTAGTTCTTCCTTTACTTCTAAAGTTGTATTTGCACACAGATAAAATACATAATATACCATGTATTAAAAAATCTTCCATTCACTCATACTTTTCAAAGCATATGATACCATGCAGTTGAGATTAACCAGCTGAGTAATACACTGACACTGCTGAAGCTTATGACCTAAACTTAAAAAAAAACCCAACAAAACAAAACAGATGAGTCCATAGACTTTGCAATGTAATATTGCTAATTTATTTTGACCAAGGTCTACAGTTGTGACTTGGAGAAAAGGCTAGGGAGTTAGTATAATAATAAGGAAACAAGGTTTTATTCTTTTAAATTACATAAAAAAATAGACATAAAAATGAATTTAAATTATTTGAATAAATTACCTGTGTTTCACCCAAACTCAGAAAAGAGAAATTGTTTTTTATTAGCGACTTTTATCAGTGGCTAGAGACTGCAGTATCAAGGTTGCAAATACTCAATAGACTTTATTTTGAACACAAAGCTTTATAATTAACTGATTAATGGATTAATTAAAGCCTGGAATTAGCACTGTTATGAAAAGCTATGAAAATCATAAAACCCTGTATGTACAAGCCAAACTTGTTTTTATTTTTGTGTGAAGTAAGAGCCACAAAAACCAATAATCTCAGTCCTGAGATAGCCTCTTCATAAATACTGGTATACACAGATATTGTCCTCCCTGCAGGGGTGGGGTCTAACCTGTTGTGATGCAATGCAAATTCTCGAAATAGATTTTTATTTCATACTGCAATTTTAATTCTGAGGAGATACAACAATTTAATATAAGAAAAATATGTCAGGACATGAAACAGCTAAGCAGAAAGAACTTAATTTAGTGAACAGAGAAAATGAGACAGAAGGAAAACCTGGTTTGGGTCTTCTTTTATTTTATCTGAAACTGCAATAACATCTATTTTAACAACTACCCTCTTTGAAATTCAGTGAGAGCTTCTACTGCCTTGACAGTCTGTACTCATAATAATCTTCCACATCAACAGTGATGTTAAGTGAAGGATTTACAATATTTTCAAATTACTTGGGGAGTGCTTTAGAATTAATTTTTTAATAATCTACTTCAAAACAGAAATTTTCAAGCTCTCATTGAGTTCAACTTTGACAAATGCTCTAAAGTGCTGACTGCTAATAATCCGTGACAGTCTAAAATTTGGGACTAAATAGAAAATAGTGGGTTTAAGCTAGAATAGGAATATACTATCTAATAGAAATAGCATTTTATAAATTGAAATAGAAATGCACTTTATAAATACTAGTTAACCCTCACATAAGAATCTTCCCCTCAGTCTAGATCTACCACATCTTTACATAAAATGTTTTAGAAATCAAAGTAACAAAACAACTCAAAACAATTCTGAAGGACCCATGGAGTCAAATGAAGGTCAGTGAAAGCTGTAGAACAAGTTCTGGTATGTTTGTATATGACTATGGTACAGTTCAGTGTCAAAGATGATATTATCTTCACCGCAAGATTTCAAATTTTTTTAAGGGTTAGCAGAGCAATGCCCTATTTTGTTTCATTGTGTTAGAAAAAAACAGATCCACACAGGAATAATTTCTTCCATTAATTTACCTGCTTAAAAACAGTACTTTTGAAATGGAGGTCACCAAGTATGCACAAATCCCACTGAAGTCAGTGGAAACAGCAAATAGAAAGAAAACCAGGCCACTCAGGTCCTTGAGGTTATCGTTCTGTAACCTAGAAATATGTTTTGCTGTGGGGGTGGTACCACAAGAAGTTCTTCAAGTATGAATAAAGAACAGGAAAACACTTCATAGTGACACTGGATGGCGGCTGATGGTATGTTGCTCCCTCTGAGAAGTGCTACTGATTTCATAGAAATAACTGAGTGCTCAATAGTAAACAAATCAGTGCCCTGTGTTACCAGGTAATAATTTTCTCTTTTCTGAGTCTTAAGTAGGAATACATATGCACCAAACTTAATTTGTAAGGTCTGATGGATGATAAAGGATGGATGGTTTGCAAACTGTAATTTACATCCTCATAATTTCTTTGGTAACACCTGGCTTACCAAACAAAAAAGTTGACAAGATATATAATCACTCAAGCAAAAAAAAAAAATCTATATTCCTCACTCCATAATTAGTTTAATATACATCAGGCTGTACATTTGCATTTTACCAAAAAACTATTAAAAAACAACTTCAGCATTAACATCACCAGACACTTTCCTCACAATAAGAAAAGGCGTATACCATAACTTATGCTACTGGAACCACAACCAGTAAACCAATAAGGATGCAAAGCAAAATATTTTTAGACATTAGCGCATACTGCAAGCACTTGGTGTATTCATCACAGATAGCCTATGATTTATTACCTGTTTTTGACAGCTATCCTCTAATTACACTGTCAGGCTAGAGGCTAAAACTCACTATGCATAATAAAACCATGCCATGAAGAAACTGTAAAATTCAGTAAACTACTGCGGGGAGTTTTTCAGTGTAACTAATAATGAAGTTAATATATGAAAGAGAGCTGACAAAAAATAAATTCTTCTTTAGAAAGTGAAATCAAATCTACAGATCTTTTAATCTTAAACTCAATTCCAACATGTCTTTGTTAGCTATTTCTTATGAACACTGTAACACACTTCCAGCGACTTTTCATTCATATGCCCATTTGTACTGCAATAGGAAAAATTGAAAACTACAGGAGGTCCACTCCAACTGTCCTCTGACTTGACTGAACTCTGAGCGGTGCTCTACACCATAAACCCCCAGCTAAGTTTTCAGACTTGATTCTCTCTGTAAAACCAAAACTTATTTCAATATTCACAAGAACGCCAGCAACCAAAATGAGTAGAAGGACAGAGTTACAAACACATGAATTTACACTCCAGGACAGAGCTGTCCATAATTTCAGATGTGCAAGACAAGTTTGCAGTCCCCCCCCCCCCCCAAAAACCCTAAACAGACTATTTTTTTGAGCGACCAAGGAGATCTGCCACTCAAATAAAACACATAAATGTTAGTTAACATAGTGATTGAAGACGTCCTTCTGCTGTCTCACGTAGGTTTTCATGCCCATCAGTTAAATGGCCAAACACCTCAGGCTGTGATAAAGAACACATTAGAAGAAAAGACATCTGGCTAAGGCTGGGGTTTTCCCACGTCAGGTGCAGCCCGCATGTGTTGCCCACACACACCGTGTAACAGAGCACTGAAACCAGTCCCACAGGCAGCAGGAGGGAACAGACCAATGTTCTAAATTCCAGTTTAATCCCAGAGAGGTTGTTATTTTTGAGTTGCACTGACTCCATGTTAAGAGAGAAACGAGCAGTTTGGAAAGTCCATGGCTCACAAAACCAAGGTTTTTTTTCAAACTAGAGAGCTGTAAATCATTACTGTATAATATTTACAGTGCCTGCTTATTTATTGACAGCTCTATTGCATTTCTCATTGCTGTATCTGAGATGTCAGCCTTTTATAATGTGTTCCCCTTACATCGCGCTAGGGCAATTCCAAGCTACACACACACTGTGTCACCTAAAAAACAAGAGACAGCATTTCATCTTACAAAAAAAAGACAGGAAAGGAAGCCCTTGTATGAACACATAAATTGTAGGAAAACAATATTAAAGTTGGGATCTAAAGTAACAAAGAGTATATTTATCAGACAAAGAAAATACAGAGCAGCAGATCATCACCAGTACTCTTAGAAGAAATCTATAGAAAACATAATCTGCAAAATCTTTAGGTAATCTCATATTTTTCACATTACCTCCATACCAAGAATTGTATGCCAGTCTTTTTCATGGGAATTTGTTACTCAGGTGACATTAATAGTTTGAAATAAGACTTCCCAGTTAAATGGGTTAATCACAGGTGAGATGACTGGGACTCAGTTCACAGAAATTAAAACTACTTCTGAAAAGGAACTGAAGTACAGAACAGATTTCAACTTGGAAGTCACAGTGAGGACTACAGCTGGCAGAGCAATAAGACTAGGGTAAGAGCCGAGAAAAGAAACAGAGAAATGCAGAACCGGAGATCAGATACTGATCTGAGGTAAGATGGCAGGGCAGGGAGACCAAGAAGAGAGAGAAATCTAGAGAAAAAAGGGGCTGAATTCTATCAGGGCCCAAGTCTAGGTTTTTGTGACTATGCAAGAAAAATTATACAAAATTTAGTAATAATCTGTTGATTTGAAAAGTATTTTTAGTATATAAAAATAGTTCTTAGTATTCTTATTGAGTATTATTTTTAAAACTTCATGAGTTGCAAATCAATGTTTTCCTTGCAAAATCTGAAGCCCAAACCTGTCAGGACCCTGAAGAGATCTCAGCCCAACCTTATAGTCCAGGCTAAGACAAAGACATTAGCACTCTAAAATAAAGATTTTAAAGTAATTTTTGTTGACAGCCTGCATTTAATTTTTTCCAGTTTCCTAATGAAGTAACAACCCTACGTATGTTACGCAGCTTCAGTACTAAATGTGTTTACTTTTAAAGAAGGGGAGTGGAGCTATTATATCCCAGGCAAAAAACAAAGCCTTCATCTTTGCTTAACCTGAACTATAACCCTATATATTACACCAGCATTTTCAAGTAACAATGAACAATCCATCAATGAACATAACCTAAAACTTTTCTCTGCTACACTTCAGTATAATGGAAACAGTAAATGCCAGCTGGCCTTTTCATTGTCTCCTGATCCTGAGAATTTACAAAGAAGAGCACCCTTCAGAACTGAATTTTTGAAGACTCGGTTTTCCATCTCAGTACACACACAGTAGACAGCACCCATTTTAAAGTACACTGTTTAAAATTATTACCTCCGTACAAACAATCTGCTCAGTATTCCATCTGCTTTGCACCACTTTCACTATTCCCTGTGCTTTTATTGCTCTACACAATACCTTATAACCAACCTGGTTATTTCCTAAGAGGTTTTGTAGGGCAGTGGCTTGTGCACCCTGTCTTTCACCTTTGAATTTAGAAATGCAGTCTCTTTTGGGTACCAACTAACCATATGTACACTTAGTGCATGCACATTGCTATCTTCGCTCTGGAAACAGAATGACGGAAATGCTGTAAGACAGTATACAGGGCATGTAGCTAGTCATTTGTATTTGGGTATCAACATATATACAACGTTGTTGGTTTTGGTGGGGTTTTTTTGTTTTTTTTCAGAAAGAAAGCAAGTCCCCCAACTTAAGAGGTTATGAAGGGAACAGAGCAAAGATCTTCTGGCATGTCTCACTTGTTCCTCTATCCACCTACATAGTTTCAGCTTCCAAAAGTTTCTTTGTCCTACCTTCATCAATTACTTCATGGGAAATTAACTGGGGTTTTTTATATTTCAAGGATTATTATATATGCTACATGTTCAGGTACGGCGTCACATGCAACAACGTACGGCACAGAAGCAGGTACGCAGCTGTTCAGCTGGATCAGGCTGGTAACACTGCAGCCCCTCACCCCTGCGCGTACTGACGGGCACACGGCATTAACAACACTAAAACGGACAGCATGTTGGCTTCGCAAACACCGCCGACGCGGCGGGCTACGGGCACCTACGGCAAACTTTCGGCAAAGCCCCGGCAGGAGCCCACCGCTGCGTCCGTGCGCCCGCCCCCGGCTCCCCTCTCTGCGGGCGGGGGGCCCGGCCTGCACGGGGCGAGGCCGCCCCTGGCCCTCACCGGCTCGGACGCCCCCGCACCCCGGGCGAGCCGTGCCCACCCTCCCCCGCCGCGGCCGGGCCGGGGGCACCGTCGCTGTCCCTGCCCTCCCCGCCGCCTCCCCCCCCCCACCGCCACTCCCCACCCCAGGCCCAGCGGGCAGGCTTTACCCGGGCCGCGCCTCGCTTACCCCGGGCCTCGGCGACAGCAGCACCATCAGCGCTCCCACGCTGAGGAGGAGGAGAAGGAGGCGGCGGAGCGGCTCCATGGCTGCCACCCGCGGGGGCTTCCACGGGCGCCCGGCCGGCTCACCACCCCCCCCCCCCCCGCCTTCGCTGGCAGCCGGGCGATCGCAGCGTGTCCGGCGCTCCCCGCGCGGCGGGGCGGGGCTGCCCGGTCCGGGCCACCGACGTCAACCGCGGGCGGCCCCGGCCGCGCACAGGTACTGACCGGACCGCCGCCGCGGGTGGGAAGCGCTGCCGGGACCGCCCGGGACACCTCCCGCCCGCCGTCGCTTTGGGGCTGCCCCGCGGCGCAAGGAGGGCCGGGGAAGGGGGGGGGGGGCTGCGGGGGCCCGCGGCCCGGGAGGACGGACGCGGCCAGCGACGCCCCGTGGCTTCGTTCTGCTGCCGGAGCCGCCCCGTTTGTGCTAAGCCCCGAAAAAACGGCAGCCTGGCCGGGGGTGGGGGGGCTCGGCCAAGAGTCACATTTCAGAACGCGGGGTGCAATGACAGCTAGCTGGCTGGTGCCGGTTTGTTGGGTTTTTTTGTTTTTTTTTAAATACCTTCTGGGTAGATTCGGGCTTAAGGAAGAGCCTGCCTCCTCCAGCACCATCCTGCCCGGTACAATTTCCCTATTGATTTTAGGCTCTCTAAGCAGATCAGGCCAAATTTATTTGGCAGAGCTCCTGTGTTGACAAAGTCACTGTTGACCCTGCTGTGCCTTGCAATGCCTTAAATAAACGCCAAAACAAGGAACATGCCTCTTTGAACCAAAAACCAGGTCCACGCTCCTCTGAACAGATACACACACACACACACACACACACAATACTGAATCTAACTGAAGAAGCTTTAAAAAGAAGAGAGTAAATTTACACTGCTTAGCAAAGGCCTAGCTTTCAGACGCCTATTTATGTACCAAAGCCACTTTGTCCTTGCTACATATTGTTTGCTTTTTAATACTGATACCATTCACGGAGCTGCAGAGCACACCGAGTACTAAGCATGCAATATGCACTTAGCAGATCAGCTCTGGCAGCTCCTTCTTTTAAAAAGCATGCCCTTGCTTATATGGGCAGGAGGCATCATTATGATCTAACCTCCAAGCTTGCATAAATAAAAACATCCTGGAGCTACAAACCACACTGAGATTTTGGTTCTCCGGTACTGACAGACAGGTTTCTTTATGGTTGTCTCAGATTTTAACCATTCACACTATTTGAGAACAAGCAGACCATCTAACACACTGCATTGTGCGTGCCATGGCAACAACACGCACAAGGAACACATCTAGACCTCTACCACACGTACAGAAAGTCCTCGTAACCGTACACAAGGACAGTTAATGCGGGCAGTTGTGCCTGTGTGAAACGCACAGGCGATGTTGTGCAAGAACTGGGGCCTCCCCTGAGAATACAGCAGGGTGTTGCTTTTGCCCTGCTGCCTCCGGTCAGCTCCCGGCTTCGGGCACCTCAGGTACCACAGGATGGCAGCATTTCCCTTCCCACCAGCCTCCATCTTCCCCGGCAGAGAACCGCTCGGGTTGAGCTGCCGTCCCGCCCTCCAATCTGAAAACCGGCTGGCGAGCCAATAGGTATCATTACCTCTTTACGTACGATTTTATCGGCTTTAAGCTGAATTTCGTGCCATGCTACATGACGGGAGGAGTTTTTCAGTTGCGCAAGCACTGCGTATGCCACTGCCAAAGCGTAGTTATTTAACGAAAGTCCCTCCAAACGGACTCGCAGGAGGCAGGAAAAACGTCAAAACAAGGGCTGAGGCGACTGGAGGCCACTCGTGGCGGGAAGACGAGCGTTACCGCGCGCCCTCCCGCTCCCCTAGCGCCTCTCCTCAGAAACTGAGGGACCGCCCCTGAGGTAGGCAGCTCTGAGGTCCGAGCAGGGCCTAAGCTTTTACATTTTTAATACTAAGCCCTGTATTCTTAACGGCAACAAAGTACTAGAGCAAACTACTAAAGAGAAGAGCGCTATGGTTTCTGAAAAGGCGAATAAAGCTCCCCAACACACCGGGGAAGCGCGGGTTAACCAGGCTCTCTCAGAGCCTTACCTCCTCCGGCCCGCCGCCACCTCAGCGCTTCCCTCCTCCGCCGCAGTGAGCGGCAGCCCCGCCCGCCCTCGCGCGCAGCCGCACCCGGACCAGCACGTGCACGCTCGAATCCTATTGGGCGAGGCGAGGAGGGGGCGGGGCGGCGGCCGCTCTATAAAAGGGAGCGAGGCGGTAGCTTGGCCTTTCTGTCAGCGTGGCGGGCAGAGGTGAGCGCTGGCGGTGGTAGGGGTGGACGGACGGACGGGCTAGGCCGGGCCGCGATGATGTCTCTTGACACGTGTTAGACTGCTGACCTGCATGAAGCAAAACTACTACTGAGCGCCCAGGCTGCCGCCCACCCCGCGGGGCGGCTGTAGTGCACCACGTCTGTAACCTCCTTTCTTCCCTCCGTGTCTTTGCAGGGCCCGTGTGGAGACCCGGCGGCGTGGAGCGGCTTGGCAAATAAAGCTGTGTGCACCCCGCGAACGTGTCCGGCTGGTTCTTGGCGCGCCTGTCCGCCCCTTCCCCGCACTGCCTTTGACCCGGCGGGGTGCCCTGCCCGCGGTGCCGCTGGCCAAGCTGCAGTGCTAGAGCGAAACGCTTGTTCATAACTGGGGCTGCTCGGCCCGACCCGGGCGGTCCTTTTAAAAGCAAGTGACAGATCGTCTCGGCGAGCCTGCCCTGCCCTCCCCTCCCCTCCCCAGCGCGGGCGGCTGCTACCACCGCACAAAATGGCGCCGGAGCCGGGCGGGGAGGAGGCGGTGCGGCTGCTGGGGGAGAGGGCCCGGGTGAGCTCTGATACACGGCAGGCCTTGCCGGGGTGGGAGCCCACGGCTCTGGTACTGGGCGTGTTAAAATGGGAGAGGGTGATAACCTGGGTGAAAGGGGGTATCTGGCTTACTTGTGCTGTATTGGTTGATTTGGCATGACTTTAACCCAACCTAGACCACTGCACTAGTTTTTTCCTGAAGTAGTTCAGGGTTCAGTTTGTAAAGGGGCCTTGGAACAAGTAGCAAATGTCCTAGGATTCCTGCCTAGCTGCAGGAGTAAAGCACCTGGCTGAAGGTGAGCTAGTGATTAAGCAGGAGAAAAGCATCCACTGTTGGGGGTCCTTTACACACACAGCAAAAGAGAACTTGATGGGAATTTGACTCCAGTGATAGAGGCTGCAGCCATTTAAGGGGCCTCAATCGTTTCAGTCTGTTAATAGCTGTGCTCATGCTGTTCTGCAGACAGATACACTGGAGTTACGCACTGTTTTCTGTGTACAGAAAAGTTACATCTATACCCCCACTGGTGATAGGATTGGACATGCAAGAGCAGTAGCTAAGTCCAGGAGGACCATGAAAGATGCTTATTTATGCTCAGAGACCCATTACAGAAAGTAGCATGTGCACCCTCTGTTCTGTAATTCCTGGTAATCATTTCAAGGTTTTCACAGGTGTAAAGTGAAAAAATAACATGTTTTTAAAGCATGTTCTTCATGCAAATGCTAACTGCTGCAGTAAAATTTAGTTTCTCTTCATTACAGTAAAATTACTTAATTTAAGCTTTTCCTTTTAGAGCTAGAACAGTCCCAGCATTGGTTAACCTTAAAATCATGCCAAAACCACCAAGTACACCACCAGGTATATTAAAAAAAAAAAACAACTGAAAAGCACATAATACACTATGTTGTCTTGGCAAGTTGCCTTTCTAAGGAAGTTTTTGAAACAACTTGCAGAAGATAGTGGCTAAGCACTGGAGAAATACATTTTAACTGAATAATTGTTTGACATGGGGTAAATTTATTTAATAAAACAAAGCAAGCAGATTGTAGTTACCCACAGTTTATGAAGTGCAATATGACAACCTTGTGTAATAAGTCTAAATCTGTTTACACATTAGTGCATCTAGTCCTTGGACTTTAGTTATTGCACATAGAAATTAAATCATATAAAAGACCTGCGTACAAGACATGCAGACTTCATGAAAGGCAAATAATGCCTACATAATCGGCAAACCCCAGAATATACACAGCCTGGAATGGTCAAGGAGGAGTTCAGGTAACAAATATAACCTACTAATATTTCAATTAAAGGTAACCAAAATAGGTGTTCAAATATATAATTAATTTTAAATATATTAAATGCTAGTTTTCTTTTATGTTTCAGGCAAGGTGCTGTTTAAAAAACCTTCAATATAATAGCTTCATTTAGAGATGGTAAATCATCAAGTTACACATGGAAATTTTGATTTACATCAAATGTGACAACACAACATACAAAAAAGTTCTTAAAAAATTACTTCTAAAAAAAATCAAATCATGTTATAAAAGGAGAGCCAAAACTCACCTTCTTTGTAAACTAAAACATTTTCTGACATCCATGAACACTCGGCAACACTGAGTATCAGAAAAATATTACATGTGTTAAATAGTGGATATGTAGTGTTCAAATATTGAATTTACTGCATTCATTTAGTCTTGAATCATTATACCAGATAGAAATAAAAGGCAGTTCCCCCTCCCCCCTTGGTTTTGGCCATTAATTAGCAGAAACAGTCTTTAATTACATCGCGATCAGCTTGAATAACTGCAATGCTTGAATTCCTATTCCACAAAGTCCAAAAAACAATGCATGGGGGACAAAGTCTTTCAGTCACAGCTGTTGTTACAAACATCAAGCAATTTGATGTCTGGAGTTGCACAGCTGTAACAGGAGAATTTGGTCCCATGCTTTGCATGTAAACACGGTGCAATGGAAGAGACTCACAGCAACAAACTCTCCTATAAGAAAAAACTTGGTGTGTTTCCTTGTAGCAAGAGGCTCTATACACAGTAGGGTAACTAAGTACTTCTGGTCGTGTGCAGTATCAACATTTTATGTGTGTGCTCATGTTTTTATAAACATTCAGAATTAATCATGAACCAAGGTGATTGTACCTCACTATAAGGCGGCTTGCTATGGTTTGGTCTCATGGCTTTACCAATGTTTTTCTCCTCATTTACAAAAATCTGACAGTCCCACCTTCACCGATAGTTGCGTGTGTTTTATGGCTACTTGCTTCCCAAAAAAAGCACAAGTTCTGTATGAAAAAAAGTAATATGTATATACCACACTGAATCACAATATTACCTATACATCCAATTTACATTCTTTTATCCTGAAAGCATTTCATATTTCGATTGCTTGACACAAGCTATTGACTGCAGAAGTGAAAGAACATAAAACAGTTCATTCTACACCTCCAACTGCCTGAGAAAGAAAAATACTCTTCCAGTTTTATAAATTCATTCCTTATTTAGGATTTTTTTCCATTTGGCACGCAGTTCCTTTGCTGCCAAAACAACCTTTCAATGCTTTAATGCACGTTAACATAGCATGAGAACATAAGCTGAACAAAAGCTGTGTCAACAAGCTCCTTGATCTATTACGGTTAGGTTCCTCCTCCCTCCCCCAAAGAACAGGTCATCTTAGCCTCAGAGTTAAAATCCTGATGGCAACCAGTACAAAAATAATCAACTGCTTAATGGAATGAAACTTCATGTAGCTGAAGTACACAGGAACAATAACCAGGCAAGTGAGCACAAAGGTATGGTTATAGGCAGTCCTTGGGGGAGGAGAGGGGGGGAAGTGGCACAAGTTAAGGATGAGAACTACGGCACAGTTTATAAAACCATGTGAATAACTTCTATAATACTGTAAACTGCAAGAGTCTTCACATGTCATGGTTGATCAGGGGCCTCTGTGACCAGATCTTTAGGAGGGCATGTAGAGGAGCGGGGATCCATGGCTGAGTGCATTAAAGGAATATAAACATCATCCATGTTTGGCATGACAAAGATTTTCTGTGAAAAAAAGATACAATTAAATCAAGTTATATTTCATATGCCACTTGAAACCTTAGTTTTCTGTTTTGTTTAGTTAAAATCAACAAATTTCCAGATAAAAGGTTCTTGAATTCAGCATTATTTGAGTCAATGCCCATACTGAAGCCCTACGGTGTCCATTAACTCAAGCCATTTATTTGTGTTACAGTTGTAGATGAAGCTCAGGAACATTAAGATCTCCACACCTTCCATTAAACTGAAATAGCTCTACAGGAAACATACCAACTTTTCTTAACTCTACTGCTTTCTCAGCTCTTACCCATATACTTTCAAACTGTACTTTTAATGAAATAAGTGGGTTTGATTTCTGGTTGATTGTACAGGTTGGGATCCAGAATGAATCTGGTCAGTAAACTGTTTACCTGTCCTACAAGTATTTGTAAATTTGGAGGTTTCTTCCTATTTTGCACTGCAGTCAATGTGATTTTTTTAAATTATTTTATCTTAAAAGAAGTAATAATAGGACAGGCACCTTACTGCCTCATCTGTTCTTAATTTTAGGTAACAGTTTGGCTCTCTATCATCTAAGAACACCTAGGATCATGTTTTTATTTTAAAGTACTACAAATTCTGACATGGTACCTATTTCAAAGAAATGGCATTTTTGGCTCTAAAAACCATTCTGACAAGTGCTAAACCAGATTTCCATCCAGGTCTACACATGGTCTTGAGACCATCCCAGAAATCAGCTTCAGCTGAATTCTTAACATCCTTTCCACTGAACAGCAGCAGTGGAGGATACTGACTAGTCTTGAATGAAATAGGGGACATGCAAAAATTAAAAACCCCACCCCTCCAATAGACCAAAACTATCATTAATTAAATGAAAATATAAAGGAAACACACCTGAAACTCTTGTTCTAGTTTCCTCTCTATCCAGTCAGTTACATGAACCAGAGTCACTTCTCTCTCACCAAGTTTTGGCCGAGCTTTTAACTCCAGGTAGGGAGGTCTTCGAAAGCCATACCTTACAAGAGTACACAGAACAGGTTTTATTATAAACACTCCAACGAAGCATATACTTAAATGTGTTAACTGTCAATGTTCTCTTAATAGCAGTTCCTACTTCATTTACAACTAGTTTCTATTGCACCTCTTCCAGAACCCGTTTCAGCTACACTTTACCTTTTTTCTTAGTTGCAATCCCTTAGGTAGCACACACCTGAAACATTGCCCAGTTCTGCAGTAAGTTCCTCTTACCATATTCTGTCAGTAGGTGGAGGTGGAATGTTAATTACTAGTGTTCCTCTGCACTCTTGTACTTCAACTGTTAGCAGCAATGGAGTATTGGAGACCTCTTCAATTTTCTTCTTAATAAACTCAGTCTCTGTTGCTTTCTGAAAGTATTTTGACTTAGTAATTTTATCCACAATTCTCATGATCTTACTTGTCCGATGTCCTCCGACATACCTTTAGATAGAGAATAGAAAAAGTACATCAAGGTAATTTTCGTAAACCTACTGTTTGCTAAAACACCCACGGATTTCCTATTAAATCATTAAAGTTTTTGATATAAAAATTCTAAACAGATACATATTCACATGTCCAAGCAGTACCTACCAGAGCCTGCACACAGCAGCTGTACTCTGTCAGCTACAAGTGTCTGGCAGAAATTCCGTCCAGTCTGAACACTACTTCTTCCCAGATGGCATTGGAAATGCAACATTTTTTTCAAATTGCAAATATACTTATATCATTTATGCCAGCAAGCTGGTATGAGAAGTAACAACCTGTCTATTACCGTTCTAACAAAATTGTCAAGACACAGATGCACCAAGACATATGCAAATACCAGCATAAAAGGCCCAACCATCATGTCTAATCTATTTAACAGTGTCTGTCGAACAAAAAGGTTTTCATTTTAAGGTATTGTAGCATTTACAACAAGTATAAAGGTGGTGAAAAAGAACAGGAAGGCGATTTTGGCAGTGGGTAGAATGATATTCCAAAAACGGTTAACTATGCCTGCAAAAAGAGACTACTTTTCCTGGCAATAGTGTCAGATGGCATCCTAGCTTTTAAAACAGATGCTTTAAGGACTGAATATGTCTTTTCTCACACCTATCCCATTACAGACACTCTAAGAATAGCATGTTTGATATTTTCACACACTATATTATACCTAATTGTGCCTCTTTTTGTTACGTAGCAGAGAGAGCCTTGCTAAGGAAATAACGTTTTCCTATCCTGCCAAAAATTCCTGTTTATCCAGCCTTTTACAGAACTTTTTCCTTAGCATGAGATAAGACAAGAAACTCCTCAGCAGATATAAAAAAAGGGTGAATTAGTTTCAACTTTTGGATTTTACACTAGCTGTAACTTTACCCAGATAAAGTAGTAACCTTTTCATCAGTTTCTATAGTGATGCAGATTTTTGAAAGGTGTAAGGAAATTCTTTCGCTATTTTACTTAAAAATTCTTTGTTCTCCCTCTTCGTCTGTATGAGTTCTTTATATGATCTATGTATTTTTTAAAGATATGAAATGCATCTATTGAAATAATTCCAACAATTCATCACACAGTTTTCAAAAGGTTTTAGGGGTAAAATTCCAAGGAAACTCCCTTGAACATTTTGAATATGTCATGGAGCCTTTTGGTATAGTCACTGTAAAATCAGTGAGATATATTCAGACATAGGAAACACTGCGATTGTCTGAGACATTTCAGTGTTACTACAGATTTCTCACTGCATGGCATCATTTCAATTAGATGTAAAAAGAAAAGAAAAAAAAAATCAGACCGCAGCCAAAACAGGGAATGACGTGGCAAAACGGATAGGAAATTTTCTTTAAAATTCTTGCACAGCATTAGAGGGCAGTATTGCATAGCCCAGACACTCAAAGCCCTTCAAGGAAGGAAGAAAAAAAAAAAAAAAAAAAAGAAAGAAAGAAAAAAAAAAGAAAAACAAAACACAAAACCCTGAGGAAGAAAGCTAGGCTCGAATAACAGCTGTTTTCTTAAAGAAAAGAACACACTGGAAATAAGGGATCAGCAGGATCAGTATGGGTACAATACTGTATACAGAGTGTTTCAAGTCCACACACAAAATCACATTCTTGGCTCTGCTGCTCTTGGCAAGACATGCTGCAGAAGGTCCCCATAGGTTCTCTGGCCCAAACACTTGGCTCTCTCTGTAATTTAATAGTGAAGAAATTCGGAGGTGTCAAGTAGAGCACTGTACAGGTCACTCTGCAGAAGTGCTGTATGGTGAACAATGCTCCCTGCATGGCAAAACACTCAGCAGAGCAGCTTCCTTTCGATTTGTAGTACATGGCTTGATTGCCGCTCTTTGCTCTAGAAATGGGTGAGTTGTGTTTGCTTAATTGCTTAGATATACTCACACTCTGACTCTGTGTGTCAATAAGCATTATAGGACTGGACCAAGATATCAGTTATACTAAGTCTGGAAACGCGGCGGGGAAGAAAGTATTAACAAACACTACATAGACAGCTCACCCTTCTGCTCCTGGAGTCACCTGCTTCTCTCCTGCCAATTCAGGAGCATCATCCTCTTCCGAAGACCCAGCGCTGGAAGATTCCTCATCACTGTCTGCAAGACAATACGCCCTTGGCCTGAAACTGAAACAATGCAATTTCCAGGTCAAATGTATTATTCTTAAATAGCTATTCATCATGTACAGCTTTGGCTGACATTACAGGTATTTCTGTTGGAGACTCTGAAATGTCCCCTCCTCTTTTTTATAAACTTTATCTAAAAGAACAAAACTGAAACCACTCTGAAGCCAGTCGGTCAGAACCACCTTCAAAACAGAAATTTTGTTTTCTCCAGTAGAATATAATCCTGCATAAAAGAGGATGGCAGGGGAATGGCTATTCTACATATTCAAATCACATGTGGAGATTATTCAAAATACATTTGAAAGCATCTCTTGTTGCTACTCGTGGCTTTCCATGGAAGTTGAGCAGTATGTAGGCTGGACAGGGGGTTTTTTTGTTTTGTTTTTAAAACTATGACAAAGACATGCTTTTAAATTGAAAGATGAGAACATGTGATTCTGTCTTGTACTAAAAGCAAAGATAGGACTCCAACTTCAAATAACATCGTCTACTAACTGAATCCCAGAATCCCTCAGAGATGTTAACTCTGGTGCTAACATATATACCTCATCTTTACAACATATATACCTTATCTTCACAGCACTTTTAACCCAAGTCAATAAATTCCATTTTGTCTACTCACACACGCATGCAATTTTTGCAACGTAGACATATCTCCAGCAACAGTAACACATGCAAAGCAGAAGAGAATTGATCTTTGTCACCTGCCTCCAAACGGAAATGCACAACGCTCACGCTGGCAGAGCAAAACTGTCTCAAACTAGCAATTCACCTTACTGTCGCTACAGTGTGTGTCATCACTTACCAATTTCATGTAGAAAAAAGGCAATTTTATTAACAGAGTAAGTCTAACATAACCCTGGGAAGTAATATTTCTTGGATGTTTTGCAGAGATGCTTTCGTCCTATACAAATTTAGGCTATAATCTCCCTTCGGTATCTTTGCTGGAAATATTCCTTTCCCTATTGTATTTGTAGGGAAACTGACCTTTGGGCTTGTGAATTTTTAAGCTCCTCTGACACAGTGAGTGATGTTTACAGGATTTAAGGTTTTGTTTTTTCTGAAGAGAGTCCAAGACAGAGTAAGGCAAAGAATGTCATGGGGAGAAGAGGGGGAAAAAGTAAAGTAATAAAATCAAACAAGTGTGGCTCTTAAGGTACAAAATATCACACAGTAGTAACTAATTCCTAGACTTCCAACTATGGAAGAACTCATGTACACAATCACAGAAAAAAATTCAAATCTTTTAAACGGATTAAAATTACGGAAGGATACCGTGAATACACTTCGGTGTTAACAGATCTCTACCAAATGCAAGAGCTTGAAATAGTTACACAACACAGGCTTCAAAAGCACATGGTTTTGTCCCTAGGGACTATACCCAGGACCATAATATTCTACAGCTTGTTTAGAATACAGTTTATAGCTGCATTTTCTTTCTTTTGTGTGTGTGTTATTAAATGCTTCAAATAAATTTCCAAGAACTCACACAGGGCATGGACTAAGGCTAGTCTGCTATTCTGTCCATAAAACAAACGGTTAGTTGCTGCATCAAGTCCTAATGTAAAAGGACAGTTCAAGCACAGCTCACAGCACACAGCACTCCTTCCCAACTGCCTGTTTAAGAACTGGAGCAGTAATCCCATGACCTCTCTACACTGAAGAATTTGCTACCCGAGATACGGAATCAGAATCGAAAACCTCTTCTTACCCAGAGATGCATTTTGTACCTGCAGAAGAGTTAAACAGCACACCAAACTGAACCACCTCCCTGAGGACTTAGGGGGTGGCGGGTGGTTCATGTCACTGGCCCAAATAGCAATGCTGGAGCTGCTTCTCAGAGAGAAGCTCACGTTTTTACGTCAGATTCAAACTACACATTTTCTACCTGGGGGTGACCTCACTTCACTTTCCTGTGCACGTCATACCACCCAGTTCAAAGCATGCACAGTGCATTTTCAAGGCTCTCAAAGGTGTCACCTTGTTGCAATAAGGTGTTTTATTTGTCTAGGTAACGGGGCCCTTTGAAGTGCCTCCACACGCCTGCACCAACTGGCTAAGACCACAAGATTTCCTCGCATTAAACAAAGCAACAATAAATAAGCTTGAGTGAGATTTCAGGGGATCTCTGCATACAATGGACCATTTATATGACGCAAACATTGGCAGAAAAACACTTTGGAGCTACAGTACTGTTCCTGAGCAGACTGCACAATATTTTATGAATTGCCATTTATCGGTTTGTTTTTACATGGTACAACATAGCAAAAAAGACTGATGGGGTAAGAAACTGCAGTAATTTGGGGTTAGCCTGCCTGCATTCGCCTAATCTCCGGTATGATAGAACCTGCTACTGTATTAATTTTATAAAATTGGCAATTAAATACTTTTCCACCCTTTTTGAGAGCTGCATCTTCCTGAGAGTGCATGCAAGACGGCATTATCAAACTGTATAACAGCATGCTTCATTTCAAACAGTAATGCAGCAGCAACGACAGAATGGACTGCAACGTTGAACAATTTGTTTTGCTTTACACCCACAATATCCAAGGACAGTTAAAACTCAGTACTGTTTCCCCCACCCTCCTCTTTCCGCATGAGTAGATGCCTTTCTTACATGAGTTTGTGGTTACTGCATCTTAAGAGGCAGTTTCTTCTAGGCTCTTGAGGGATAGAAATGAGCGTAAGCAACCAACATGCATCACTTACAGACAATACAATTGTGGATGCAAGTGCATGCAGAATGGTTTGATTTGTCATAGCAATTGTCAGCTGATAATTTAAAAAGCCAGTAAAATTAACACAACACAATGGAAAGCATAGATGAGAATCAAACTGTTCTATACTTCTCAGAGTCTTTAATTTGTTCATTTGTTTATAACACCATTGTATTTAAGGAAAAAAAAACAACGAAGCAACCAAAAAAAACCTCATTCCAACTAGAATACATTAGACTGCTCTTTATGTAAAGCTGGCGTGGTACCTGGCCCTGAGCATTTGAAACATCACAGCCGTGTGCAGGAAGCAATACAGTTAATGGTTATACCTTCAAGTATTTGGTTGCTTAGCTACAGACATTTACATTTGTGTTGCTGGGGGCCTACTGCTCAGCTAGAATCAAGCTGATTTTTAAATATGAAATCAATGTGTTCACTAATTATTTCTGAGGCCATTCTTGCACTAGACTGATACAAAAATATGCAAAGAAAATCCTGAAGGGATCGGGAAGAAAACAAGAATTCAATTTGTATAGACATGCCTTCTCTATCCCCCATTTTTTGCGTGGACAAGATTAAAGGGATTTTCCAAAAAATCACACCTACCAATTATACTGATGTAAATTCAGAAATATTTATTTCAAGCAGTGACAACAAGAATCTAGGTTGATTTTAAATCCTCTGAATTTCTACCAGTGTATGAGATCATGCAGCCATTAGTTTTTCACATCTATTTTCTTGTCATGACTGCACTGTAATATAGTACTGCTGTAAGTATTACTTCAAGATATCTCAGAATAAATGGTCAGAGCTACAACATGAGTATACAAAGCATCTAGTACCTTAATTCTGAAAGACCAGAACATTTTATTCATATCTAAACAAATGGCCTCTGAAAGACCAGAACATTTTATTCGTATCTAAACAAATGGCCAGATTTAGAGATATTTTCTTGATTCGTTGGCAGTGGTTGTACACTAAATCAGAGAACACCTACTGTTCAAGGACTGCAGATTTCTTAAGTACAAAGAGAATACAGCACAAAGAGAATCAACACTCCACAGCTGACAGGATGGCTATTTGACAGGTGTCACTCGCCAGGTTAATATTAATGGACAGATTGATGAAATTCAAACATCATAAAAATGAGAGGGAAAAGCACAAATACAAGTTAGGTAAATTACAGTATGCGTGTTTTCTAATTAATCCATCTACAAGGCATTTCACTTAGACATAGCAGGTAAATAGAAGCGGGATATGAGCAAAACCGGAGACTAAAGTAGGGTGTGATTATTGTGATAATGTGATTATTCCCATGATGCAATAAAGCTACTGAAAAAGTTTTTACATAACAATTACAGCCTATTTACCTTCCACAGATGTTTACCATTATATGGTTTACAACTGTAGCTGTACCATACTGTAGTAGCATGTTACATGTGTCTTATCTCCGTATCTGCATATGTGTATCTCCAATATTCAAGTCTTACTGGCTAAGACCCCAAATCAAGCATAAGACAAAACTAAATTTTAGTCACAGAACATTTTAAAATCCTACTAAAATACACATAAAAAATTATTGTACTACAAAAGCCTTTTATTAAGACAATTATCAATGGTGTAATCAAACAGTAAAGTTGCACAGAAAGGCTGAGTGCTACACACACGTATGCAACCACGCCAACACCTTTCAAACTATTGCAGAGCCAGAGCTGCATATATGCAAGGAAAATTTCACTTTTTTACTATGAAAGCTCTTGCTTGATTCTACCATTGTAATACCTTACCCTTCTCTGCCAATCTCTCCAACTTTAAGTGCTTCACCGAGTGGCTCTTTACCAAGTTTGGTCAAGTTCATCTTGGTCTCTAGGGTCATTAGAAAAGATCCATTGTAGGACATTTCCAAATCAATCCAAAGTCCTAAAATTAAAAACAACAACAACAACAAAGTCACTTTAAGAACAGTCACAATCATTTCATTTTAATGTCAAGCCAAAACTTGTTTAAAAAAGTCTATACAACACACTTTTTCCAAAGAGAAAAACTAATTTTTCATCAACCAATTATGTCATTAATTCACAAATAATTAAAAGCTTATCAAAGCAAGTTTTCCGTTCTCATTAAGCTTATGGAACAAAGTTGAATGTTCAGATATAAATCAAAGCCATGCTGAAAGATAGATCAGTGAGTACAGCTAATGATCTAAAAAAAAAAAAAAAAAAAGTGTGATTTATGCACACCTAAACTGCTTAAGAGATCTGAATCAAGATAAAGAAAATAATAGAATACAATCAGGGATTCACTTCAAAACTATTTACAGTACTACTCCAAGCCAAACAGTAATGGGGACACTCCTCTATATTACTTACACTGTCCAAATGAAGAAAAAACTTGAAATCCCAGAGCAATATTGCTTGTCATACATCACAACCGGCAGTCTCTTGCTTTCGACAATGGTGTATCAAAGAAGTATGAAAAGGTTTGCTCAGTAGCTCAGCTATAGGCATTCTTCTTATGACTCACAGCAAACAGGGTCATTACTTAGAACAATTCTAGACGTGTAGTATTAAGTTAAATCCTATTGTCTGGGCAGACTATTTGCTTATCGCAATCACAAAAAAGAATTGTTTTGGGAATAATTGCAAGATGAGGTCCTGCCTCTTAAGTGACACCCTGCAGTCCCATCAATTAAAAAAAAGCTGTAGGGTATTTGTGATCCAGAGATTAGAAATCAGATGCCACTAAGCATAGACTATGCATCTTCCTTTTCCAGACATTGCAGCTGCATACAATATGCCCTCCCTAACAGTATCTGGCACATCAGCTACTAATGCATTCTACTTTTAATTTACTTACTTGGAAGCAATTAATGGTAACTACTCTTTGGGTTTGATTGATCTAGAAAAGACACAGCTTTTCAGTTAAAGAACAACTGTTTTCTTTTCTGCAAAAATATATCAGAAGAATGGCATTGTCCTAAATCCCACCCATTTATATTAACAGAAATACACAAAACTCTAAAAGACGAGGTCATTGGTACACTATGAGATTACATGCTGGAAGCAGTACTGAAGGCAAGCTGCTTCTTTACTAACCCAAATTATTCTTTTCCACCATACAGGTTTTCTAATGCCGTTCTAAAACAAAACAGAAGAACTCAAACACAAGCTTATATAGATTATATAGATTTTTCCTCTTTACAGTAATGAAGGAGCAGTAAGATCACCAGAAACAAGAAAAACAGCTAAATAGACCTTTTGGATAACCAATGAGTCAGCATGCTTCAAACGTCAATGTTGTTTTAACAGTAGATCAAATTAAGCAAAGGATGCCATTACTGAGAGGGAAAATTCCTGGCCAGAAAACATTCATACGCATTTTCCAGAGGGAAAAAGGGAGGTAGGGGAGGATGAGGGGGTAAAGAATTGGGCAGATGGTACAGTTTATTGAGGTTATCTGGTTCCCTAGCCTTGACAGAAGTACAGTAAATACTGTAGCATATGCTGTCACCCAAATAGGACTGTATTAACAAGATTATTTTTTTTTCCTAACATTGGCTGTTAACAAATTTATAGTTACTTAGAGGAGCCATATAATAAAAAAATATTTTCTTCATAATCAAGCACTGGTAAAAAAAGTATGGATGAAGCCAAGAACATCACAACTAGTAACTGCATTTTAAAGCCTCACAAAAGGCTACCTCAAATGACTGATTGTTTCAAACACTTTAAAAAAAAATTCTTAAAAGTGTTCATTGTGGATACTGGCCTGAAATTTTAGAATTTTTTTTCTTCTGTGTGGTTTATTCATAGATCAACATACCAACAAATACATTTATCCTTATGAAAACAAGCATTTCCAGCTATCATCCCCTTATTTATTTATGTCCTTTTAAGTACAATAGCAAAACAAGTTATTTCAGTAATTATTCACTGCAAGCTCTTACAAACTCACATACTAAGAGTTCACATGTCGTTCGACAATATGAAAGAAGTTACAAGGACTACAAAAATCTACCATAAATGTTTGCTTGTCACAATTTAACTGAACAAGAAACTGAAGGAGTTGGTTGTTCTCACTGCTGTTGTGGGCAATTAATTGAAGCCAAGTATTCAGCAGTCTCCTAAATCCTATCTCATGACTTAGAACTATAGTCCTTGGTTACAACTAAAGTTATGAGAACAGAGAAAGTAATTTTTAAAAATGTTTAAATCTAGGCAAAGAGAAACACTCTGACAAGAACCCCAAAGCATAAGTTTGTTTAAAAAGAAACCACAAAACCACTTGGCAAGCATCATATAGTTCATGATTTTAAAAAGTTTTCACTTTGTTTTCTGTAACTCAAAATAAAATTTCTACCAATGGTGAATCCACTTTGCTACTGCGAACACCAGGGGATGTCATAAATACTGTGGAGAACCCGCTGCCCCACGCAGCAAGCATGCAACAAGGAGCAGCAATATGTTTTAGTTCCCCGAATACTGAGTGCACATGAGCTTATTCCATCTATTCAATTTTTATTTCTTTTAAAAGACAAGTTTTGTTCCTCATGACAACATAACAATTTGCTCTTTACAAACATGCTTTGTTTAAAAAGCTCAGTGGAAAACATACTTTCAAGAAGTTGAGAGCAAAGTACCCAGTGTTTTATAGATAAGGCTTTTCCCCAAAGAGCTGCAAGTCTCAAGTGAGATAAGGGCAAACAATAGCATTTGGATACAACAGGCAGCATTAGTTAACATGTTACGTATGTCCAAGAGAATTTTAATAATTCCCCAAAGTATGTTCTGTTCATACTTTTATGACGGAAAGGTTAGAGCTTACTAACCTTCTCATGCTTTTAGTCAGTGATTTGAGTGGCACAACATTTTTAATATTAGTGATAAAGTTTATTTATTTCCTCCTGAATTTCATGCATCTGGTATTCTTGCAAAGGTCTGATGATAACTGTTCATCTGAGTTAGAGAAGAGCACTGTAGTAAGAGTGGCAGACAAATGAGTCTTACATCAAAACTACAGTTAAACAAAACTTAAAAAGATCATGTCCAAACTATATAATACAAGCAAAGATGAAGCCTAAATTGCTTCTAAGCAGAAACTTGCTCGTTATCTAACACTGTGCACAGCTGAATTCTATCACGAATTCACCATCCTGGGGAACCACTGTTGCTTGACCTTTAAGAACAGTGAGTGGAACTAAGATCTTTAAGAGACAAACCACCTCAGTGAAGAGAAATCCCCCTCAAACCCCTGAGTTCGGCACTGCATTCTCCTCCAACCAGCGCTGTAAGAAAGGACATGGTACTATACACCTGTTGTGTGTTCAATACCCTCATGCTCTGGGAAGATACTACATAAAGAAACATGACAGTCTGCTCCTCACTTAGAAACACTGTGCATAGGAGAGCTAGTGAAGATTGATCCTGTTATGATTTTCAGCTAGTTATCTGTTCAAACTTTGCTCTGTCCATATTTGTTGTTATTGTTCTAAATATGCTCCTGAGACTTGCTGAAGTTAGGCTCATTGCTGGCCTGTAATTTACAGCCTCTCCAGAGGCTCTTGACACTCTTAACAAGTATTGTAAATTCATTAAATTCCTACCATCTCACTACCAGTTTACTGGTTTCAGCACCATCTAGAAATGGTTTTGATATCTTCATCTAAGAGTTGAAAGAGCAGTTTAAAACAAAAATAAGTTGTTTGCCATGCAATCCGTAGCTGCACCACAACAGGTCCTCCAAGGAAATATTTCCCTTTAGACCAATTAGAAACTTCCCATTAAATAATTCTCTTTCACTTCTCCAGCCCAGTGTAACAATATGGTAACTAAAGGAGTGAATGGAGCGAGAGGAGACAAGTTAAGAAACCCTTAATAAACTCAGAAACAATTTTAAATTAAGAACTGCTCTGATCACATGCCTTAGAAGAAAGATGGCATCTACCTCTCCTCACCATGTAGAACACTTTTGAAGCTAAAAAACATTAACCCAAGTTTGCCTTTTTGTGAAACTACTTAAGTGACAAGAGTATCCTCAAATATACTCCTGCAACCATATGCAAGCCAGAAAGAACAGAAAAGAAAAAAAAAAAAAACAACTTCTGATTCATAAAGCAGCAGTATGAAAGTCATTCAGCTTAAAAAAAAAAAATCCATGTTTAATATTAAGGACATAAAATGATGCTGTATTTTGAAGTTTCTTTTCAAAGCAACACTATATTCTTGTTTTAGAAGTTCTTACAATTGTATTTTCTGAATCGCTGTATTCAGAACATGGCAACTTCTCCTGAAGAGAGCCAAATCTGTTTTCTGCTATGGTACAAAACCAGATCTGTCTTGAGGAGGTGTACATTGCTCTCCGTAGTCCATGACAGAGTATCAGATACAGGTCTGCATCTCTGTTGCATGCAAATTTTAGTTTAGTTCGGTAATTATTTCCAATGGAAAGCCATGATTATATTTCCATACCTATAGAACTATGTTTATACGAAGCCTGATGCTACTACTATTGGAGATAAGAGACCACTCAGTACCTCCTCAGAATAAGCTCTTATTAAGCGTACCTTCCTCTGATTAAAATACCCACAAGATAAACAGATCAAAATTCTGTTCTCCACAGGTACAAAGGAATGAACCCAGCAAAACCAGAAGCAGCAGCATGTGTTTTACCTCTGTGATCAACAGAAGGTTTGAAGGCTTGAAGGATCTTCGGCACTGCTATCCCCATGTCAAGCTCAGTTAGAGTTAGCTCATTCATGAAGTACGGCAGCTAAAAAAACAGAACGTAAAAATCAAATCCATGTTATGGAACTAAACATCACTTCCTGAGAGAAGAAAGGTCATTAAACTTAAGGAATGGATTGAGCTGAAAAGCCACCAGTGAAAGAACACAAATACAATTACACAAATTTCTTCCAATTCTAGGATTTTGTAGTTATCAATTTCAAAATAATATTTTAGGGAGAGATTCAGCATCTGAACTTGGAATGTTTTTAAAACTATGCTGAAGTTCAGATGCTGACCTTAATCCTCCAGCATGCTTTTTAGTCAAAGCATGTAAAAAGCTCCAGAATGAAGTGTAAATCCTATTTTACTGTGAATAAAAATCAAAGACTTCTTTGGAATTTAAATTCAGTCACATATTTTATAGTTGCAGTTATATCAACGTCTCAGCTATTTTTATCTTTGGCAAATTCTTTCATAGCACAATAGCTTTTAAATCTGTATCATCGTTTTAGCATAACAGAGGCACAGAATCACAATGATTTGGGTATTTATTTACTGTAAGTATTTCTTATTGATAGAAATTCCACCTTCTGTGAACAGACGGTGCTTTAATCTATCAAAAACACATCCAGCCCCCATTCCCAGTCTTTCCACTTAAACTGTTTCCAATGTGATGCTTGGGTACCCTGCTGTCACAATTGTGGAAACAGCCAGGGCAGAATTAGGTTACTGCTTATTTCCCAAAGCACAAGCAACACTATCTCACAGCTGGTGCTGGCAGCTAAATTTCAGAGCTTTTGTCAGGAAAACTACATCTTCCTTTGCCTTTAGGAACAGGCAAACTCCTCCCCAAACATCAGGAGCTAAACAGGCCTGTGATTAACTGCTGCTGTTCAGAAGAGTTACAGAATGCAAAGGGAAGACCCAGAAGTCATTCAAAAGCACCACTCCTCCCTTCACCCTTTGAGCTTATGCAGTTGATGCACAATTATATCCTATCACCCCACAGACAGCTCTTTCCCTGACTATTACTCCCACTGACCTCTCCTGCAAGTACTGTATGTCTGAAGTTAATAGGAACACATTAGAATTGCAGTTCCCTGATCTCCTCCACCTTAAAGGCAATCCACTGTTTCCCAAAGCAGATTTCATAATTTATAATCAGTTCTATTTATCCCTAAAGTAAATACAATAATACTTCTACTTTTTACGTAAAAACTTCACAAATAGTTAATCCAGCTGTAGTTAATTTGAAACTGAAGCAGCAAAGTTAACATGTTGAGATCCTACTGTGAAACGGATAGCAAAGCTGAATTGGAACTCTGTATCACATTTATTTGTCTTTTACATGTAGGTGTGAAATAAGTGTTTCTTCTACTGTTTTAAAACTCAAAGACTATGTGTTTGTTTTCCTCCATAAGGAATGTGTCATGCAAGTCTCCAGATTAGTTACCTTTATTTTGCTAAGTTTCATTTGGATCTTCTTTGACACTAGATCAGACCAATACTTTTCTCCTAAAAAATCCCAAAATATTCTTCCAAGCAAAGCATTCACCCAGGCCTCCTGTTCTTCTTCTTCAGCTTCCACATGGGCATCTGGTAACTGAAAACACCCAGCAGATTAGTCAGCTCTCTAAATTCTACAAAGGTCAGAAAAGGCCTCATTTACACTGGAAAGTTCAGTGTCATAGCCCAGGTTAGCTAAGAACACTAAATGCTCAGCACAGATAGCAACTTTACAACCACATCAGCTGGCCTGACACGAGCTTGCTTGTCATCATCCTGACGTGCAACAGAATAAATGAGACCACATAGATATAGATTGACCTCTGGCAATGAAATGATAAAGTTGTATGCAATTTAAGCTCTGGCAGAAAAAGCAGATAGGCCCAGAATGGGCAGCCTTATAAATGAGTCTGTAGTAGAGACACTCTTTCTTCCTAACAGGATCTAGAAGAACCGCTACTCTACTCTTCCTTTGTTTTATAAAAAAATTGGAAAGCAAGACCCAATCTTAAATCCTTAAATCCAGTGCAGAAACATCACAAATAGATGATAAACAAACACAGTACAGGGAAACACACTCTCCCTTCCAATGTGTGTATATAGGCTTCAGGAACTATATTATTCCTTCTGCTGCATTAAAGGTTTTGTTTACTGTCCAAGAGGATTATGTCTTCATTTACTTGAGAACCATCTCCAAACACTGGGAGATATTACATGTTCGGGTGTTGCATCACTGACTACAGACACAAAAGCAAAGGCAGCTGGAATACTTTTGGGTGTGTACATGCTACCATGCATTTCATTAAAACCAGGAGTTTTCCATGAAGGAAAGACAACATATTTAGCGTCTCTCAACTGCTTGCAATGAAAGGAGAATTCACCACCTTTCATTATTATTACAGGCAGAAATCCTGAAGCCAGCAGAAAAGCAGTGCTTTCTAAGAGCAGTCAGGTAGATGCTATAGTTCTGAACATCATTTCTTGGCAAGGACTGCTCCCAATTGCTACAGCCTCATGCAGGCAGAATTGCTGGGTTAGTAGCTTCTGCTGTGACGCAAGTTTCCTGCCAGCAGCGTTGATCTATTTATAGAATGATTTCTGACACGTGCCAGATTCAGCAGTGAATTCATCACTGCTTCAGGGGTTGTTGGGAGCTAGAATATCTTTTTTTCCTGGGGGAACACAAGATGTGTTTATTTGTATGCTATACCATGGCCTCCTACTGCTTTCTGGACATTGTATGAAAGTCTGGCAACAAAGATGCATGACATGAATTACGTCTTTTAAATGAACGGTGATCACACTTAACATCAGGGATCCATTTACTAAGAGTGTCGTACTTAATATTAAGGTTCTGTTTATTAAGAGTGATTCAAATGCAGTCCAAAAGGCCAAAAGATTAGACGGAGCTATAGACATTGTCCACTATTACGCTGCCGTGTACTATGCAATACTAACACATCAGCCATTTTGTGTTGCTTTAAAAGATATTTAAAAATAGAAACCATAAAATCCATCCATCCATGCCTTACGTCTTTTTGAGCAAGACTGTCCAAATCAAGCTGTAGTCTATATGAGACCCAATTCCATTTCTGTCCCTCAATCAACCCAAGCAGCAGGTATACTGTAGTAAAAACTGTCCCACTGTTGTCAAAGCCACAGCCAGAGGGCTATCAGACACATACTAAAGGCAAATTCCTAACCCTATTCATGGCAACAGGGCCAAAACATTCTTGAGGAGAACAACTGAAGAGGTTAAGCACTTTCTGAAACATTCAACAGAAAAACAGTTCCCAGGTCCAAGACAAAAAGCACTGCTTCATGTGGTCCAGAGTGCACGAGTGAAGCCAAATGTAGGGCTGAAAACAGAATTTATAGTGTAGTATCTGCACTGAAAAACTTCTGTGAACAGTGTCCAACTAATACTTGTGTTATATGACAGTTCTGTCCCAATCAGGTGCTCAGATGCACTCAGGAATCATAGAAGGCCTTTAGCTCCCTACAAAGAGCAGAAAATAAAGATCAATTTTACTACCAAGTACTAAAAATTCCACTTAAATTGTTTCAACAAGCCCAGACCTCAAAAATATGCTTTTACTCAATCTACTTTAGAATATACACAGAAAAAAGTAACTTTTTACTGCTATTGGGAAACGAGGTTTGTGGAGGTTGTTGTTTTTTTTTTTTTTTCCCTTTGTTTGATTTAATCTTAAGCATAAGTTCTTTTGGGACAAATGTTTTTTGGGACACACCTGTGCATTCCTAATGAAGAAAATGTACAGCCATATTGCCTTCAGCTGTACAATCTTTTAGGTACAAGACACTGCAAAAGCCAGAAAAAACACAGACGTTCTTGGGAAATAAGAAATCAAAACTAAAGCAATGAAAAACTTATGTTACATTAAGAAGAAACTGTGGACAACAGGGAACTGGCAAGCCTGAAAACCCACACTGACATCATAAAAAGTTTAGGGCCAACCTGTAGTTACAGTAACTAATTTTTCTTTCTACACCACTAATTTTTAAAGTAGGAGTTAACAAGATAAAATGTATCACCACCTCCGATACATCTTTTGGGAGAAAAGTATTACCTTTTTCACAGCTGTAGGGCTGCTATCTGCGCTGAGGACTGGACTACCTGAAGGGCTTTTCTTTTCATGTGGAACACACTTTGCCATATAAATATTGTAGTCCAGAAGCATTTTCTGCCGCACATTGCCAGCCAGATCCTTGTGCTTTGGCTGGGATGCAATTTCTTCTGCACTTCCCTTGCTGCTGCTTCGGCTGTGTGTGAGAACTCCAGATTGACTATCAGTTCTACTGTGTGTTGGCAAGATCCCTAAATCAAAAGGAATAATATCTGTTTAACAGAACACTAATCAAACACTTAAAGGAACAAAATTAGCTTGCAGATTCAATTTATTCTGAAAAAAGACCGTTCAGAGCAGTGCCTTCTCCTTTTGAAAGGTAAAAGTAAATTCCACCACTGTGTGCTTAGGTGGTCCTAAACCCAAATTAGTCAATATTTAGTATGATTCAGCACTCAGCAGTATGTGTGACTGGAAAACTCAGCTGATCAATAGCATATTTAAATATGGACACTCACATATGTACAACATATGGCAGAATTCCCAACAGCCGTGCTGGGGAATGCCTAAAATAAAAGTCAGGTGATTAAAATGTACCTATAGCTTTTTTTTTTTTTTAATTTAATTATAGACTGTTATAATTAAAAGGACTGTCAAAAGCATGTAACTATTAGAATTTTAATTAGCCATTAATTTTGCATTTGCATTTTAAGAAGTTATGTGCCAGAAATAATGATGTTAACCAATTTTTAAAAAGCTTCTCAGAGAATAAAGACAGAAAAGCATGAGTCATTCAGATTTTAAATTATATCAGAGGATGGTTTAAATTAATATTTCAAACATTTGTTCAATACTGTAGACTAACATGTTCATTGGTTCAGATATATATATTAGCACAGGACTTTTTATTTAAACAGAAAAATGTGTTTTCTTGTGACATTAACCCATGAGAAAGCTCTTTATTGTTTACAGGAAACTGGAGCAAAAGGAAGGATGGAGAATGAAGAACAGGTAATAAGAGGACTAGGTCTAATACTGCAAATGTGGACATCAGTTCTAACACGGCAGAGAAAAAAAAAAAAAGATTGAACAATTCATCCTTACAAAAATTACAGGAGTTGTTACAGTCACTGAAAAATAGTGTATTCACATAAACCAGTCTAAAAATAGTAAGAATAGTCGGGGGCATATAGCCAAGTATACAGCCAAGAGAGGAAAAGGCAGGGTGGGAAGGTGGAAATGAGAGGCCAAGATAAGAAGCAGAATAGTGTCTTTAGTATTATTTATCTGTAAAGATCACTATGGCTCCACAGTTGCTATAACTACCACTTTGAAAATGTAACTTTGGTTTGTTTCTTTTAATAGACACTTTTACTAGAATACAAAATTTGAATACCTGGCTTGCTCCCACATAAACCGGATGGCTTCTTCACTTCAGGCTTCAGCTTGGATGCAAGAAGGAACCTTCTGAACCACTCCTCCTTCTCCCTACCTGTCCTTCCAAAGAGATAAAGCACTTGATCCTTTTGGCTAGTATACTTTGCTCCATCCTGAGGTTTCTTGGATTCTTCATTGTTCAAGTCCACTTTTTCAGCAGATAACTTTTCCTCTGCATTCTCTTTTTCAGTCTGGGCCTTAGCCATAAAGTCATCCTGTCTAGCGAGTTCAATGCAGATAGGGTACTTCTTATTCCAAATCCGTTTTCGTGCCAGACTCTTAGGAACTAGGCAAATCTGAATGATAGATGAAAGGGTTAAATTAACTTATTTTTCAAGTGTATCTTCTGCATTTCTATACTCACGTAAAGAACATAGGAATGCAAAAGACACAGATCCTACATTGTATCTGCTGGGTTTAACTCATTCTTAACTTATAGCTGGTTGATGTCCAGTCCATGCTATCACTACACCTCTGGTGAGCCATAGCCTTGGAATTAAAACAAAGGCCACTTAAGTATCTTAGACTTATACAATCACATGGATTAGAAACTCGGTTTTCATTTAGAAGATCTTATTCTCAGAGATATGCAGAAAAAAAACAGAAAAAACAAGAACCTTATTTCTGTGACCACGGGGTAGATAAGAACACAAACTGAGTTTTAAACTCAACTTTTCAGACCCGCCTCATGAAATCGAGTGCTTGAAGTTGGCAATAGTCACATCAAGTATGTAAGAAGCAAGCTATAGAATTGATGTGCAGATAATTATATTCTAAATTCAGTATATTCAGAGAGAATTGAGACAATGCAAGTGATGAGACGAGTGACAAGGTTTAAAATTCTTATCTAGGGGCTGAACTTAACCAGTATTCTCCAAAACCTGTGGGTAAATACCTTGGAGAATAGCCATCATTGGCTTATTACAGTCAGGACACTGGGCACTTTTGTAACCAACTGGGGCTGGGTTGGGGGGGGAAAGTACTGGAAATTTTTCTAAGATACAATGGGGAACAATTGTGAGTCAAGTGCTCTTGTAGCATGTGATAGCTTTGCTTGTCTTCATTATGGGAAAACAAATCTGCAACAGGCAGGAATCTAAGTTTTTGCTTTATCTTTTTCACCATCTTCCTTTAAGGGAAAGCAGAGCTGACACCAAGAACCTTTCCCATACTGACTTGGGGAAACGAAGGGAGGTTTTCCTCACTGTCCCTCTCTCCCTCTAACTTCCACAGACAATTGAAGCATAGTTTCCTCCTACATCTGTACTGCCAAGGCCCTCTATTGATGCAGCACATTAAAAAAAATCCATTCTTTTATTTTAATAATGAGGTATTGATGTATTACTTAATACAATGCCAATAGAATCAACCTCACGTGGCAACTCTTCATAGATTTGAGGGAGGCAAATAACATGTAGGAAAACTGTCCCAGCATTATTCTTGACGCACTCTTCCAACTGCAAAAATCCCCAACTCCTTCCCTAGACAGTGGGTACCAACAGCAAGTCATGTCTGTTCCAGCCACCTGCCTTGGGATAGAGACAACCACCAAAGATTATGCATTTTGGTGTAAGCTTCAGAACAGTCACGCTGTAATCTAATGCATGGGGAATGATTCTCCAAACTCCCATGTGTTAACTTCTGCTCTGAACTGACAGAGGAAAATCATGCTTTTCCCTTACCGTGTAAATATGTAATTTTTTCTAAATCCTGCTCAATCTTCCTCCTCAGCACAACCTTTTGCAAGTTAGTCACGATAAGTTTTGTTTACATAACGACAGAACATGAAACTAGATGAGTGGAAACATTTTAAAAAAAAGAGTTTCAAAGTATTCTTTGTTAAAATCAGATATAAGTAAGGCACACTCACCTTGCTTTCTGTAAGTTCATAAATTTTCTGGCTGACATACGTGACTTCAGGCTTTGGCTCATTGTACACAGCCCTTCTAGAAATATTTTTATTGGGTTTTGAAAGTCGCAAGGTGCTTCCTTCGAGTCGCACATAAACAGAGTGAGTCAATGTAGCATGGTATGTTTCTGGATCGTAATTATAAATTTCATTCATCCATCCCTAGCAAAGAAAACGCTTGTTAACAGACTTTTAAACTGCTGGAAAGCCAAGTACAGCATATACATAAAAGTTTTAAATAATTATCCAAGCTTTTGCCAAAGTTATTTCACTTATGGCACAAATAAAACAAAGCAGTAAATGCCCTAAATAAGATAGCACCAAACTGACAGCATGAGATGAGGACTGTATCCCAAGCACATAATTTGGTTTTCTGACTAAATTATTTTGTATATGCAGCACAGTGCACTCTCACCTCATCCTTGTGAAACACTGCGAGATCTGCAGGCAGAGGCTTGCTGTGAAAAGCCACAAGGCAGTCAGTAAGGGCATGTTGCAGAGCAGCCTGTCTGCTTAGAGCAAGTATGGACATTTTAATCACCAACAGTCAAGGCAAGACAAACAGTCTGCTTATAGACAGCACTGACATTTTAATCACCAACAATTAAGCACTGAGAGGAAGACCACAATGGAGTTTGTTTTAATGCACCATCACCGTTTAAGATCATTTAACATGATGTGTAACTTCCCAGTTACAACACAGGAGTCATACATGTGGATTAAATTTCATTTGTTTCTGTGCAGTGAAAAAAACAGAAAACAAACCAACCAGCCCTGCTGTAACAAGCCTGTAAGTGCTGACTCTAACTATGGGGGTGGTGTTACTCCTCTAACATCTGATTACAGAAAAAGCAAGATGATAAATGGGGCAGAAGACAAGCCAGAACACTCATTCAAGGAGGACAAGTTTTCCTTCTCTTAACTTGCCATACAACATATTTTGATTAATTACTTCTACCTGCACATCAAAACATATTCAACATTCATTAATGTCAATAGAAAGCGAAGGAGATAGACTTAAACAGCCATACCCTAGAGCATAAAGTAAAATGGCATCTTTACAAATACCTAGGTGAGTATAGTAGCGGGGAGAGCATCCACTGCTGGGAAGAAGGGAGAGCTGAAGGAGCATCCCTAGCATTCTTCAAAACAGAAAAGTTGTAATTACCTTATGCAAAACATCCCCAAAATTACTCCAACATTTTAACTTACTGAAGAAGTTTCCGCCCACACATAGAAATGTAAAATTTATTTTAATGCTCATTTACTTAAGTGCCGTATAATTTCTCAAAGTAGACAGCACACACTTTCTTAGGTGCCATAGTAACAGTGATATCTATGTTTTGCTTACTCTAACATCTAGCTCCATTTTCACTACAAACCCTGAAAAACCTAGATAAATTAGCATTTCTTTTATGTTCAGGAAAGATTAAGTCATTCATCTATGCCCAGCTCTAAAGCAGACTACCTCTTTTATTAACAGAAATACCTATACCAACACGTGCTCTTTGAAGAAGCTTTGTCTTTGGGTTTTTTTGCTTACACTGGGTTATATACAACTACCATATAGGAAATACAATGCATGAGGAAGAGTTTTTTATAAACCATCAAGGCTCTGCGCAGCAGGGTTGATGTATGTTTGAGCACATCCCATTTCCTTCCTAGAAATTAAGCCAAGACATCTTTGAGCAGACAGCAATTAATTTTCAGGCAGGAACTCCAGCTGGACTTACTGAAGCACAAGGACATCACATGAGTTGCCTAAAGCCACCGTGAGCCATTCACTCTGTGCAGAACTGGAATATCCCATATGGCCCACAGATCTCTGGAGAGACTCCCACCTGCCCCCCGGATCAGATCTCCAAGCTATTTCTAGCTCAGACACCGAAGTCTGGAGCCTGCAGCCAGGCAAACATACAGACAAAAATTTGCTGCCTCCAAAGTTTACTGCTGCCTTCTGCAAGGCAGTTCAGCCAAAGACCACACAAGCTGGCACAAAGAGAAAGGGATACTTGGAAAGTGGATCTATATGTGAAACTTGGCCACACAAACCCTTTTTATAACTGTAATAAGCTATACTTCTATTTTCAGTAGGAGGGTTGGAAACCTCCAGGTACGTCTGGTACCCAAGAAGGAAGGTCAGAGTATACCTGAAGTTTCCTTAACATCCTGCTTGAGATGGAACCGGCTGGAGTTTTCTGATGCCAGCACTTGAGCTGAGCAGAGGGCATGTAGCAATGAAAACAAGGCGTGATTTACACATAATTCTCATAACAAATACACATATGTACCATAGTAAGAAGTAAAAATCCATGAACATAGCTTCAAAGATGAAAAGCTGAGAGTTGAGACATGAATACCTTGGGACACACATCGGATGCACAAACTTTGCTATACCTTCTCAGCAGCTATACGACTGTTATCCAACACTCCTAGAGTCAGGTTTAATTTCATCCCTACAGCACATACTGAGATGCCACAGTCACATCTGTGATAAAAAACATGCGAGGACCAGCCTAGGTTAAGTGACTTAACCAAGCCCAGTGAACAGGGGTCTGAATTCATCCATATGTCATCCACTAGACCAGCAACTTTCCTATCACGTTTCTTCTGTAACAGTGCCAGTACCAGCCTTTCTGCCAGATTTCCTTAATCTACACAACTAAACAGCAGAGGAAAGGCCCTTTTGAAGATTGCCACCTTCTTCCCAGCAGCAGCAAGACACACTGAATTTAAAGGGCAAAAATAAACAAAACAGAATCTCTGCTTCCTCAGTTTGTATATTCCCGCTTCTCTTTCAGCATTCAGGAGCCTTGGAAAGTCCCACCTGCTTTACTGATCCCTACCATGCGCCCAGGCTTTCCACTTCAAACAAGTGGATTAGCTCTATAATCTGCCAAACACACAATTCTCAAACTCTGTACTGCTGCCTCCCTTGCTCGCTGTATGTAACAAACCCAACTGAAGTGCAAACGCTGCTTCCCATAGCACAACCATCAGGATATAAGCGACTGAAGAACCTGTCCAAGACTTTTAACGATGATTTTCGGCTGCCTAAGGTACTGAGCATTCAAAATCTAGAACAACAGATTTACCACCTAAAACAGCAGCCTACATAGCTATTTCTACACAGGGATGAGATTGGCTGCTTCATGTATTTGAGGCATAGCCCAAAAACCAAAAGATACATAAGTTCAAATATGTGGGGTTTTATTTTCAGACAGCAACTAGCCAACAGTCAGGCTGAGATACCACATTACTACAAACCCTCCTCATATGTAAATTTTTAGTTTCCTAATTTCTAAGGATGCACTGTTTCCTTTTTGCACTCAACTTTCAAGTTACTTTGTAACACAGAGAAACATTGCATGGCTGAGTGAAATGTTAGTACTTCACCAAATGATGATTCCTCACTCTATTAGTGAATCTGGAAGTGTGTGCCAGCTGCAGGAATTTTTTTCCCCCCATATAACTAACTGTTAAAGGGGAAACTACACCATCTGCCTTCTCACTTCAGCGATTTTCATTTTTGTAAATTGTTTTATCTAGCATAAAAACCATTTTTGAGAAGGTTAACCAAGAAACCTCCAAATTCATTCCAAAGTTCCTGCATTTTAAGGACAATTTTAGCAGAAATACCTCCACCCCTTTCTTTGCAAAAAGAAATTGGAACAAAACATTCACAGCCTACGGAAACCGTTTTGCAAGGCATCTGAACAGAGAAGTTGTGTTACCATAACGTGCTAGCAACAGATGAATTTTCCCAACTACAGAAACAACAATGGGTTTCCTTGTGTAGGAGAGGAGTGACTGTATGATGGGTCTTTTTTGTACTAGCGAAGTTGTTAAAATAAGAAATTTAGTAATTCAGGGAGGACAATGACCATAGTCATATGCTACTCTGCAGCTGCTTGCCATTTACACTGATCCTGTGATCTCCATTTACAAAGGTCAGCAGTGGCTCTGAATTCACAGCTGAAATTAGGAGAAAGTGCCTCACCATCAGACTGGTAACTAACCTGAAAAAGTATCTGGTTAGAATATTGGGCAGCATGACTTTTATAGCAAAGGTCACAGTTACTATTCAAAAACCCATACATGCACCAGCAGGATTTGGCCTGTTTGTTAGATGGCAGAGACTGAACTGGCTCTCAGAGTGCAGCACATCACCTCTGTCACAGCAGTGCTATCAACTATACCGGCCCTACAGGTAACACACCTGTCTATGGAACACAAGCATTTGCATAAAACAGCTTTAAAAGGCCCACCCTGGTTCCACCTGGAACTGCAAAAGATCCTTACGAAGGACCCTGAGGGCTGGGGGCACAGAGCAGGTCTGCAAGTTAAATAAATAAAAATCATTACTTCTATGATATTTTCAAATATGTAAGTAAAAGAATCAATGAGTCAACTTCATAACACAAGCCCAAGTCTGGATTAAAACTGTCCCCAGTTTCTTAGTGATATTAACAGATTGATTAATATCCATTATCATTAAATGATACAATCAAATGCTCCAGCACTGAAATTCTTGAAAGACTGCTGATCACTCAAATCACACTAATTGTATTAGTATCCCTCTCGTTACCACTATTTTAGAATAATTCAATAGTGTTTTGCTTGATAAATGAGGAAAAATGTAGTGCAGTTTTTTGAGCTTTTATTAACAGGGAATCTAACGACACAAAAAGGGTCTAAAGTGGGCAGAAGTAACCATCACCTTAACTGGGAAACACATTTGTCTGCCAGAGGCCACTATCAAACATGAAACCCCTTGGGTGATATTCAGGAACAGCATGCTGGTAAAAAGCCTCCTCTTTCTGTACAGCTATGGCTCAAAAAGCTTCATTTCTCTAGCAGGCGCTGCCAACACAGTCTTCTCATGAAAGTTCTTTCTAATGGAAAGAGTAAGTTCATCATTTCCATTTTAGTTGTTACTTAAAACCTTTTGTATCAGCCAGCACAACAGAAGGGAATGCACACTTGAGAAAGCCAATAAGGAAGTTAGAAAAGACTAATACACTAACGAAGGGAAAAAAAAAAATGTGGGCAGAGAAAAAAAGGAAAAGTAAGCTAGAGAACTGAAGACTAAGTGAATAAGAAGATAAGAAATCATACACCGAAGATGCAGGGGGTTTGTGTGCATTTGGGGGGGGGGGGGGAAGGTGAGGGGGGAGTGTTCTCCCTCCAATACCAAAGACATTTGAGTGAAATAAGTACAGAAATCTACAGAAGCACACACTAACAAGCACAACAGTATTTTATTTTTTCACATTGCAAAGGAACAATTTTGGGGGAGACAATATTAAGGTTCAGGTATTTCAGCAATTGCTATGGGGAATTTTCCACTAGTTCTTGAAACCAGGGAAATGCAAACTTCTCGGACAATATTTACATGGGGGAGAATGCACACATACTTGTACAAAAATAGCTTGACAGCAGTTTGGCAGAATCCCAACTCCTAGAGCCCCATAAAGGGATCTTACTCATAGCCTTTATCATAATAACATGAAAGCAGTCCAAGCCAGAATATAAGACCAACAAGTCCTGAAGAGAACATCTTTATGCAAGAGCATCAAGTTTGATTTTACTATATTCACGTGAGTTTTGTTACAGATTAAATATTTATCTTTTTTTTTCAGAGGACCTAAACTGTACAGTGCTCATTTTGACAGAGGCAAACAGAAAACAGTTGTATGAGGGGGGAATAATAACTTGCAATCTTCTAAATCACATTATATTATGTTCCACTACTATATGGGCACTGAGCTGGTTTTTAAACTCCCGAAGCATTAAAAAGCCCTTTTATAGGGCTTTACCTAATAAGGACAATTACTTTGTGTGTTAATGAGCGCAAGAAATACTTATCAGGTCATACAAAACAATGTACGTTCATACAGACTTCTCTGCACAGTTCATTTCTTGCCTACAGCCACTCTCATAAAAATGTATCTCCTGGATAAAAGCATTAAAATATAGTTTAAAGGTTCCTGAACAACACCTAACACCTCAAAGAGCCATCTTAACACCAGCCAACAACAAGTATCAGGATCTTTACCAGCTTTCAAGTATCAAGCCAAATTTATACGAAGGGTCTCAGCACCCAATTAACAAGGACAGAATTTAAAGTTTGTCAAGATTTGTACATGTAAGCAGCAGGTAAATCATTTGGGTAGACAGGATTGTTCAGTCTGCATTCACAACAGCAAATAAAGACCACAACTCGTAACGTTCAAGAAAAACAGGGAACACCAAGGTAGCATCAGGGCTGGGCATACAATCGCTGCCTGTATCCAGCAAAAGTTGGCTTTTATACCCCATTTCTCTAACTTTTCAGTTACTTAAAGATACATGAGATTAGCTATCAGTACACTATAGATGCTACAGCATATAACCAATACTGCATGAATTTAAATTCATGCAACCTTTGTGTTTTTATACAACTGGAGATGCACCTTCAGAAAGCTCAGGATGGATTTAATATTTACACAAACACAAGAAAGCATTCACAAATACTCTGATAAGCAAGTGATATCAAGTGAAGGTTGTACCACTATCATTCTGAAATGCTTCTGTTGCACATCAGAAACTAGTAGATGCTTTATTGTTCAGAATTGGGAAAATATTATTTTAATTCATCACAGATGCAGATTAGGAGAGGCAGGATAGGGACAAGGAGGAAGCACAAAGCCACTGAAGTAACTGAGTGGTTGTATGGATCACAATTGGACAGACAGCAATGTGCCAGGCGTATGAAGCAACCGCAACTTGCAGTATCCGAACAAGAAGTGGAGATGGGGAAGGGCAAAGACGAGGGAGGATAAATTTTCTAAGAGCTTGATTTAAACCCAGCTCTCAGGCACACGTTTTACTGAACTGTAATCCATATTATACAGTACAATATTCAAGATAGCAGCACACAGAACCACAGACATCATAACCTACGAGTATGTCCCTTTCATCACTCATTCCTTCTCCCATTCTAATTAGCTTATGTTTAAGGAGAATCCATATGCTCTCCAACTATCTATGCTTTACTTGAACACAACACTTTTGAATCTGCTTAGACTGAACAGACAAGACAGACAAATTACTGCCTAGACAGTAAAATACCCCAGAAACAAAATATATCTCACAAGATGCAGCTTCAAGCACAAATGCTATTTTACACGCTGAACTCTGACACTACTTGCTCTCAGTAGTTCAGCTGGATCATTTCAAATCCATCAGCAAAACTATTTGCCCTTTTACTTTTGAAGCAATTCTGGTTTTCTACTAATCTTTAAGGACACTGAAGTCTTACATATTCTTGGGTACTAAACCATTTGTGCCCCTGCCAAAGCCGCCTGACCCTAAAACAATACTCTATTTACAAATGGGGATAATTCAGCTCATTTACACCTTCAGAATAAATCTAGTTTACTACTTCTACCCAAAATAATGCACACAGACACACACACAAAGTGCCGTGACCTCACCTTCAATATTTCAGGTTCTTTGATGTCTAGAGCTCCTGTATTCCACTGCTTTGTCATACTTCCATGCAATTTGAGATATTCAGGAGTACGTGGAGTAAGAAGCCAAATCACACAGACAGCTATCATAAATCCAACGGCCATTCCAAATAAGAGTCCACTTAAGTAGCCAGGGAGAGGGATAATAAAGTAAGCATAGACCAACAGTGTTAAGAAGTATAAAGTTTTCACTGGTATTTTAGGCTCTTGCACGTATGGATTATTTTCATCTTCACTACTGAGCATAGTACCATCTTCCTCAGTCATCTCTGGATTGAGCAAAGTTTCGGTAGGTTTATCAGGTTTGCTTTCATCCTCTAGCAAGGAAAAGTCTTCAGAATACAGTTCACAAAACTCCTCATCCTCTCTGCTTGCTAGTGCAGACAATGAACATTTTTCAAGTACAAGTGAAGTTTTCGAACTCACGTCCTTTGTGCTTGCAGACTGAGAGCTTTTGGTCTCTGTCTCTTTTGCATGTTCCTCAGCCACTTTTGACTGATCGTTCTTATTCAGGTTAGAGTCACTTCCATAGAAGTCCCCTTCAGAATCACATTCTTCTTCCTTAATGCTGTAGTTGTTATTGCTTTCCAAATGGCCATTCAAACTGGAAAGGTTTGAGAGTTCTGAAGCACTTGAAGATAAGGCTTTGGGCCTGTGGCTACTACTTTCATCACCCATTATTTTACTGAGCAGCTGAAAAGGCTCATAGATTACTTCAGAAAGGCGTCTTTTAGTATCTTCAATTTTAGCCTCCATTTCAGGTACTTTAAAAAAGGAACGAGTGTCAGAGGGAGATGTTAATGGAGATGAGGGGGCAGTTTTAGAATCACCACCTGTAGCTCGAGGCTGAGTGAACTGTTTGAACAGATGCAAGTTCAGTTTTGAGTCAGGTGGCCTGTAAGACACAGCTTCAGATTCTTGTTTAGAAGTGTCTGTAGACAGAGATTTCACTAAGGTTTTCATTAACTGTCTATGTCGCATTGGTGGGGTGGGTTCTTTTGGTTCCACATCTGTTGAAAGGGACTTGACTAAACCCTTAAAAGGTTTTGAACTAGAAACTGTGGATGATCCACTAGAGCAGACAACTGATCTGGAAGGGGATGAGGATGGGGAAGAAGACAGGCTGGATTTCTGTTCCACAGGTGGTGGTGCACCTGATAAGCTAACTGTATGACAGGAGTATGATGATGGAGACAGGACTAGTGGCACTGCACTGAATACTTGGGATGTGGAAGGAGAATCCAACAGCTTTACAGTCTCTGCAGTTGGCAGAACTGCAGATGATGAGGACAGTAGCGATGCAGAGTTGGCCATGTTAAGCGAGGTAGCTGGACCAGAAAAATCATGGCCGGTATGCTCAAAGCAGAGGTCTTCCTTGGCTTCAAGTGCTGTTACAATGCTTTGGTCATCTAGTTCCTCATCAAGAAATTCCTTAAACTCCTCTTCCTCCTCTTCTTCCTCCTTCCCAAATGCAGAGAAATGAATAGTGATGGTTTCTCTGGAGAGAGATCGTTGGACCTGCACTTTTGGTGCTGACTGCTTTGAGGACATTTCACCAGTTTTCTCTGCATGGCTACTGTTCTGACTTGTCATTGCAGGTCCCAGAGATGCGTCAGAGTCTGTGAAGAAAATTTAATACTATGTTAAATGCATTTTTTTCCCCCTCTAAACATCCTTATTTTCAAGCGTTAAGCCAAACACAAGAGACAGGTTATGCACAACAGGTCAGTCAAAAATTTAAACACTCTGGACATTCTTCATCTCACTGGATTTAAAGCTGTCTAGTCAAATCATGGACTGTTGCTAAAGAAATTGACTGTAGATTTATTTCATTGCAAAAAACATATCTATATTTTAGTTAATATCCCTTCACACCTGCTTAACTACCTCATTCTTAGTATCATTGAATGTAAGAACAGATTCAAAGACAGACAAGGAGAAAAACATGCTTAGGACACTTGGCAATCATGGATAGGAACAGAGAGCATTACCAGACCCTCTCAGATGATCTTGAAGGAAGAGTCTGACACAATTTTAGGTAGGAAAAAAACCCCAAAACCCACATATAAAACAACAAGCAGAAGATATTTATGTTCCAAATTACAGATCTAGGTTACTGTTTGCTAGTTAATATAGCACATAGCGCAAAATGGCAATATTAAGAAGTGCCATGCTGTTAAAATTACCTTCAATTGTTCTGAAATTATAGTTCATCTCTGATGCGCCACCTTCCTATTTTCCCCACTAGATGCACTTCTGAGTTCCAGAAGCCCCATCCCACCCCAGCACACTGAAATTTTTCACTCCCAACTCAGTTCCTTCTACATACAGTAATTAATGCTTTCTATCTCCTTTAAGTAAAGCAAATTTGAAAGTCAAAGCAAGGTCAGAAACACGTAAAAGTCTGCATGTGTGGGACAGCACCTTCTCTTGTATACCTATTTGAACTGGTCTATAGGAAGTAGAGTTTTAAATTGTATTTTATCACGTGTGTTATCATGGTTTATGGTTGGACTCAATGATCTTAAGGGTCTTTTCCAACCTAAATGATTCTATGTAGTCTTTGTCTTTCCACATTTTGCAAGCTATGGAAAAATGATCAGGATACACAATAGTCCAATAACTCAAGCAAAACAAAGCTGAATTGGACAGAACTTAATTTTAAAAGTTATCCTCCTGAATTCAGGACTAGACACCCTTTACAAATGTATTTTAGCAGAACGCCAGTACAGCAAGATGAAGTAGCTTCAAACCCTTCAATAATGGACAGTATCAAACTAACTGTTGTCAAAAAACCGTAAGTCAGACTTCTGCAGATACAGCATGTTTGAGATCTATCTCAGATAACATATATACCCAGAGAATTTATTACTGCTAGCAGTTTTACTGTAAGAATGTTTACACTTCAGCAGAGGCAACTGTTCTTCTCACTGATAAAGCAATAGCACTTTTTGAAAATACTGATCTCTGATCACATCGGTGCACACAGGCTGCTTATGCGATAGATACACTAATGTACCTGCCTTTTACATCAATTATATCTACATGTTATTTCAAGCATTTTATTGACCTATGAAAGTGGACTTAGCATATATTTACATGGAGAAGAAATACCACACATTTAAACCAAGGCACTGGTGACCGTACACAAAGATGGATCAGGAATTACAAGATTAGCTCTGCCTTCCTGGCTGTGAGGCAGCACTTCATCTTCATTGTCACGGCAGCAAGTTTACCACTTCGGTAACTGAATTTTCAGAAGCTGTTAAAATGCTGTAATCAAACTGTCAAGCTGAATTAATGAGAGGCCTTTACTGATGTTTAAAGAGCAGTTCAGAAGAATGATTATATGGTGGTGAAGAAATGTGCACTTCACAGACAGTTGTGATATCAGATTGTACTATCCAGCAAGCCAGTGCCACCTGTTTGCCATCATCTTCCTACTAAAGGTTGCAGCCCTTTACACTTGCTAATGGAGCTGTTCATGTAAACATTTTTTAACCTGTCAGTAAAATAAGCTGGGTTAAACATTTTACAATAGCAGATCTCTGCTATCCAGCTTACCCAGTAATGTTGGAACAGCAGTGAATATCTGTCCACAACTTCCTACTCACTATAATTGTCCATTTTATGGCTCCTAAATTGTTGACTAGTTTATTCCTTGCTTCTTTTAGCATTTGTGTGCTTGCCAATCAGATCGTACAGAAGGATCTGGACTCTATCCTGCTTCATGCAAAGCCTCCAGAAATTTTAATTTCAGTTTTCAGTCCCAGTTCTGCTGTATACATCAGGGAGCCAGTGTGGGTTCAAAGAACCAAAAGAAGCTTTCAGAACCTGGTGACACTTTCACTCGATAGCTAACCATTTTTCTGACAAACTGCTTAAGAATCAAAATTCTGCCTCAAGATTAGGTTCTGGCTTCAGCTTTTATCATGGAACTGTTTTCTTTTGTCCTCCCCAAAATCCCTCTCACATATCAAAGTCTAAGTATTAAATGGAGAACTTGCTTTCAGTGATGGAGGTGTAATCTCCAGCCCACTTAGGACTCAGCAGATTGTCACCTTTCCTGCCACATCTGTGGGTCAAGTATTTATTTACCCCAATAGTAAGAACTCTCAGTTATTCAGAAGTTTAGATATGCATTTATCAGTCATATGTGTATATAACTTGGTGAATGTTACAGTTGGTAAGAAACTTGGTCTTTCGTCTCCCTTTTGGATTGGCGCACTTAGGAACTGCATCATACAGAATCCATGCTTCCTATGGACATAGTTCCAGTTCACATAGTTCAAACTGCAAATTTCCCAATTTTTTTAGACAAATGTACCTGAATTTATTTTGGAGAGGGAAAAAAAATACTACTGGACAAGACACGTATCCAACCCTATTTCCATTTCCCTAGTGCTAGACCATCAGCTATCACATATCTCTAACATTTTGCGCCAGTTGTGAAATTGCAAGACTACCAAACTAAAATTTGGAAGTACAAAAACCCCTACACCTCTTCCAGGTCATCGAGCCATTACAACACTATACACTAAGGAAGGAAAAAAAAGAAAAAGAAAAAAAAACAACAACAAAAAAACCCACACAAGAGCTGCACTTGCACACGATGCTGTTGGCATCAGCTTAAAATGTCTGACCCTTTCTCTTCTGCCCATTCAGCACTAACCGTGTATCAATAATCTAGCAACACAGGAGAAAAAAAATTAACTACTCTTCCCACCCCCAAATAACATTTCTAGTGTGTTATTTTCAATCAGCAAGAAATTCATGGTTTCGGTTAGCTCTTTAGCACACTATGTTTACACTGTACAGTTAATTACCTTGTGTTTAAACACCAGTTGCCATGTTGTGCTAATGCAGTGCTAATTACCTGAAACAGATGAAGTTTACTTGCACGCACCAAATGTACTGAAAAAAGATTTTACTGCTTACTGAATGAGCAACTTCTTTTTACATCATGATTAATGAGTTAAATAGAAAGGAAGGAAATTCTTGATTAGCCAATATTTGCCTACCCTTAAACATGTTACTATACCATGAATTATGTCTTATAAAAGCACATTCTTAAATTAGCACTATCAACAGGGCAGCAGCAGAACATTGACATAATCCAACTGCTTGCACTTTGGCATCATCAGCCCATGACATACAAGATAACTCTGTAGTATCCAATGCCCTCAACGTCTGGCCCAAGTGACATTTCAGTTGAGGGGACTGGTTTCCAGGAACAACCATTTCTATTTTGGCAAATAATCATTTTTAGCCTTTTTTGATCTTGCTGGAACTTTCTGAATCAGCCCTGTTTATAGGCTGGTTTCACTACAAGCAGTTCATGCTTTTCCCAAGCACAGCTGTTCAAAGCTGTATCTTCTATCAAATTTTCAAACAACTGGTACATTAAAAAAACAGTGTACAACACAGGAGAAATATTGTAATGCTATTTACCTAAGAGAGCACATGTGTTTTGGCCAACGGCAGATATTTCATTACAGGCATTCTGAATATCAATTGGGATTACAACAGTAGCACTCTCTCTACATTATTCCAAGCTTTTAACAACTCTAACCCGTTTCAACACACCAGATATCCTACTGAGAGCTATTTCTCCCCCCCAACACAGGATAGGGGAGATTTTCCCCTGCTCCGGGCAGGCCCATGTTTCCCATCCATTCCTGAGCACAATTTCTCTTTTCTATTGTGAAGGATTTGCGGATTTTTTCTCAAAGTAGACATTGAGAAGCTTTTCCATAGCGAATAAAACAATAACATCCCTGACTTCTTTCACTGCTACCACTACTGACAGCTCTTCCACTAGGTGTTCAGTTTTGATAACAAAGATATTTCATCAGGTTCTTGAACCATACATTTTTACCCCTTAAATCATTCTAACAGATTCACTTCTTACCAATTTCCAGCTACATTTTCCTCACTCGTTGCCTCCCCTTTTTCCTACTCCTCAACTCCTCTCCCAGCTGTTTGAAAACCTGTCATTCCTGGCCTCCTCATTTGAAGGGGCACAACTCCAAACTGACTGTTTGCAGATTACATCGATACTTGCAGAAACATAGGTTTTCATTGATCCTCCTTTTGAAAGCCACATTGTCGCAACCTTCTCTGGCTGCCTCTTTATTTTGTTGTTGTTGTTGTTGATCCTGAAGATGGAAGGTATCAGTTTTATTCATGTGGCAGGCCAGCCTGAATAATAATCTTAGATCCTCAGGCTTCAAATGATTCAAAACATGAACTTTTAACTGGAGGGGAAGAAGGCTGCTTGGAAAATAATTCCTTTCTCCCAAAGGTTTGAACTTTGGATGCTTTTGCAGGGTGGAATGAGAGAGCTGCCAACTACCTACTGCCACTTCCACTTCTTATGTTAAGGCACTGCACCCCCATCACCCACATAACAGCAGTTTATAATCCTCACCTAGAGGCATTGCTCTTAAAGCACAACAGGAAACAGCAAGCCAGGCGAACAGTGCATGCGTGCTGCCTGGGAATAGAAAATATTTCTCGCCCAGCCCTTCCCTACTGAGCGGCGAGGCAGCAGAGTGCAGGAGCTGAGGATGTGTTTTTACCCAGATGACAACACGTCTCCACCACGCTGTGATGCACCTGCTGACGAACAGGGACACCCAGGGAGAGACCAGGTGTTGGGCAGCGCTGGGTCAAGGCAGGCCATGATACCTTTTATAAGTGTCACTACAGTAACATGTGTTCTTACCTACACCAGGAATGACTAATTGGGAGTGTTTATAGAAGGAGCCCAGCACCCAAGCAATCTGCCCTTTTGCCCAACAGCATCAGCTGCCTTCTCCAGAACTGGCAAACCCTCTTCCTTTTCCCGGCAGCGGACAAACACACACCCCAGCCTTCTTCAGCCTAGCTCCAGACACCACCTATTTCACAGCACTGAGAAAACACACACTGCACTGAAGTGCCTGCTTTGGACAACTATACTAAGAACTTTATAGATAAAGCAAAGCAATTATTTTCACATTAAGGATTCAGAAAGTGATTCAACCAATACACAAAGCAGCAAACTAGGAACTAACTTAAAAGAACAGGTCAAAGTTGCATACACCACGCTTATTTTATCCACCCATACCCAGTTCAGTTTAGCCACATCTACTAATTAAGTAAGGGATATTCAATAGAGCAATTCAATGTTTTTCATAATCATTCAGTTGGAGAAACAGGACAGATTGGGTAACTAAATTCACACATATTGCAACAGCCAGCTATTCCAATCACATTGCTATTACTTAATGCAACATCTACAGAAGGGGGAAAGGGTATGCTGTATTAGTAAAACAGCTTTCATAAAAATCTGCAGCAAGGTTCAAAACTTGTTTCTGTATTTTCCCTGCTCGTTGCTACTAAACACAGACCAAAAAAAAGTGTTTTCCACAAAACAGAAATTCCTTTCCTGCTAAGTAAAGAAAAAGCCTTACGGGTTATTAAAAAGCATTGTAATACTTTCCCCTGTACCCGTCAGTTGCGTCAGAAGAACAAGCCCTAAATGCTATTCAGGAAGCCACTAATTTGATTATCGATAATGCCACAATTTGCCTTCATGCAGATTGCCATCACTGTTCAAAGGAAAAGATGTTTCTAACTACTTACATCTCTGCTTTCCCCAATAATCCTTCTGTGCCATCACTCTTTCAACAGGCACCTCCTGCTTTGGCAAACTGCCATCACCTATACTGGGAAAAAAGCAGTTGTTCTTTAGGACTGGTGGGGCTCTTTTTATTATTTTGGGTTACTTGATAGTCATTTCCAAGTGCTGGACTGAAGACAGATATATGATTCATACTCTAAATCTATCCTCCATTTGGTAGGAAGGAGAAGTAGTGTATTTGTTTTTGACTATCATTGCAAAATCTATGTGGTGTGACAGAAGAGCTACAGAAGATCTTGTATTAACACAGACAGGACCACCCTAATGCATTAAGCCACTGTTCCCAAACCAGGCTGTAAGTATGCTAAATGTTTCCCTGTTTGGGAATACATGCACAAGCCAATGGGCTCTGAAATTCATATTTGTTCTCAGAAATTAGAGACTCCACTTGATTTACTAAAGACTCAGCCAGCATCTTCCTTCCAACACTGAGAGATATAAGATGACTGTTGCTATTCTTTACACTTTTTTAGCATAAATAACAGAGCTCTCAGAGCACCAGACAAAATTCGTCCTGTTAAGAGCTAGAAGCCTTCGTTTGTTTCAGGTCCTTCAAAACAAAGCGTGGTATTATTGATCCTTATCGGTTACAGTCTCTATTTAAGCAATGTTTTAAATCACTGGAAGTTTACATCCCAAATAATACACTACAACCACTTTGCCAGGGAAGTAGTCTAGAAAGCCAATTCCCATTTAGCCCAGAACGACCTCACTGAAGCAGAGATCACAGCTACTGGGACATTATCTGTCACATAAATTTCACCTCAACCAGCAGATTTATACCATAAAAGACAAAAAAGGATACAAAATACAAATTTCAACATCCTTTCCTATCCCTATTCAAATTTCTAATTATGACAAATTAAATTCCCCTGGCATCTCCATGAGTTAATATATTCCATGGTGAACATCTATTATTCCTTTTACATCTACTAGTCATTACTTTTAAATGAACTACATAGAAAGTCTTGGTAATTACCATCACACAAGAGCCCCATGAAATCTTTGTGTCAGAGATCTAGTTACCCAGCCTGAAGATAATACTTTAAAGCTCACTTTCCAACAGGAAGCTTTGCTTCACCTTTGAAGTTCATACAACTGGATTTGAGATACAGAGGGGGGAAGAAAGAGGAACAAAACCCCAATAAAACCTCTTTTAAATCTAAGCACAGAAATGAAAAATTGTATATCAAGTACTATTAAAAGAATGTAGTTCAATGTGTTCAACAGAAGTCAACACTAGGATCACAGCCAAACTAGATGATGCCACCCACTATGGACTATAGTATACACACACACCTCCCACAGCACATACCTCTAACAGAGGTGAACCAGGTTATCACAACTAAGCTGGTTAACAGCTAAAATACCTCCCATCAAGAGTTCTCTGAGGCTCATTTAAAAAAAAAAAGATTATATTTTTGTGCAAATGCTTATAAGGCAAGAATAATCCAAGTTAAACAACCAGCATTTAAGTACACTTAGGGATACTTAAATGAAAGATCCTAAGCAAGATTTTGAAGTATTGTCAATGAGATGATACTTTTAATGAAAACTATAAACCTATCAAAGAGACAAATAAGAAGGGTTGTTTACTGAAGTCTAGGACAGAAAGGTCTAGTAAAATTGCTATGGCAAATAAGGAGTCTTCAAAATTACTGGAATTTTTTTTAAGACAGGCACTGCTAATAAGGTCCTTAATACAAGCTTGTATTTACGAAGCTTCAAAAATAAGCAAATTAAAATTGTTTAATGTTAGCTAAGCAAGTCTATTCTATATTAACGTTTTCCCCCAAAAAACTCAGAAAAGTCAGCTACCACATTAGTTTCTCTGCCTTCACCAATAACAGATTAATTTTCTTTCCTATCCTCCTTCCGTGACACATCACTTACACCAAAAACTTCATAAAGCAGCACTACAGTTTAATTTTGACAAACACAAACTAAGCAGTTAAAGGCTGTCCAGAAACTCAGAAAAATCTAACTTCTTCCTATTTAATGCTTTTCTGAAGACTGAAATGAAGTGATATTTATAAGAAATTGAACATTTCCCCTAACAGAAAAAATAAAAGAAGTTAAATCAAAGCATAAAACAAAACATGCAATAACTCATAGAAGAACAATAAACAGTGCGTAGGAAGAGTCACTTTACTTTGCTACATATTGTGACATATATTCTTTTAAAAACAAGAACATATAGAATCACAAGGAGCTTTCCGCAAAGAGAATGAATCGCAGTTGCAGGACAGGCTCCTCATCCCTCTGGCCTGTTCACAGAACATTGTTCACAGAACATTGTTCACAGAATAATGCCTGTGCTCTGCTGGACTTCAGAAGGCAGGCATGCTCCCAAAAGGACTCCAGTGAAGCAACAAGCAGCAGCACTAGATTAAAAACAGAGCAGCAGCAAATCTGCTAAGTGTGAGACAGAAAACTAGCTAGCAAAACACGCCTGCGGTAGTTAGCGCAGCGCTTCCAAGCTGCCAGAGCTGGGAGCTGAAGCCTGTCAGCACTGAGGCAAGAAGGACTTCTGCCGTTCAACAAATCTGATGACATGCCTAGAGAGAGGTTGCTGCCTTGCCATCGTATCAGTGTAGCACTGTTCAATCGCTCTAGGTCAGATTTTATTTTGCAACAGAACTGCTTCTCTGAAATTCAAAGGAAGAGATATGGAGTGAGTATTGGTAATGTTAGCTACAAGTTGAGCCCAGAAACTTGTTCTTGATGTGCAGCTCTTCAAGAGCTCAATTTCAACACAACCTCGACTAACGTTTGTTTCCCAACCAACTGCAATACTACTGGTGAAGCTCCTCAATACTGAGGATTATACATGTTAGGAAAGCACTGTGAACAGAACTGTTGTAATAGCAAAAAGCTGCTTTTACCATATAGTCAACTCAAACTATGACTTTTTTTTTCCAGATTACTCACACACTTTCAATAACATACTTCTCTGCTCTTTGCAGTAGATTCAGACTGCACCAGAGGGTAATTTCACTAAAGAACATTTACTCCCAGTTGGCACAATGAGAACAAATGAAAATGCTAGCACATTATACTTTCTCCATTCATGTGTTCTTCTCCTATGAACTACTTTATTCTTGTTTCTTTGTCATTCATAATTGCAAGCAACAAGTAGCATCTTTTCCTTCCAAAACACTCAACATTAAACAGTTCTAAGGGACCTTTTAGTAGTTCCCTAATTCCCACAACAGAACAAAATAATAAAAAAAAAACCCACAACCAAATCTTCCCTCTCCCCCTCCATCACAGATTTTTGAGATTTAGCCATTTCCTGTATCATATATTGCCGACTTTAAAAAGCACATTCAAATACTTATTTTTCCAGGTAACTAGTTGCTGGCATCAAAATTACCCCAAAAACTAATTTGGTCATGAGTGAGAAGAGATATGCCCCAGAAAAACAAAGGTTTACTGACCTAGATCTGAAACTCCTGCAGTAAGGGATTTAGAAGTAAATACATTAAAAGCAGAGCATACTCAGAGGCAAACTTTTGTCACAGTCTAAAGCCAGCTTTTTCCACTCTTCTCTTCTAAAACTGCTATACTACCTGGCTGAAGCACTCTCTTCAGTCACCCTAATAAGCCAAAGGGAAGTAAAAAAAACACCGGTCCATTAGCAATCCTGAGCAATAAATATATAACTGCTGCGTTTGTTCTCTTTTAAAAGGGAGGAGAGACTAAATCGGAATTTGCTGGTGCTGCAGAAGTTCTGCATCTTGACAGAAAATGTTTTATTATTACAGAAATAAAACATCAAAAGCTTACACACAAATTACATCCTATCGAGAGGGTAAATGGTGAGGTAGAATATAAAACTATGCAGTACTGTAACTCTCTCCCTCTTATCTCAGTGGAAAGAAAAAAAAAAAAATCAACTTCCCATTAATCTGATGAAAGATTATCTAAAACCTCTGTGGATTAGTCCACAGTTGAAAATGCTGTCCGCATCACTGATTAAATTAAAGGTCACTATAAAATCTTTGGGTGAAATTTTGACTGAGTGACTTATAGAAAAGCATGTTTCCAAAATGAAGTAAAATAAGCTGCCTTGAATCCTAAATTAAAAAGGGCTTATCAGAATTGTATTACAGGCTCATTTTTCCCAACAATTCAAATGCACATCAATAAGTAAAACTGCCTACAGGTAACAAGTGAGCACTGAAGGACTTTTTTACATTTATGTTCATTTCACTAACAAAAAAATTCAGTCAATATTCACAGCAGCTGAGAAGTTAAAACAACCATTATACACCTTCATATGAAAACAGCAGAAAAGATACTAAAAATAAATATGCTTGTCCATATGAAGCTAAACACAGATACACAGATGAGCAGCACCAATTAATAACTCAAACTCTAGGTCCCCATGTAGAATGTAGTTATGAAAGGTCATTAAAAAAGGAATGGAATCTACAGATTTACAAACCATACCCCAGAGGTATCTAACTTTTTTTTTTCAGTGGATTTTCAACGATTCATCAAATCTTGTATTTCATATGTACAACCTTCATTCTAATTTCATGTTTTGCAGAAGATTAGCATGCAAGGTGCTTTAAGGCTTTTTTAACTGACAGGACAAAACATAGTACACAGTCATGGTTTCTTGATTTCTCAGAGATGTTTTCAAAATTAGAGAAGGCTGGTTTAATAAAAAAGGACTAAAGCATTTAATACTTAAAAGTATTTAGGTTTGGACCAAGCACACATCCCTAAGCAGCAAGGTAGTAACTTCAAAAAAAACCCAAGCCAAAACAAACAAAACAAAACAAAAACAACAACAAAAAACCACCAAACAGCTACAGAACCATGATGGACCAGTGATGCCACATATTCCGGAAAGTCACAATGGCAGAGCAGAAAAAAGGCACAGCAAGGGGGAATCTTTCCACTCAACCTCTCACAGACCAACTCAGACAAGGGGAGTATCTTTGCAACACTGCACGTACTCAATGAGCCCTCTTCTCTGCCAGCAAAGTCCTCACAACTTCATGTATACAAGTGTCAGCAGGACTTTTTGCCATCCTGCATTGTCACACATTTGTGAATGTGTCTTTGCACGCATATTGGGAATGGATAGGTCAGTAGGTTTCAGCTAAAAGAAACTTCCTATGTTGTTGTCTACAGAAAGTTACTCACACTGACATCTGTTGGGTTTTTACCAAGGTAAGTTCAGCCAGAAGCAGCAGCACATTATCTCCAGCTCTTCTAATATAGCCAGGTCAGTGCTGTTGCCTTTGCAACCACTCTAGACCCTGTGAGAAGCGCAAGAAATACAGAACTCCTTGTAGAAATGTAGATGACTTCAGGTGCCTAGGACCTTGGCATGCCCCAGGCAAAATGCAGTCATTATCCAAGGATTATCTGGTTTCTGATCTTTCTCATCTCCCAGCTCTGGTGGTACTTTTCCAACTTTTGGATCCCCAGGCAGTTGGCAACAAAACAAAACAAGAACAACTAATCAAAGCAAGGCTACTTTCAGAACGTTTAAATTGTCTATGGGAAGGAGGAGTGCTACATCTTCATTTAATACAAATAAAAAAGTATTCATACCTAATTAGAAAGGTAGTTGTACTTAACACATGAAAATTAATTAGCCTAAGGTACCTGAAGATACATAGCAAGTTACAACTATTGACATAGGGAACTACTGTTAGAGAGCACGTTGATTATATTTGCTTACTTCCTTCCATCTCATCTACCTAAGGAAAGCAAAAAGTGTCTTTGATAAATGCAGAAAATGCATTCCAGATAGAACAGAACAGGATTTCTCAGATGTTTTTGCAAGCATAATCCCCAGAGGGTCCAAAGGACAGAAAAGCTTAGGAAAAGGTCAATAAATAGGACTTCATAACATGCAAGTCTTTTCAAAGTTGCAATCGAGTTTGAGAAGTGGTGGGTCAAAAGTAATTCAAAAGTAATTCAACCCAAAAGTTAGTCTGTTCTGCAAGGTTTTTTTTAAACAATTGTTCCTAGCACTTAAGAGAGGCAATCTTGCCAATACCTGTATGCCATTCATTGAGTAGTCTTGCCTGTCATTGGATTCCATGAAAAATTAATGGAGAAAGGTATTACCAGCACTTCATGCTACCTGGAAACTGCAAAGGCAAGAAACATAAATCAGCACCACATGAACAAAAAAGCTCTTCATGATCTGATTTTGGAAGGAAATGGCTTATGGACTAGATTTCCAGACCTCTCTGAAAGCCCTGAGCAGGTAATCATGTTATTTTGAGATTCAGTATTATTAGGAGGGTGAGAAAAATTTTGCTTTAGCTTACCTTACTGAAGAGTAGTGTTCACACAGCACTTCGAACAAATAAGATCACACAGAATTACTAACAACTTAAAACAGCAATAGCAAAGACTAAGAACCAAGTTAAAGCAGCTGAAGAATCACATAACCCATCTTATTCTAGCAACAAGTGTGCAGAGATCATAAACTACTAATAATAGCTTCTACGCTTTAAATTCCTTTAACTTATAATTCATAGAAGGATCCATAGAAGGTTACCAAAATGTAAAGCCAGCTCTGAAGAAACCTTGTCCTAAGAATAGCAGGAAAACAAAATGTCAAACTCAGAATTGGTGAGTACCAGACATCTCTCTCTGCTTAAGGCAACATTCATCTCATCTCATTCAGATTTATGTTCAATTCAAATACCTAGAAACTAAAATGCAAAAGTTCAGCAGCATTGTAGCTTTCCAACTGGAGGACGCAGTGCAGAGTGATGAGGACAGGAGAACATCCAAGATACTGAAATTTTCCCAAGACTGAAATGGAACCTAGATGGCCCCTAACAATCTGAGTTTTTCCCATGCTAAAGACAAAGTTTTTGCTTATTAAAAAAAACCCACAAAACCAAACACACAACACAGAAACACTGTCAACCTCGATGAGCAAAGATACTAAGTGAGTCCCAATTAAAAAAAACTTAGGACAGACAACGGAGACTTTCCCAGCTTCCCAACTAACTATCAAGACAAAAGGGGTCTCGGGGTTTTTACAGCTTGTCAAAAATCTTCTAGAGCCTTGCAACTGTCATATACATTTCAGTATAGTCTCTCAAAGATCAATTTTTGCATTAAAGAGTGGTTTAAGCATTTTATGATTAAAAATACTGGACTATGAGAGAGACAGACACAAAAAAACCCCACTCAAGTGCACAGGGCTGAAGCAACCATAGAATTCCTAGTCATTCTATTACAGTACATTCAAATATTTTACAAAATCCACAAAAGTATTAAGGCAAAAGAAGTAGAAGTATTTTGCAAAAGCATCCACGTCTGTGTTCTCATTTAAATATGTGTTTTCTTATTTTTCACACAGTATTTATAACTCTAAACATTTCAAAGTGTAACCTTATTGACACGTTAGCAAGAATCTTCACTGGACTTCATTATCCAAAACATGAAAGAGGTCCCTGCTAAAAACAGGCTACTAAAATCAAAGCCACTAGCTTGATTTGCATTCCCCTCCATTTCTTGCATTAGACACAGAACAGAGCAATAGTTAATGGATCAGTTTAATATATGAAAGCTTTCTGGTGGTTTGGTTTTGTTGGGGTTTTTTTTTATTATTTTCTCCCCAAGAGGGATTGAGGTAGCTCCTATTTCTAAAAGCTGTGATACATTTTAATTGCAACATATGATAGGTCAATTACAGATTGCCTGACCTTAACAGCTGCTTTACAGGCTTGACTCTTACTGAAATGAACTGAGTCAGAAAATGATGAGCACCTCCCACAACATATTTTTTTAATCCTAATTGCTAAGAAACTATGGCAGGTAGATACATGAAAGAAAACGAGCCTCGCTAGCAATCTGAATTAACAGGATCATTTTACATAAAAGTAGATATCAAGACACTGTATTTCTCATAAAGAAAAAGAAAATCAGTATACTGTGATGACAAAGTGAGGTACTTAGGCACCTTAAAGCCCTTTTGTTCACACCCCTAAGCAACAAGCATATGAGTGGATCCTTCCTACTCTGTTTTTCTCTCTCAAAATGTGGGTGGGGTTAACACACCTAGAAAGATAATTTGTCATGTGAATGCTCTCAAAAAAAAAGCAACCAAAATAAGATTGGGATGAACACAAACAATGCTCTCCTCTCCTTTTTTTGTTTAGCAGCATGCATCTACCCCAACATAGTCTTTCACTATGTGAATCAGGCCACAAATGTACAAGAAAAAAAAAAAAAAACAAGAGGAAAAAAAAAACCCACACACCTCTCTAAAAGGTTTAAGTTAGTTAACAGTTTTCTGAACTTTTCAGCACTCCTTGAAAAGTGTTCTCACTGCCTCTGGTGAGAAGTAGTTTCCAAAGATCAATAACGCAGGAAGCAACACAGACAGCCATAACTCATTCTCTCTCAGCTCAGAAAGCAATTATTTGTTCCTATATGGTATAATTCACTCATATAGCATGCAGACAGAGACAGGTCCTTATCTTAGTGGAAAGTAGACCTCAGGTAGACTAGTATGAAGGGACAACATCTGTAAATGAAATCATTCCTCCAGGCCTCTTTATCTGAGAGATGCACATACTAAATTTACATATGGAGCTGTAAAACATGCACACAGATCTCACTTTTGCAAATGTTAATCAACGTAGTTGTCTCCAGGAATTTAATCCGACAACCCCACAGGCTGAAAATGAAAGGGTCAGAAGGTGGGTGTCTTGTGGCAATACATACTCCAACTCCCTAGCTGCCTGCTGAATTCACAGCACAATATGAAGAAAAGACCTTAAAAAAATTTTTTTTTAATTAATTTTTCAGAAGAACCCCAGTTCCACTTTAAATTCAAGTAGTATTCATGCAAGCTCTCTACTGTCAGTCTCCTTTGCAGTTACTTCCTTGTAAAAAAGGGCTAAAATCTTCCCTTTCGCATCCTATGATATTTGCTATTCGATAACCAGGTATTATCAGTGTTATGTTTGTCCAGCAAATACCTTTCTGCACTGTAAAAGTTTCTAATATTGCAGACAGAAATAACGTCTACAGTCTTAACTACTTGATAGAATAGGTAAGAACGAATGCACTCCACTGTATGTGGGTTACATTTTGTGCACGCACATGCACTGAAAGTGTCATTAAAGTAGCTTCAAGGAAATGAATTTTAGGTCATCAATTTTAAGGTCTTGATTTGCTGAGAGATAAAAGAACAGCAAAAGCCACCAGATGGATTCAAAAGGGCAAAGGGAAGTAAGTGTCTTTGAGCCATATCCTGCCTTGTTCAATTACAGTATTATGCAGGCAATACTAATTTTAGGCATACGGCAGTGTTCTTGCCTACATGCTTAATAAATCCACCATGCATTTGTTTATCAAATAGAGTCAAGCAGCTATACAAGCTGAATTACATACGCTGTTAATAAGTTTGTGAGTACAAACATACTCACTTCCTCATACATCACCATACACCAGGGGTGTGGCTGTTTAAACGAGGCTTTTAATTGCTGAGAGAGAGAAAGAAATTTGCAGGACAGCCAACCCATAGCAGTTTTCATTGGTAAATATACTGCTTAGGGCATCTGGATGCAAGAAGCAGATTTTTAAAAATATATCCTGAGAAAGTAAAGTACTAAAGCAACACTCATGGTACAGCACAGCAATTTACTCATTTTTATCATTTTAATGGTGAAGTTTAGCTTGATAGAATAATAAATAACTAGCTAGAATTTCTAAAACCTGGCCAATAAAAATGAAACTGAAAAGTTGTCCCAACTCATCAGAAAAGCAAAGGTTCATAAAATCTGTTCAATACTCAAAAACAACTACCAATCCACATCTCAAAGCTGCATGACAAAAGAAATGGAGATCCATACAACCAAATATTTATGCTCTTAAATACAACACACCTCTAAACTGATCTTTTCAGACACTCAGAGTTTTCTACAACTGTTAGGCACAGATCTTCAGCTTGCCTGTAACCTCTAGGTAGTTTTAAGGCATCTTGGAAAACTTGGCCTGTTGTCATAAAGGGAATGATAACTGGAATTACAAAACAGGAGACAGTTTGTGTGCACAGCTGGTCCTTTCTCCATCCACGCCTCTTGTTATTCACTAAAATAACATACAAATAGAATAGTAGCAATTTTATTCCCCCCCTCAAAATACTTCTGTGAAGTTGTCACGTGTTTACTCAGAGGGTTTATTAAAGACCTGGCAAAGCCTTTATTAACTAGCATATTTTTCAGTTGACAGACATTTAGGATTATCTTCCCCTTAGTTCTTTCCCCTTCTCCCAATTCATTTGTTTAATACTTCAAGTCAAGTTGAAAAGGAAGAAGTGTGAAAGTGATTAGACAAAAAGAACTGCTACTGAGAAGGTCTTACAAAGATAAGCCTTATCAAACTTCACAGCAGCTACAAACAAGAAGAAACTTAAGGATCAGTTTCATTTACCACCAAAATACATTTATTTATGCGTTCAACCCCAAACATTACACAAGAGTATTAGGAAAGAAAGTGAAGCCCCTTCGGGCAACAGAAATGACAGATATGTATTAAGCAAGCAGAATGGAAATACCCAGCTTGGAAGGCATCCAGAGCAGAAATCTTCACCTTGCATTGGCCACTTCGGCACAGGGAGACAGGAACAAGAGGTGGGAGGTGACCGGTGGACAGGGAGCAGGGGTATGGGAATGCTATGGGAATTCTGTGACTCGGTTGTGAGATTATCGTTCCCAGCCTCAGCTAGAGGATGCTCCCTGAAACATGGCAGAGCCCCGCACAGGCAGGTTCTTGATACTCAGAAGTTTCAGAAGAGAAGGTAATACAACATACTGCAACTAGAAGCCAAGAGGCAGAGAACACCAAACTTAAGATGACAACTTTCACTGTCTGCTTTTAGTATCACATGTTAAGCAATATTTCCCTATCAAGCTACCACAATCACAAGTGTGTGAGTATGACTATTGCCCTTCCTCTCAAAGAAGCCTTATTCTTTGAGTCTGTCTGGGCTCATAAAACAGACATTTTTATTTCCTCAGTCTTAATCCTGACTTCCAGTGAAACAAAATTATTTTTGCACCTTTCTATTTAATTTCAGATCAGAACTTCATTGCAGCTCGTGACAGCTTGCATCTACATTTCAGTGCTCTGTCATCTGCTTTGAAACTCCCAGTATCAAAGGACAGAGCAGCTTGATTTGTGCTCATACTTTTGCAGTCCTATTTTACAACTGAAGTATGATTTAAACAAAACACTTGAAATCCAGAGTAAAATCTACAGTCTTACAGCTCTCAGTCCTCTGCATAAGCTACCAAAACCCAATATAGCAATTTTTCAGACTCAAAAGAGATCCTTTAGAAGAGCACCCCAATTCCTGAATATGCGTTTTCATACTCTTTTAAGAAATCCTCTTTTAAGTTTGACCATCCCATCTTCTCACAGCTTCAGGATAACAATCCTGCACTGACAGGATAAGTGGTCCAGGACATGCAATACATTCACCAGCACTAAGGGACATTCTTCTGCAATGTTGCTGTCATCCAACACCAGTGGGGTCAGAGAGCATAACAGTTTATAAACCACAGAGACACTAGGTAATGAATATTAAAGCCCAGTTCATACAACGATTCATTTGCGCTACCGTTCTGGCCTTTATGGGCAAACACCACTGTTTACTGTGTTTTATTGATCTTCTGTTATCCTTTGTCTATCAGTCGTCTTGCCTTTTAGAACACTAACTTAACTGCTGTGCTACATATTGATTTGGACTGTGCACAGCAGAATAACACACCTTGCTGTTCGGAAAGGAGAGAGTTAAATAGAAGAGAAAGATAACGAATAGAGAGCTAGGAATTTTGAGGAGCAGGAAGGCAAGACAGGCAAGATCAGAGAATAAACCCTTTTTTACCATTATATTCTCATGTCTCTCCAAAGACACTAACCATCAGCTTCATCAGAGATAATAGTTCTGAGTACCCAGAGAATAAAGATGACTGGTAAATAATCCGACACCTTAGAATTCCTCTCCTCGCAGGGGGTGAAGCAGGAAGAAAAAACACCTGCAAAACTTAGAGGGACTACAGCACACTGCAGATATTTCAGCCACTCTAACCTACTCTGTTGTCAAAACTTGCTCCTCTGTTTCCTCTCTCCCAGGGTTTCCAACGGGGGCAGGACTGGCCTTGGCTAACACAGGAAGTTTTTAAGCAACTCTTCTCAGATGCCTTAATTGAGCAATTTCAACTTAAGGCACTTGCTTTTTATTTTCCAGAGATACTGGTCATCAAGGACTCCATTAAAGGAAATGGCGATGCATCTGTTAATCAGGTCTTAAAAGGGATACCTCCATAGCCCTGGGGATCCAAAAGAATTCATTACTGTAACTGCCTTGCTCCACAGCAAGAAACTACAGAGAAGGCAGGTAGCACAGGAACAACAACACAGGCAAATACTGCATGACAGAACTGGTCTGATTGGAAGCCTTACACTACATTGCACGTATTGTTACTATGCTTGCCAAAGAGAGGGGACTTTGCTCTGTAAGCATACTCAAAACTCATGAAACTAAGTTAGCATATGGCAGCCTCCAGTGCAAAATTACTCCGATAAAGGACTTGTGTGAAAGAACCTAAATATCACCTTAAAAGATTTAAAATTTCATTTGCCAAGTAAATAGGTACTTTTGGATGTACACCATGCAAAGCTTGGCCCAAATCCAAGCAATTCCCTTTACTTCCAGTTCGTCTCAAGAAGATGATACTTCAGTGCTAACTCTCCAGGAGGTTAAATTTCAGTCCTCACAATGCTCCTGAGTGAACAGGCACACAGAGGCTAAAGCCGTTGGGTGAAGTTAAGTGTTCCTAGCCAATGCAATCTTCATGGTTTGTTGCTTTAGGCTGGAAATGGGATCTTGACCAATAATTATTAACTTTCTGCCTTCAAACTGCTGGGCTTGCCATGTTAACAGAAGCTTTAAAAAGTTAACCTGTCCAAGAACAGATAATTCACAATTCTGACAAGAACAACGGGTCATATATTTTTATGACACAATAATTGGGATTCTGTCCCACACATACAGAAAAGAAGCTGAATTCAATCACTTGTAGCACAAACCCCCCCCCACACCCAAACCCTTTACTTTGTGGATCCAAACCATTTACCACAATCCTCTACAATAATGAAATGAGTGGTACACTTTTTTTTTTTTTACATCAGCAATCAACAACAGCTTTACACATACCATAACAATATGCATCAGCGCACTGAAGGAATAAACACAGAATGGGGAATACTAACGGATCATCCTAAAGCTTTCACTATTTACTGCAGTGCCTCTGAAGGCCTTACATCTTGCTCTTACACTAGAGAAAGATTTCTGAGGGACAGACAACACTGTACTTTGCAGTTTTGCCTTTGCTCCCTAAAAGTTAAATACTGCTTTTCCTCAAGCTATCTATGATTGTGTTACTCAGCTGAATTTAGAAAAATTATTCCCAGATTGCACTTATCTTCAAATTTGCAGTTTCTATTCCAGCCTGCACTAAGAAAAAGATTTTGCAAATACAAGCTCGTTTCTGTATTCCATGTCCTTTTCCAGTAAGCCTAATGAAGATGCTGCCTCCCCTACAGACCTGTGCAATAGAGTCACAAAGCAACAATAGAAAACACTTAGAATTAGTGAAGCATCAATAGAAAATACTTAGACAACTGTCTCCGTGTCACAAATTTCATCAATTTCTCAAAAATACAACATCCAGACAGGAAATAGCATATCTGAGACAGCAAGAGACATCAATGAAAAGATCCCAAGCATGGAGAAGCCTAGCAGGCCTGGAGTTTGTGCATTGTTTCCCACCAGTTGAGTCTCAGAAGGGTTCTCCAGAGGACCTCTTTAAAAAATAATAATTAAAAAAATATTCCTGCCTAACCTAATTGAGCAATCTCATTTTTCTTCCTCTCCTTCATATCCTTTCCTTCCCTCAACACTAATGCTTAATTCCACAGCATATACAGTTGTTTGCTTATTTCTCAGAACATGGATCCAGCCTTCCACTAGGAAGAAACAGCACAAGCTGTCCATGCCTTCACATCAGGATGGTTTGAGAACTATGAAGATGCACCACTCTGCTTGCTGTAGTCCTTTCTCCCATCACACTGATCAATTCATGCTTCTAAACACCAGCATTAAAGTACTTGTACATGGCATACTAACTGACAAATCTCCATCATAAAACAAAAGGGAGATGAAGATGGAACTAAGGTAATTAAATATCCTGTTTTAACAGTATGGTATACCAGAAAGCACGTATCTGGTACACAGAACACGCAGCATTTTCTGTCTTCAAAGTACACTGCTAAAAATCAAAACTAAAAGCCCATACGAGACCTTTCATTACAGAATAGATACTCCTCTTGAAAAGCTGATTAACATGGTTTCTGTAAATCCACAGACGGGATGCTTGAGTAGATACCTACAGACACAAACACCTACGTCAAGGCCTCACACATACATAATGAAAGCTAACACTACCTTACGAACAACATACTTCAACAGAATTAGTTCACGTAAGTACTGCTTTTTTTATATGAAGACTTCTTGTGCACTATGTCACATTGTAAATGTGGTCATTTTCATATGAAACTGCAAACTGTGTTTTCTTAACCTAACAAAACTTTGGTGAGCTACACAAAGCTATGAGCTATAGCCATAAGAGCTGCAGATACTGTCACAGGGCAAGAAAGAAGAGACTACTCAGTGGGAGCAAGCCTTCACGCCAACTTAGCTTTGTAAAAGTCAGGAAGAGGTTAAAATAGCTGAAAAACACTAATAATCAAAAAGGCACTTGGAATAAAAGTTTTTTCTGCACACAGAAAGTAGTGGAGAAGAGAACTAGACTGCAGGAACCAAGTCTAATAAAAATCAATAAAGGCACTAAACTGCTCTCCATCAAATTCTAAGTCTCTCCTTTGTCATGATGCCTCAAAAAAGCTTAATAATTGTATTATTAATGCACTGAAATCATTGCCTGTTCATATTGTCTCACTGTTTCCTTCATTTAGTCATCTGTTGTCTCTTGAAATATAAACTCTTTAGAGAAAAGAGCATCTTTTCCAATCATTGTACAGCACCTTGGAAAACGAGGAGTGTTTCATGAGTAGGGTTCCTAGATGTCACACGCCAGTATAAATATGTTGTCTTCCCCAGCAACATTAAGTGAAAGTTTAAAATACAATAAACAACTTATTTGTTTATTAGCTGGAATTTTGAAATCTGACAATGGTGTTGCCCTACAAGTAGCTTGGGAGTTACTTTTATGCTTGTCATTTCTCCTCTAGGTATTGCAGAATCACAACATAATTTATGTTGAAAGAGACCTCTGGAGCTAGTCTGCTCCAACCTCTTGCTCAAAACACGGTCAACTTGTAGCCTTACGTCAAGGAGAGGACACCAGGAATAAGGTCAGTTGCATGCAGCATTGCAAGTTTGGTTCTGACCGTCAGAGATCTTGGGCCATCAATGCTAGACAGTATATCAAAGTTTATACAACTTTGTATGGAGGCTTTTCTTTGAACAGGTCTCTCACTATCTAGCAGGCACAAAGCCAACACTGCCTTACTTAACTCCCTCATTTGCCCTTTAAGTGCTGCATTCTTCAGCAGTCCTGACACATGGTATTGTTCTCTCAGTATTTCACTGTTCTACCATCCTCCCCTTGAAATCACAACTCACCCCTTCTAGTGTCCACTTTACATTACCTAGAGTAAGAAAAGTCATTGTTCATCCCCTTTATTGGGCACATGTGGCATCCTTACGCATTTCCAGAGTTGATTTCTACTCTGAATACATTACATCTCTTCTAATATCAAGTACAGACTCATAAAGGCTCGCAGTATTAACTCTTATCTTTATTTCTCTAATCTCTAAGCCTACATTACGCTCTTATTTTCCAACATACATTGCCATCTGATTGTTTCATTTAGGGCAGTAAGGGCTTCTAGAACCTGATGCCTTTATTCAAGGGTAAGCGTTTTAGAGCACACTGAATTAACATTACTACTTACTGTGGACATCTGACACCACAATTTCTGGCTTACCAAAGGAAAAGAATAAAAGTCCAGAGATTTCAGGGACTTTTCCAAGCTCCAAGACTGTGTTTAAGACCAGAATTTACTTACCCTCCTCTTCATTCTTTTGAAACCTACAATTTATCCTAATAAAAAGCCTTTATTTTTCTTCCGCTCCTGGGCAGGTATCAGCTACACTCTGCGCACTCAGCACCACAATTTACTTATCTCATGGGCCGTAACAGGCTAAAGCTCAGTCCTTGATATCGCACAGGGAACGGGACAGGGGAACAACAGCACGTGAAACATATCCTTACGTATGTCCACTGCCGTGCTTGTGACTGGTCACCTGCACACTCGAACAATGTAAGGTTGGTGGCCTTTCAGACATGGTACAAGAGATTGAGTTCGCACAGAAAGGCGAGATTAGAGCAGCACAATCTCCAAATCTATCAACTAAGAAGCTATTAGAATACAACAAAGCATCTTCAGTCCTCTAGCTACATGATTTTAAGTTTATTTCAGTTACATTAACCTTTTGTTTACTAGATAAGTTTCCCTATCTCCCATTACTTTGTTTACACATCTACCACAACAGGGAAATTACTGCCATTATACATTCTGCCTAGGTTTCCTGCTCCACATTCTTTACTTTGTAATACAGTTGTCTGACAAGTTCTTTAGTTACCAACAACTAATTAATATGCTATTAATATCTGAAACTACTAAGTGTTGTTTTCATGCAAAAAGAAGTAGGCAATTAATGTATGTACTTTATTGGGCTGTGTCCTTCTTCCAGTTTTCACTTTGGATTTCATTAACTAATTTTCTTTTCTGAAATAAAAGCAATACAGGTAATTTAAAGAAGTTCTTTGCATGGACCAAAAGCAAAGGTCACAGGAGAAGTACTCAGCTTACCAATACAATTCACAGGGGTACCATACCCCAGGAGAGTCCAGTATAAGACAACTTTGAGCACAGAATTGCCTTCTTGGTCTTTTGCTCAAGAGAAAGCGCCTTACCCTGCCCTGCCTTAGAAACGCTACCTCAGACCTCAGCACCTAGTTGGAGTGTTAATAATATGCCACCCACAACAGCACAGCTTGTTGGATCAGCTTTGAAGTCAATCAGGACAATAACCTCTCATATATCACAAAAGAGCATGATGTCAGAGTCTTTAAAAGTCAATTGTAACATCAGAAACATTACTTACGTTTGCTTAAGTTAAAGTGCTTTTACCTCTAATTTAGCACATTTTCAATTCAGAGAAAATTGAAACAGGATACTCACACTGCCTGAATTTTATTCAGAGTTTAGGAACGTGAAGTTATTTTAAAATTCAAAAAAAAAAAAAAAGCTACATCTTCTTGTAAAAAAATACGCCCCTGAGACTGCGAGCCTGCCTTGTTCTTCCCGAGTTATGCAGGCAAGATCATCTTGAAAGAGGAGTTGTGTGAAGACAGAGGAGTATGACAAAGCATCTTAACAGAAGATAATCTTACAGCACTGAAGTCTTACACTAATTTATCTTACAGTCACAATATGAAAGTTACATATAAAAGTTTAAATTAAACTCAGCTGTATACTTAACTCCCCTAAATTATGGACAGGAGTTCCTTAAGACATTTGCGGACAGATACAAATCATCAAGAAGTTGAGCACAGACGTTTAGAAGGAACTTTAGCACATGCTGAAGAGACACGGTAAACAGATTTAGACACCGAACTGCAACAGAGAGGTAAAATACAAATGCTACTGAGAATTAAAAAAGCAGCAGAAACTAAAGAGCCGACACCTAGGACAACAGAGAAGGAAACAATTTTAGGAGACAGAAAACCTCTCGCCTTCGATACTAAAAGGCAACTGGAAATCCTCCCCCCAGTTCCAGCAAGAATAAACGTTACCGCCGTTTCCCTCTGCCGCTGGTTTTTAAGCTATGACTTCTACTTCAGCAGTGCTCCTGCCAAACTGCATACCCCACCTCAGCCAAACCTTTCTCCCAGTTACACTGATGGAAGGGGGAAGTAACTCCATCCCGCCGAACCCTGCCCGACAGTAAAAATAAATCCTGCATCCAGCCCCGTCCGTCTGACCCGGCCGCCCCGGCCCAGGCACGGCTCACCCCCAGCCAGCCGCCCCGCAGCCCCAGGACCCCCCCCGACCCCCGCCGGGCTCCCCGCGGGCCGGACACCCCCACCGGCGCCCGCCGGCCCCTCACGGCCGCCATCACCCCCCGCCCGGCCCCGGCCGCCCCTCGGGGCGCCCCGGGAGCCGCCGCCCTAGGCCCGGCCCGCCTCCGCCTCCCTCCGCCGCCGGACACCCCTTCCTTCTTCCTTCCTGCCCCCAGCCCCGCGCAGACCGGCGGGCTCCCCCGCGCCTCACGCCGGGCGCTGCTGCTGCTGCTGCTGCTGCTGCTGCTGCTGCGGCAGCGCTTCCCTCCCCGGCGGCTGCGGCGAGGAACGCGGGCGCTGGCCCGGAGCGGGCCGAGTCGGCGCGGCGGGGCCCGCCCTGCCTCGCTTACCTTATCCGCGGCTCATGGCACTGCCCGGCGCGGCCCCGGCGTCCCCCGGCCCGCGCCACCAGCGCCGCGCCGGGCGGCAGCAGGGCGGGGGAGGAGAGGGAGGAGAGGCGGCGGGGCTGCCCGGCGCCGCCAATCCGGGCCCCGCGGTGGGCCGGGCCTGCCGGAGCCGCCGCAGCGCCGGCCGGAGGGGCGGGGAGGGGCGCGGGGCCCGCCGCGGGCGGCGTGAGGCGGGCCCGCGGCCTGGCAGGGAGAGGGGAGCGGCGGGCGTGAGGGCCCGGGGGGGGCGGCGGCTGCTTGGGGCTGCAGCGCTCCGGGAGGGAGCGGCCGGGTCGCCCCGAGAGGGAGGAATCGCCCCTTGCCCTCGGGCGGGCAGCCCGCTGCCAAAGTTTCAGGCAGCCGGTAAGAGGTGACGCGAGGAAACGCCTCCCCAGACCGAGGAACCACTCGAGGAAATAGTAAATGGCCAGCACGGGGACTGTGGAATTACATCCTCTCCCGGTCGCTTGGAAGACGTCCATGAATAACAAGTGTCCCCGGTGGAAACGAGGGTGGGTTCGTGAGGCCGTCCTCTGCCGCCGGTGTTGGCGTTAAACCACCCAGTTCCTCGTTTCTGCCTTGACCACGTTTATCGGCAGCCGGTTCCAGGAAACGCTGCGTTTGCTTGGGGTTTGTCTTATAACCCGTATGTGTGGGGTTTGCAGGGAAATGTTTACTGCTGTCATGTCTGACCAAATCGTTTTGTAGACGGAGCTGCTGCCGGCGGGAAATGTATATGCAAGCAGACAAAATAAGGCAGTTAGGCATCGAGACGTCATACAAATGGCCAAAAATTACCTGTTGCCCAAACAGCTAGGCAGTTATCCTAGGAAACATACCATGTCACAGGTCATTTTATTTACCCTTCATATTTCCCAATTTGAAGCAGACTGAGAAAAAAAATTCTCTCTGTCAAAAGGTTGTTCTCCCAATAATGGTCTCATGCAATAAATTACAGCTTTACCACTGCTTTGACCCTTCACTTAATTGCTCGTGCTTCGGAAGACGGCTAATAATGAGATTACAACATCTACACTGGGTCAGATTGATGTCAGCCTTAGCTACCCAGGTTTCTTTAGCTACCCCGTGGATTAATTTGGCTGTGTCGATTCTTTTCACTTCTATTTACCTTAACAATTCCAGTTTGAATTAAAACATGAAGAATCCTACGAGATCTTTCCGACTCTATTTCATACCGTTGTTCAAATTTATGATACTTTATGAGGTGATGAGGCAAAAGTTAATTTATTTACTAGCCAACATTTGGTGGGATATGTGAGCAGAATTTAAATTGCTCCAAACTAGCTAATGCAAAGAGTTAAATATACAATATTAATTTTCAAATAGTTTACTATCTTACTTACAGCTATAGCTCAGCCAAGGTTTGGGGTCCTGTTACACTAGGCATTCTATATATGGTAGGTAGTAGGTTTTGCAGTGTAGTTCAAAAGTAGGTGCAGGTAGCAGTCATCCTGCTTCTCTCTTTACTTTTCAGGGACAATTCGGTGCTCATGGAAGTGAATTATCACCAGGCATCTTTGAGTTCTTCAGGGCTCTTAGTAGCTATTTTTAAAAATGGGATTCCTGCAGGTAACTCTAAAACCAGAGGTACTGGGAGTGGTCAGCACCCAACAAAATCTGCTTCAGTGAGGAAAGGCCTGAGCTCACCAAATGGAGGTCCAGATCCTTCAAGAGATCAGATGTCTGAGCAGTAAACTCAGCAGTCTTAAGTCTCCCTGAGCTGAAGGAACCCAACAAAAGACTGCATTGTGTGAGCATCACTGCATCACCTTTGTTTATTCTGCAGTCTTTTTTTAATTAAAAAGACAACATTATATTTTATATATATGTACAAGTGTATTCAATCATCTAGGATAGGTTTCTTTTCATAGCTGTCGTTGTATATAGGCAGACCTTTGAATCATTGTACAAAGCTGATGTTAGTGTTTCCAAAGTCTGAAGGTAAGATAATGGTTGTTTTCTTAACAACAGGTTTTCCACACAGGAACAGAGACTGTGCCTGAAACTGTGACTGACGGGTTGTTTTTAGCTGTGTGAAACTATAAACAATTCACTAGAATATCTGAAGCTTTTTCTGCCCTCTGTTTGCACCTAACTTAGGCAACATATGGCCTAAAAGGCCTGACCTCAAGAGAAATATATTTGTGCCTGAAGTTAGGTGCTCAGCAGAGGCTTCTTCCATACAGTGATACATGCTGAGCAAAGGCTAGAGCCAGCCACTGGGAAAAACTAAGCATGAGCTGTGTCTGACCAGGTTACCTGCCTCTGAGCTTCGTGGTGTATATGGCCTCTTGGGAATCCTCTTCTAAAAGCAAGTCCCAGTCAGATGGAAGAGTGAAAAAGGAAGAATCTCTGAATTTTTTAATCACTCAGTGCTGTAAGACTAAATCCTTTTGTTGGATAATTTATCTTCCACCCATCCTGCAAAAAGACAAGAGAATAAAGTAATGCTTGTTTACTTTTAATATTTCAGTATCCTATGTATAAATATGCAGTCATTCTGAGAAACGATAGGCCTGCAGGTTCTAGAAATAGGTATCTATAGTCAGGAGCTGCTTTTGAAAAAAATTACTTTAATCTTTTGGAATATGTGAGGGAGACATTTAAATGCCTTTTAAAAGCAGTGCTTGAGCAGGCTGTAAAATAAGAAGTAATATTTCTCTCCCAGAGCTACTGTGAGGCTCAGTTCATTTCTCTGTAATGCCCCCATCAGAAGTTCACAGCTCAGGACAGTTTAGATCTTGTACTTTTTTGAGAAAAGAACATGAGATTTGGGTTTCCACATGGTTTTCACGAATCACTCATTGCCGTCAGATCTCCTGGGGAAGACCCGAGAACTGCAGGACAGGCCTGCTTGCAATTTTCTGCTGAGAAGCTTTAAAAGGAATGAGGCAGCAGCTGTGCCTGAATGCGTGAATCTTGGCATACGTGGTTTTGTGTGTATGTGTGAGAACAGCTTTACTGTTATTTTGTTTGTTTGTTATCTGTACAATATTAAACGCAATGGAAAGAGGCTTAGCACGGAAAAAACAAACAAGGCCCCCAGCCCACTCAATGTGTACAGCAACCCAACAAGCACTTGCAAGGCTAAGGCTTCCCAGTGGGCTTCAGCTGGTTCTGACTATGAGTATGGAGGAGAGTATGAGCCTCCTGAATGCCACACTCCTTCCACAGTGCTTGTGTGCCTATCAATTTCTGCTTGTGTGCTTATCTTCTGCTTGTCAAACACTGAAACGATAGTGTCCTCAGCACCTCCCAATTCTTTTCCTGCCTAATGGCTTCACTGGTTGTCTTTGGACCTGAATTCTGCAAGTTGCAAATCTGCCCATCTTGGCCTCCCCTCCAACCCACCACTTCTCACCCACTGATCCCAGCCCCTGAGCAGCAGTGCTGGTGCATGGCTTCTCCCTGGCACAAAGGAGCACAGCCAGGTCATACCCTCCCCAGAGAACCTCCCCAGCCAGCTCTCTGAGCCTAGCTCCAACTCTGCTTCTAAAATCCCCATGGGACCTGCAGAAGCTCTGAGATCTTGTTGCTTCCTGTGCTAAAGTACATTATTCTGTGAGGGTTTTTTGTATTGCTGCTTCATTTTTAAAGCTGTGCTGAGGATAGATCCTCTCCTCCTCATTTGTCCTTGTGATCTTCCTCTTTCCTTATCCCCCCCCCCTTTTTTTTTAATTTATTAAAGGTTTCTAGATTGCCAAGTATCTGTGGAGAAACAGCTCTATACTACTCCTCACATCAAGTCCTTGCACACACTCAGAGAAGACACATTTCCGGAGCCAGAGGAGGTTTTAAGTTCCATGTATCTCCCTGCAACTGTGGGCTGATGTACCGGTAGAAGGCCAGCAGCGTAGGCCTCTCTCATGGCTGCCAGGAGGTCAAGTGGATTCACAGAACAGGCTAAAATAAGGTCAGCAAGGCGTGCAGAGCTAGAACCATGCTGCCAAGGTGACACCCAGAGGCAGACCTGTTCCCAGGGAAGGTGCTTTGCAATGCAGCCTAGGTCAAACAGTTTGAATGCTGTGAATTTGCAGTAGTTTCTCTCAGGCCTGCAAAACCTTCCCGATGCTTCTCACAGAGGCTAATCTCCCCCTTGACACTGAATCCAGACAGGGAAAATGACTGGTGCATACCTGTAACAGTGATGCCATCCATCTCTGGGGAAGAGGTGAGTCCATGTGCCATGCAGAATAGCCACGTGCATACTGCCAAAGTCACACGAAGGTTGCAAGAGCTGGTATCTGTATTTCAGTGTACCTGGCAAATGCACAAAACTCTAAAAGCCTGAAATTTGATCTGCACATGATGGAGAAGTCAATACCCCTCCCTCCGCAGAGACCTTTGTGAGTTAGAATATATGCTGGCTGAGTGCTGGAGTACTTCAGAGTGCAACATGACAAAATACAAAGCTGGGGGAAGATATGGGGGATACAATGGCACTATTCTACATTTTGCCTGCACAGGCATTACAGCAGAAGTCCTTGACAATAATATCAGGTGCTACAGACAATTTTCTATTAATCAGAAAAAGCAAAGCACAAAATAAACAGTCTGTGTCCTGACCTTGCAGCTGCCAAATCATTCACCTATTTTAAATCTACAAGTAAATTTAGTACTCCTGATACAGAACAGCTGAAGCTACATATCTAAACCAGGCACATACACTGCAACTTTTCCACATGCATAGCTCTACCACAGGAACATTAACACCAGCCAGCAGTACCCTTCTGCTCTTGCCTGGACAGATGCTAAGGTTCTACACATTTAAATGGTTAGTAAAGGGAAAAAAGCATTGACTATAGACTAGAAATGAACAACAACCTTCAGATCCAGAACTCCAAACCAACTGTCCAATATTCAGGAGGAGCTAGGTCCATAATGTTTGGGGGGGGGGGGCAAAGCAGAACGTATGGTCAAGTCATCGATGGTGATTTTATTGTCCCTTGTCTTCACAAGGGAAGTCGGAAAAATTAATCTGAATTAATGACAAGTACGACTTGAAAGTGGTTAGTGAAGTTACACTGGAGTCCTGCGTGAGTGCTGTTACTCAGAATTAAAGTGGCCTTCATTTAATTTAGCTTTCTTCAGTTTCAGAGTGAAGTACACCAAATCAGATTAATGCCACTTAATTCTGAATATGAGTATCTGCATAGGGTTTAATAGAATTTAACTAATCTACTTTGAAAATAATTCAGGTAAGGTTTCCTGAGTGTCCCCTTTGAGGAAAGACTCACATCAATAGACTTAATTGGAATTGTTCCTGGACCGTGCTGGCGTGAGGTCAAAACATCAACACTATCGTAAAAATAGCGACATCTTGTTCAGATGTTTTTGTTCTGAGAGCATTAACATCTGATCCAGAGCTGAACGTATACGTGGTAAAACGGAATCAGAAATTGCAGCATGAAGTGAATTCTTAGTCACAAAAGAGGGATAAAAGACTGAAGAGACTTTGGCTTCTCCAACTGAGATGGAGAACTGGTGTAGATGGACCCCTGGTCCGGGTATTTCCCATGTTCTGAAGGTGTAAACAACATGCATTGTTTTCAAAAGGCTGATATAATTTAGGCTGTTGTGCAGATCTAGACAGTGTAATTTCAAACCTAAATGTTGCTAGAACCTTACATGAACTTTGCCAAGGTGTCAGGAACCGCAATCTCTGCAACAGTAATTAGTAACCTTTAACTGAGCAGTAGCATCATTGTGGCCCATATCCACATATCATAGAATGAATTGAAATGTCTGTGCCAGTCAGTCCAGCATCTTGGAGTAAAATAGGGGCAAGGTCTTCTTTTAAATGAGGCAAGTTAGACACTAAGCTTTGCTGAGGAGACTGGGCTTAAACAATGAGAACATGAAGGTGCAGTTACACCCCAGAACAAACAAGAGCACGGCTATGAAAGCAAACACAGGACCGATATTTTCCCATGTTAAAGAATTGCCTCTGACAGAGCATTCAGTACTTGTCCATTCACACAAAATAATCACAGCCAAGATTCAGTCCTTCCTTTCTCTCCCCACAACCAAACAAACACCAGTGACAGCACCGTTCTGGCCCATTTCTCTAACAGATTTGGACCCAGCCTCCGAAGCCAAATGTTCTCAGTGCCTCCACAATTGAATTCTTGTTCTGGACTTCGCATTCTCCTTCTGTCCAATAATATTAACTGTACGGCACATTAGGATGAAGACCTCAGCACAGAGACATATTAAATAACATCTCACTGTGCTAATCATTCAGGTGGCTAAATAAGGAATCTGTGCTCCTTAGACTACCTATTACAGACAATGAAAAGGGACAGGCACCTCCAAAGGGCAGTTCTGAACAGGACTCTCAGTGACTGTACTAGAGAGCAGAGTAGCCTCTTAGCTCAGACATCCAAGGTAGATGTCTAATGCAAGGCACTGAGAATATTCCGCTCAGCTTCACTTTGTAATTTTAGTGACCTGGTGCATAATCCAGTCTCAAAACCTGCCCAGCTGCCCTGACCCTTCTGCTCAGCTTCCACAGCCATCTTATATTGCTGCCTACTGCAAATAGCATCACACTGTGCAGGGCAACATCTGGCTCCATATGAGGTTGGGGTTTTTTAATATATAGGAGCTGTTCCCTGTTGTTCAAGAGTGAGTCATGTCTTGTTCAGAGTATCATTAAATCTTTTAATTAAACATTGCTCAGTAATCTATCCAACCAGAATCCTGGAGTCAAAATTTCAAGTGCTGATAGATAATGTAATATATTTTTCACGTTTATCCAGCGAGATATACTAAGGAATCTGATAAGTACATGCACAGTCTGCTCTGGGAAAAAAAGTAAACTAAACACAGTCATACCTTAAGCTTTTAGATCAAATCCAGATTCCAAGCAATATTAAAACCTTCCAGATTTGAGTGAGACTCACCAGTCAGTGCTGCCTTCTACTGCATTTAGACAGAGAATTAATCTTGATATTCAAAGCCTTCCAAAACTTACGTTTTAAAAATAGCAAAATGTATTTCTTTTGAAGTATGGGCTTGTTACAGCTATTTAGGAACCTCTTACTGAACTCAGATGGATCTTGAACCTCCCCTGGGGATGGTTTAGATGTCGGTATTCATTCATTAACAGATTGGAAACTGTCCAGGACAATATTGCAAGAAAACACACGATGTCCAGGCTTTCTTTCTGTTTCTTCCTTTCTTAAAACAGGACTTTCTGTGCAGTTCTCTACAAATAAATCCAAGGTTAAATATGATGAATAGGGCAAGGAATGCAGAGAAATTCAACCCAGTATTAGCAATGCATAGTGCTTATTGGTCAACAGGGTATTTCTCTCTAGTGATAAGGGTTGGTAAAAACATATGGTAAAAACTTCACCTGGGCAGTGAGAATCTCATCTCACCCCAGTTCCATCACATATTCCTGTTCCTTGTCACTGACAGTAAGTATGCAATCAGCACAAAGACACATGCTAAGTATCTAACCTTAATGACATCCAGACACAGGGTTCAGGCAAAAACTTATGACCCCAATGGGTTTAATGCTGCCTTTCATTGGATATTCTTTTGTATAAGAAACAAACAAGCTCTCGTACAGAAGCAGGCAGCTGAAACAGGAACAGTCACCCTAAGAAAGTAGGCAAAAGGGCAAACCTGGAGGAGAAGCTAATGCATTCAAGGTTTCTCCCGACTCAAAAATGTTGGGCTTTAAAGATGCAGGGAGGAGGGCAGTGCTTGGAGCCACTGTGTGCTCCTCTATGGTCTGACAGGGGCAGCCTTCTCTCAAAACCAGGCAGAACCAGATAAACTCTACAAGAACAACCTTGAGAAAAACGCTGGTGGACTGCTTCTGGATAAAGTGCTGGCTGAAAGGATTGAAATTGCATGCAGAGAAAGTGTCTCCTATTGTCTGATTCCTCCTCTGTTCAAGGACACAGAATTTTATACTTTCTTTCTAAATAGAAGGGCTGCATCAAAGTACCTGGGTGATCAATTTTGCCTGCTATTAGAAACAATCTGCTGGGCCTAAAACCATCTAAGTGCTTTTGTCAAAGACAGGGAATAAAAGTTCCATTCATTTCCTCATGGAAAGGCAACAACTTCAGCCCTTGGACTGCAATGGCACAGAGCTTGAAAAGTCAGGGGTGCATGAAGCATGATTGCTATGACTTATGAAGTGCAGA